>NC_044311.2:102360450-102675450 GCF_007474595.2 Lynx canadensis
GAATGAAATGAAGAAGGCATCTACATAAAGGTGCAAGGGAAGAGCCTTTCAAAAAGAGGGAAAAGCAAATCTATATTCCTAAGATGACAAGGAGTGTGTAGGAGACAATGTCAAAGATGTAGACAGGGTTAGATAATGGAGACATCTGTCATTTATTCTAAGTGTATTGAAAATCCACTGGAGAGTTCTGAGCAGAGGGAGACACAATTTTATCATGAGACTGATGTGTTTTTTGACTGAGAATGCATTTTTAGAATGGCAGCAGTGGAGAAGAGAAACCAGTTAGATAGCTACTGCAGAAATCAGACAGAGAAATAATGGATGGACCTGGAAGGGTGTTTGTGGAGCTGTGGCGAGACATGATGGGATTCTGAATATATCTTGCAGGTCAAGTTCATTTTTGAATATGTTAAATTAGAATGAAATTAATAATGATGATTACAACATGTGAGATGTCACTATACAATCATTTTCCTTCTTTTCCTTCCTGGGCAAACAGCTAGACTACATTTCCAAAGGGAATTGCAGTTGGGTGAGATCATGTGACTGGATAATGGCCAATGGAATAAGGGTAGAACTGATATGCAGCACTCTTGCCTAAGCTCCTAAAGCAGCCCCGATGTAGTCTTCCATGTGTTGGCACACTTTCCTCATCCACCTGAGGTTGCAGAGGACTCCCAAGAGAAGGAAATGGACCCTCTCTAATTATGGTAGTAATGATAATATAGTAAATATTTTATAAAAGCTTCCAGGCATTGTTTTATGTTCACATACATTAAGTCATTTGATACTTCTGCGGGCCCTATGAGGAAAGTGCTTCATTATCCCCATTTCTATAGACACAGTTATCTCCAAGTGAAAATGTCTGGTAGCTGAAGTGTTAGACATGGAGTTTAAGCAGTGGAGCACAGTGGCTAGGAGTGTGAACCACAGAATCACACAGACATGAGTTCCAATCCTGGCTCTGCAGAATACCAGTAGTATGATCTTCTGCAAGCTATTTAACTTTTCTGGTTCTTGGCTTTCTTTCAATGATATCTATATGGGTAACTGTGAGAATAAAATAATAATAAGCATATTGCACAATACTTGCCAAATTTCCTTTATATATAATAACTGGTATTATTGTTATTGTTTTATATGATGAAGATGCCTCTAAGAACAAAGTAGAAGCTCAGTGATAAGATTTGAGACAAAATCGTAGGGCTAGGAGGCTTGCCCTTCTTTCCTTCCTTCCTTCCTTCCTCCCTCCCTCCCTCTCTTCCTTCTTTCCTTCCTTCCTTCCTTCCTTCTTTCCTTCCTTCCTTCCTTCCTTCCTTCCTTCCTTCCTTCCTTCCTTTCTTGTTTCTTTGGGAACAGCCATTCATTCAGAGAACACAACCTGAAATAATCTGTAAGAAATAGCCAGTAAGTGGATAATTAACATATTTGAATTTTTACAGGCCATACAGACTGTATCACCTTAATTTTGTAATGTTTTTTTAATTTTTTAAATTTATTTTTTAGGGAGTGCAAGTAGGGAAGGGGCAGAGAGAGAGGGAGATACAAAATCTGAAGTAGGCTCCAGGCTCTGAGCTGTCAGCACAGAGCCCGACAATGGGCTCAAACCCAAGAAGCGTGAGATCATGACCTGAGCAAAGTAGGACATCCAAGATTGTATCACCTTAAAATAACCCTGACCCACAAATAAGAATCAGCTCAAAACATAACATGGGACTACATGTAGGAATCAGGGAACCCATGGAATATATGTGCTCCCTGCTGTCAACTTAACCCTTTCCTATTTTTGCTACTTAAAAAAGAAAAAAAAGAGAACCTTAATTTGGTTTCCCCTAAAAGAAGACCCTAAAATGAGGACTCAACTTATCTGGGGGATAATCTCAGGCAGCAGAAGTGAAAGCAGAAAGGAATGGGAAGAAGCCCAATAAAGTGTAGGTTATTGAACTAGTTACCAGTGTGGGCAAAAAAAAAAAAAACTCACCCCACTGAGGACCCTCTTAGGAAACGTGTAGACTGCACCTTAGAATAGTCCAACTGAAGAAAGAATCTAGGGCATTCATCTGTCCCCTTACTGACAAGGAGTTGACACTCAGATTAATGGCCCTCCCAGACGCTCTACCTCAGCACAGGATGACTTTACAGAGAGGTGCCTGGGTGGCTCAGTCTATTAGGCATCCAATTCTTCGTTTCGGTTCAGATCATGATCTCATGGTTCCTGAGTTTGAGCCCTGCATCAGGCTCTGCGCTGACAGTGCAGAGCCTGCTTGGGATTCTCTCTCTCTCCCACTCTCTCTCTCTCTCTCTGCTTCTCCCCCACTCCTCTCTCTCTCAAAAATAAAGAAACTTAAAAAAAAAAAAGACTTTACAGAAAGTCTTAAAGTAGAGAAACGTAGAAGGCAGGTAGGAACTTGGAATGTGAAGTTGTCAGTGTGCAAAAGTGTCCACCAGAGCTACAGCTAATGTCAGAGCTGGGTCAAGGGACAAAGTATCAGGGTATCATAATAAATAGATGCAGAAAATCAGGTTCTCCTTAGGATCATCTGTCTGTAAGTACTTAACTTTCTATACTTTATCTATAACAGGTGAAAGGTTACGAGACTCAATGAGTTAGATCCAGAAGGAAACTAGTGATTCATTTGAACCCTATTTTCTGAATGCTTTTGAACAAGAAGATGGTAGCTGTACCACATCAGAAATGTTCCTTCATCAAATACATTTTGGAAATCTTGACTTAAAAAGAGTTGAACAGATATTATTAATCTGAAATCTTTCATAGGAATATCTACAGTGAATATTCAAAGGGATTCAGCTTTTGGTATTTTCTAAATTTATTTAAATATTTGTTACCTTTTCATTATAAACCAGAAAAGTGTTTTGGAGAATCCACTTAAGGGAATATTTGATAGGACCATATTGTCTGATAGAATAACAAAATAGATCAACTTCCTTGTGATGTAAATGAGAATCTGAGAGATTCCCAGTCAAATTATCAAGCTTGTTAAAAATACTTTCTGGAAATATGGGCTTGAGATATATGGGTCCCTTAAGACATGATGCTTTCCAGCTTTCATGTTTAGGTTTCGCTTATGTGTGTTGATGGGGTACATAGATGCTACTGCTTTATTCTTAACCTTTTTTTTTCTCTCTGACTTAGACTTTAACCCAGCATCCTAGCTGATGGCCCCCCAAACGTTGACCTTGCCAAAAATCTCGAAGTGTGTGGGAATCAGAATGGCCTTTACTCCAAGAATTCAATTCTCTTTACATCAGTTCTGAAATAAATATAATAAGCCTTGAAATGATACAAAATGGAAAAGTGAGACAAAATTGTAAAAGACAGGAAGCTTCTAAGAAAGTCTAAAGAGGACTTTAAAATGTGGTTCAGCTTGGAAAATTGAAAATTAATACAATGAAGAGAAATTGAGCAAGATGTGAAGTTTCAAATGTCAGGAGAACCTTAGAGATTAGTAAAATTAAAGAGAAATGTGCATGCAGCAAAGGAATAGCAGAAACAATTTACAGCATGGTATGAAAATTCTATGTCAAGGTTATTTTGACCATTGTACGAGGAATAATAGAATGAGGAACACTGGTATAACTGTGTACTTCATTTTAATGATCAAGCTAAAGCAAAAGTTGAGATGTAGGACTATGGGGAATAGTCAGATAGCATAAGCCTATGTGTCCATAGACTATATTTGCCAATAACATCAGTTCCGGAAGAGAGAATCACTTACAATTTGATGCAACCGAAATAAGCAACAAAAGTCATTAACAACCTAGAGCCTAATAACAAGGAGAAAAAAACATAACAAAGCATGTTATCTGAAATCTGATCAAGGAACAGGTCGAGAGGAAACATTGGAAGTCTAAAAATAAAAGATAACTTCTGGAAAACCTTTCAATAAGGAACAAGCTTTTTTATAATGTTCTGCCTAAAGGAAAACCTATTTAGGAGGACAACTGAAGGCAAATCTCATCATCATTACTTCCACTGCCTGGAATACTGTTTCTTCTTAGGCACCCAGTGGGCCAGGATCTCTGGGCTTAGGTGCTGCCTTCTCAACAGAGGTGAGCTTGGCTCCTCATAGCTCTCTGAGAAGTTTCTTCCCCTTTGCCACAGCACTTATTTTGTCATTAAACTGTTAACTACCTGAAAGCAAAGTCTTTCACTTTTCACATTTTGCATACCAGACAACCAACACAGAGTAAAAGTTCTTAGTTGGTACTTAATAAATGAGTAGTAACAGAATGAAAAAAATAATGAATGATCAAAACAATTATTACCAGAATCAAAGTTAGACTGTGGGAAACATGCAAGCTGTGCTAGCTTTTAAAATAGAATACAATCTGGCGCACGTGGGTGGCTTAGCCGGTTAAACGTCCAAAGTGGGCTCAGGTCAGAAACTCACGATTTGTGAGTTCGAGCTCCGCGTTGGGCTCTGTGCTGACAGCTCAAAGCCTAGAGCCTACTTCAGAGTGTATCTCCCTCTCTCTCTGCCCTTCCCCTACTCACGCTCTCTCTCTCAAAAATAAATAAACATTAATAAAAATAAAATAGAATGCAATCAAACCAAAGTCCAAAACTCTAATTTTTACCTAGGCAGCTAGAATGATTTTTTCTTTTCCTTATTTCACTTGAAATACCACAAAAGATATAACGACTAAGTGCAATTTGAAATAATGTGTCATTTCCATATCTTCTCAACATTCACTTTATTTAACTATGTTACAGCTTAAGTTAAAAAAAACTTTCTATATTTCAATTAGTTTTATAAAATCAGCTGTTTCTTTTAATGCCTTTAGGTACAGTAATAAAAAATTAATCTCTGATAAAGGATCTCACAGGGGAGGGAGTAATGCATACTGGTTAAGTATATGTCCTCTAAAGATACTTAGTTTAGACCTAGATCTACCAATGAATGATTGATTTTTGAATAATTATTTAGCCTATTTATTCCCATTTTTTCATGTGGAAAAATAATAATGAATGATACCTGACACAATTTATGTGAGGATTAAATGAGATAATACATAGAAAACAATAAATATTAGTACCACTTGGCTACTGATATAATTAGGGAATGCAGATGTTATATTTATTACCTGGAAAACCCAAAAACTAAAATATAAAATACGAAAATTCTTGCTGAGCTGACCTCCTTCCTCAGGGATCATACAGCTGTTCCTGTTCTCACCTTCAACCATCATCTATATCTATTTCTTGGCCATGCTCTGTAAATTACAATACGAAAGTCTGAAGAAATACCTTCCTCTAATCTGAGTTAATGACTGTTGTTAGGGCACAAAACAGTGGTTTCCTATTTGCACATGTTTGCTGTGCCTCCAGTGATACTGCTTTTTTATTCAACATATTCTTTCATATATATTTGCCCCTCTTGACCTTCTATCATCTCTGAGAGGAGGTAATAAATACATAAAGAAAACTTTGGCCAAAGCATAATTGAGAATGGTGACCCTGCCATCAAATATTAGTTTTCCTCTCATTCCCAAATTGGGTTCCCCACACCTAACTTATTTTCTTGAACTCTTCTTCAATCCTGCCTGAGAAAAATGGGATGCCACTGTCTTGAAGTATTAGATGGTCTCAGCCCAAAGTCCATCTTACAGCCAGAGGCCGTCTTATCAGGGTCTATCCTATTCAGCAACTGGAACCCTCTGGTAAATGACACGGGAGTCAACATTGCCCAGACAATCCCAGATATGCACAAATTCTGAATGGGTATACATTTTAGATTCTAAATTCTCTCTATAGAAGCATTTTTGTCTTCTACCCTAGTTGAATTAGAAGCATAATATGATAGAAAATACTCATCTCTGTAAGTTAGATTAAAAAAAAAATCATCTTCCTCACAAATTAGAAATAATTTGGGAAAAACAGGATAAATCTGTTTTTCTATTATAATCTTCACTTCCTTATCTCCAAATTAAGAATACACATTTCATTGGGATGAATTGTACAGAGTTCTCATGATAATCAAATGAAGTAACAAAAAATAATAAGGCTTGGAAACTTACAATGCCGGCATAGTTAAGTGGAAGGACCATCAGACTTCAAGTCCGAAAGACTAAGGTTTACAGTGACACACTGCTGCACTTTAGGGGGATGGAACTGAAACTGGGACAAGCTTCCAAGGCATGTGAGCCTCATCTATTAGAAGAATGGCTTAGGGTTTTATGATGATTAAATGAGAAGTACTGGAAGCATCAGGTAAGGTTCCTGGAACACAAAATGCATCCACTAGCAGCTGACTCTTTATCTCTTCCTCCAAAACAAGTTAAACTATTATACAATGTTAAATATATTTTTATTATGTAAGTTTAACAAGTATAAATGCATGATCTTTAGTGCATATAATGTGTTTTATTCTGATATATCATTTGAAATTATCCTTTCAGATCATTCCTGTCATTTAAGTCCATGATTTACTTTGTCATATTCTCTGGGCAAAGTAGAAAACCTCATTTCTTTTTTAGATTTTGTTTTTCTATAACACGTTATAAAAAATTCCTCCTATTATTTCTTTTCAGTTTCTACACTGCCTTCAATTTTAGTGTTTTTCTTTGAACAAAGTCTACCTATGTGATTCTTTAGAGACCGTATCTACAAATTCCCTAGAATCTCCTGTCACAGCAATTCCTAAAATTCCTCTCAGGTGCAAAGCACATAGTGTTGTTGTTTTTTTTTTCTTTTTCTTTTCACTCCCTTCATGAGATCCTAATTTTTCTTATTTTATCTATGGATTCTTGATGTGCTAACAGTTAAAAGGAAAGCAAATTTTAGTGTTTTATTGAACAAGACTTCCTAAACTTGAAATGTAAAATTATTTTTAAGAAATGCATTGTTTTTTCTTATAAAGATATTCAAGGTAAGGGTTGTGTTCTACCCCTCTATGCAATATGCAACTGCAAAATTTTTCTTTTTTTTTTTAAGGTTTCAAAAATAATAGCATAGACACATGCTGAGTTCTGTTAAAAAGAGTCATGGTATCCATTTAATTTATTGTGTGGGTTTTGAAAATACATTTAAAAACGTTTATCACAATGTATGTGATTGTGTATTCAACATATACAATATGCTTTTCAAAACCATCTTTGTTTCACAGCCAACCTTGTTGCTGGCCGTGCTTATCACACCAGGAAAACTCTTTTCTTATCACCTTCAGTAGTTATTCACATCAAGGAGGTAAAACACCTTGAAAATAAGGTAATCAGCAGAAGGCTGTATGCTTTGCAATTCTGCTCTCTGAGTCTCTTTGAAAAGTTTCATTTAAATGTCTATATTAATGATATTTATGTGTGGGTGTCTTTTTCAATTTCAGGGCAGCTGAATGAACTTCCTTAAAGGCACTAAAATTCAAGTTGAACTGAGTTAAGGACACTAGTAAGTACAGTGTGAATAGAATTTATGAAAAGGTTTTCAGTTAGCTACAGCTTGAAAACTATAGTTTTGGTGCAAGATGTTTTGTCATGAATATGTCCCTATTAATACAAGGAGAGCCAAAGGTCTCTAAATTCCTATGCTGAAATGAACCAATTTCATGTTGTAATGTTATACATATATATTATACACACATATATACATGTTTCATAAACACTTGGCTCAAAATGCATGCAGGGGCCATTTCTAACTATTATTACTACATAAGAAATGCTTTTATATTTGTTGGTTGGACCTTCCAATTATGTTTATAGTCATTAGTATTGAGCAGAAACTTTAAGAATCCAAGACTAGGCCTGAGTAGAATCTTGACTGGACTTGTACAGATAACCTTCAGACACAAGCCATAGTTGTGTGCCATACCTTCATGGAAGTTTGCAGTAATCATGCAAAAAGGACCCATGTTTCCGAAGTTCTTGTGGAGTTAATGATCTATTGAATTTCATATGTGAAGTTAAACCTAAAATCATGATATGCATTGAATATGCCAGTGCAGTAACAAAGTGGTGGATTTCAAAGACAGGGGAAGCAATTTACATAAGACAAATAAAACATAATTCCAAAGTCATTAATAATTATTGTACTTTTACACAAAATTAGCTTCAGAGGCTTCACCTGACATCAGAAGGAAGCTTTAGGTAGGTCTACACATAGATTTTTAGGCCAAGAAAAAGGCCAGGGATCCACAGTCTCTCTGTGTTTGTGTATTGCACACATAATAAACTATTGTTAGTGCATGAGATATATTCCCAGTATACAGGACCACTCAGAATAACAGGTTTACTGAATTTTTAGAAAATGACTCAAAACTCTTATGATTGGCAACAAAAAGATCAGCTTTACATAGAATCATAAAATAATAACAATTTGTGAATGTTATCCTCAGGGTCATTTCAGTTACTAATATTGTATTTTGAGCAATCATCTTTCTTAGGCTCAATCTAACTGCAAATGACATCAGCCAAGTAAATACCATGAAATTTCCTTCATTTTTTCCTCTCAATAGCATTTTCTATATTGTTTTTCTTATAGATATATAAAAGTGTGTGTGTATATGTGCATGTGTTTGTGTGTGTATTTAGCACAGCCCAACAAAAACAAACATTGTCTCATGTTTTTCATTCTGTGGCAATTCACTCAGTTAATCAGCACAGTGGTAATAGGGCTTCTCGAAGAACAAAGCCCTCCATTGACTAAGTTTTGGATTCTTGCATGCCAGCATGAATCTTACATGATAAAGTATCAGTGACAAAGTTGACCACCCTAGCAAAGGTTGGCAGATCTCTCCCCAAAACATTTCATATAAACACACACACACACACACACACACACACACACACACACACACACACTAAGTCAGTAGTTTTCTTTATTTTTTTCTGACTCCATGTCTGTAAAAAATCATTGACCTTAAACCAATGAAAATCTATTTATTTGGGCAATAGGAGCTACAGAACATCAAAACAACATATTGGGCCTTTGAAGAAAAAGTGAATTAAATCTAGCTCAGTTGTCTTGACATCTTTACTTTAGGCTGTACCTTCTATTTGTTACTAAAAACATGAGCTCTTAGATATGTCAACTAGTTTTTTTCTAATAGTGAAATAATTTCAATTTAGTAAATAAGTCAACTATTGCTTTTGTAGTCAAGCACAATTATAAAAATGGGAAAACAATACAATCATAATAAAATAATATTTGAGTTAATTTAAAAGCTAGAAAATACTGCTCATATTAATCCCTTCCCATATATTAGAGCTTGGGTTTTGTTTTTTCGACATGAAAATTAACTTTTCTAAGCATAAATTAATGTAAGCTTGGAATGTACATGATTTGTTTTTTAAAGAAGAATAAAATGAAAATAAATGGAAGTCCCCTTCTACTCAAGCAAGCACTGAAATTCTGGCATTTAATTGAACAGAGTATTTAAGGCAGAAAGATTAGCCTACAAATTAGTGCACTAGACTGCCAAGAGGTATATTTCCAGAGTTCACCCGGATTTCTCTTCAGACTTTCCTTGTGAAAGAAAAACATCACCTTCTCTCATTTATTTGTTTAGTACTCATTCCTTACAAGAGATCTAGAAAGAATAAAACCAAGTGTTGAGGATTTTTAAACATGCTTTTCAACTTGCCATTAAGAATTTCTCTCTATCCATCAAGGAAGCATTATTCTACCTCATTTATATTTAATATGCTTATAAACTTCCTTTAGTTTTCTCAAATGCTTTTCAACAAGCTCTGAAACATTTCACTGTGAGATAATGCTCCTCTTCTGGGATGTGTCATTTCCCTACCATTTCTGTTTTATTCTTGGTCCTCTTCTTTCCAATGGTGACTATTGGAAATATCATTAGAAACTTCATGTAGCATATAAAATAAATTTCTATTAACAACAAGACGTTTATCGAAAAAGCAGCAAAACAAACAGCCTTATTGATAAAGGTTAAGAGTTTCATTCAAAATACACATGGTAAAAAAAAAAAATTTGGAGATGAGACTCATGGACTTAAGAGTTTAGCAATGGTCACTAGAAAATGATTATGTTGAAGAACCTGCATAGGTCAAATTTCACTTACCATGAGGTCCCAACGAGATCACTAATGAATAATTACTGTAGGTCATTTTTATCCTAAATTACACAACATTCAGAAGAATGAAACTAGATCACTTTCTTACACCATTCACAAGAATAAACTCAAAATGGAGGAAGGACCTGAATGTGAGACAGGAAACCATCAAAACCCTAGAGGAGAAAGCAGGAAAAAAACCTCTCTGACCTCAACCACAGCAATTTCTTACTTGACACATCCCCAAAGGCAAGGGAATTAAAAGCAAAAATGAACTATTGGGACCTCATGAAGATAAAAAGCTTCTGCACAGCAAAGGAAACAATCAACAAAACTAAAAGGCAACCAACGGAATGGGAAAAGATATTTACAAATGACATATCAGACAAAGGGCTAGTATCCAAAATCTATAAAGAACTCACCAAACTCCACACCCAAAAAACAAATAATCCAGTGAAGAAATGGGCAGAAGACATGAATAGACACTTCTCTAAAGAGGACATCCAGATGGCCAACAGGCACATGAAAAGATGCTCATCGTCACTCCTCATCAGAAATACAAATCAAAACCACACTCAGATATCACCTCACACCAGTCAGAGTGGCTAAAATGAACAAATCAGGAGACTACAAATGCTGGAGAGGATGTGGAGAAACGGGAACCCTCTTGCACTGTTGGTGGGAATGCAAACTGGTGCAGCCACTCTGGAAAACAGTGTGGAAGTTCCTCAAAATTTAAAAATAAATAAATAAATAAATCTACCCTATGACCCATCAATAGCACTGCTAGGAATTTACTTAAGGGATACAGGAGTACTGATGCATAGGGGCACCTGTACCCCAATGTTTACAGCAGCACTTTCAACAATAGCCAAACTATGGAAACAGTCTAAACGTCTATCAACTGATGAATGGATAAAGAAGTTGTGATTTATATATACAATGGAATACTACTTGGCAATGAAGAAGAATGAAATATGGCCTTTTGTAGCAATGTGGATGGAACTGGAGAGTGTTACTCTAAATGAAATAAATCAGACAGAGAAAGACAGATACCATGTTTTTACTCTTACGAGGATCCTGAGAAACTTAACAGAAGACCATGGGGGAGGGTAAGGGGAAAAAAAGTTACAGAGAGGGAAGGAGGCAAACTATAAAAGACTCTTAAAAACTGAGAACAAACTGAGGGTTGATGGGGGTGGGGGGGAGGGGAAAGTGGGTGATGGGCATTGAGGAGGGCACCTGTTGAGATGAGCACTGGGTGTTGTATGGAAACCAATTTACCAATAAATTTCATATTTTAAAAAAAGCAATAAATAAATAAATAATAAAAAGAATGCGCATGGTAAAAAAAAAAAAGTTTGGAGATGAGACTCATGGACTTAAGAGTTTAGCAATAGTCACTAGAAAATGATTATGTTGAAGAACCTGCAGAGGTCAAATTTCACTTACCATGAGGTCCCAATGAGGTTGCCAATGAATAATTATCATAGGTCATTTTTCTCCTAAATTACAATGATCTGTAATGTCACCAAATAAATTTCCTTCATATATCCAGTAGGGAAGATGGCTTGCCTATGTGCTCCCCTGACTTGCACAGGTTGCCTTTCTCCAACTCTTATTTAAAAGAAAAATCTGTTGGAGCACCTGGGTGGCTCAGTTTGGTAAGTGTCTGACTCTTGATTTTGGCTCAGGTCATGATCTCATAATTCATGAGATTGAGCCCTCCCTCAGGCTCTGTGCTGACAGCTCCAGAATCTGCTTGGGATTCTCTCTCTCTCTCTCTCTCTCTCTGTCTCTTCTCCTCCCCTGCTCATGCTTGCACTCTCTCTCAAAATAAATAAATAAATTTTAAAAAGTATTATAAAAAACTAAAAATTAAAAAAAGAAAAGAAAAATCTGTTGAGAAAAGACTTACATGAAGTCAGAGAAAACATCTACTTACTCCATCATGTTTTTTTTCAGTTATGAATACATATAAATATATACACAAATAATAAAAATTAATAAGATATTTAAGGGTATCAGTAGGCCAGAGGACATATAAAATAATGGCTCCCAGTAGAAAAATTTTAATCACTTTGAATAATAAATTATTATCACAAGTGACAAAGAAAAAGAATAGTCAGGAAATCATTGTGCAATCCTTATGAAATTTTATAAATACAGAGTATATGGTAATTAGGGAACATGGCTAAAAATCGTGCAAGTGGTTTTAAAGATAAGTGATAAAATGATAAATTAGAAACAGACACAGAGAAACTGAGGAAAAAAATTATGAAGGATCCAGAAAGTCTGACAGTCACCTAAAAATATTTTCAAAGAAGAAAGTAGAAACAATGAAGGGACCAATCAGAACACAACAAAACATTCCCCTAATTTGAAGAAGTTTCAGATTGAAAATATCTGGTGGATTTGTGAGAAAAAGACCAACTTCTAGATACAACATTGCAAATTCTAAGGGTAAAGAGAACATTCTGAAAACTTCTACAAAGAAATTAAAGTTACCTACATGAGAGGAAGTGTTCACTAAATAAGTCCAAACCACTTGAGTGACAGAGATTTTCTCAACAAAAAAAGCATGAAAGATCATCTTCAAATTCTTAGGGGAAAATGTTTAGAATATTATTCTCCACCAAACTGTCAAGAAAATTTGAGAATAATATAGAATTAGTTTGAGACTCTAGTTCTATGCCACAATTCAGAAAATTATCATCCATGCACCATATATGACCCAGAAGGCTTGCAGGAAAACTGGACAGGAAATAAGAGAGGTCATTTGACATCAACATTTGCAAGGGTCATGAGTCCATTCACAATTTTGACATAGCACAAAATATTTAGAAAACTATATTGTAAATGCTGCCTCTTAGTATTTGATATTTTGGAATCAGTCTAGACACAGGTTGAAAGACTTAATGTGAAAAACAGAATAAAATGCTATAAAGTTTGACAACATAAAAATGGTAATATAACTAACAAAAATTGAGGAAGAATTAAGAGTTGAAAGAAAAACTGCACAATTTCTTATTTTTTATGATGGAGATTCATTAGGCACTATATTAATTTGACAAATCTGTACATCATATATCAAATGAATATATTACTTGAAATTTGAGGAGGATTTAAAGAAAATCAGTTAACAGTGGTTTCCTTTGGAGAGTGAGTTGGCTAGGAATGGATATTGGGGAGCAAAGAAGTCAACTACATTTTATGTTTTATTTAATCCACTATATACTGTGAAAGTTTTAACCAAGAAAATGAATCAATTCCATAATTAAAAGTTTAATAAGAAACATATTAGCATAGTCTCTGAAATCTCTTAAGATTACAAGTAGTTAAAAAATAAAGTGTAATTTTGCTTAAGCATTACAAAGCCATAACCTTTAAAATGCCTGGGGGTGCCTGGGTGGCTCAGTCAGTTAAGCGGCCGACTTCGGCTCAGGTCATGATCTCGTGGTCCGTGAGTTCGAGTTCCGCGTCGGGCTCTGTGCTGACAGCTCAGAGCCCAGAGCCTGTTTCGGATTCTGTGTGTCCCTCTCTCTGACCCTCCCCCGTTCATGCCCTGTCTCTCTCTGTCTCAAGAATAAATAAACGTTAAAAAAAATTTTTTTAAAAATGCCATGAAGATCATTAATGTGTTGGCTGCTAGCTTTGAGTGAACAAAACCATCTAAAATTCAAGGATCAAAAACACTAGTAACGTTACTGAAAGTATAAATCTTGTCATTCTTTCTTTTCATTGTTATTATTATCGCCTGGGCCAGGTTCAGAGGAGGGGCATTTAGTAAAACCAGAAACTTTCATCTTTTACCAAACACAGAGCCAGAATCAGCCCAGAAATGCCCACCCCCCACTAGTTTACTTTGAGGTGCCACCAGCAATCTCTCCTAGCCACAGTGACTAAGTAGAATGCAAGAAATACTACATTTCCTCACTTACCTACTGAATGTCATGCAAAGGGAAGAAACCAAGGAGTAAACTTCATAGTAGTCTCAACTGTAAAAAAAAAAAAAAAAAACCTTCATGCTAGCTGGCATTAAATATGTCAATGTTCCTGTCTTCATAGGAGGTGATATTTTTTAGGGGAAAGAGGTATTTGAAGTCATACAATCTTGGGTTTGAATTACGACTTTACTTATTGACCTAAGAATATTTTGACTAAGAAAATTGTTCAAGATAACACAGCTCTTGACTTCAGTTTCTTCATGTGTAAATGCAGATAACAAAAGCAACTGCTCAAGATGTGTTATGAGTTGTAAATAAATATGTTCTTATCTAGGATCTCCTATAATCCTTTATATAGTTTAGAATGAGCAAATAAAAAGAATAATTAATGTGAATATTTTCACTGACATTACTAAACCTAAATACAATCCAAGGCATAGACAAATAGTAGCAATTCCTTTCTTGAAATAGCATTAGAAATTGTTAAATTCAGATTTTAGACTATAGTACCACTCATATGAGTTAGAGGTTTATGAACAGTTACTCAGCATAGATCAGGTTTTTAAGAATCATATATAAAGGACAAAAAGCACCTAAACTTGTTTGTCATCTGAGCCCATCCTAAATCAGTGAAGAATTGCCTACTGGGCAACAACAGACTTTATGTTTTTGTTTGTTGTTGTTGTTGTTGTTGTTGTTGTTGTTTTAATATGATTTTCTTTTAAAACTTTGTACTAGGGAATCTGTTAGATTGTTCCTTCCACCAGAGTGACATAAAGGACCAATGACTATTAACTTTCACACTTGAGTTTTCAGATGCTAAAGGTCTTACAATTAGGAGGTAATTTTGTTATAAGAGATTATTACTCAGGCACAAAAAAGAATGGGATCTTGCCATTTGCAACAACATGATTGGACCTACAGGATGTTATGCTAAGTGAAATAAGACAGGCAGAGAAGTACAAATACCATATGATTTCAGTTATATGTGATATAAAACAAAAGAATAAACAAAAAGCAGAATCAGACCTATAAATACAAAGAACAATCTGATGGTAGCCAGAGGGGAGGGAGAATGGACAACTGGGTGAAGGGGCATAGAAGAGATACAGGATTCAGTTATGGCATGAATAAATCAGGAGAATAAAAGGTACAACATAGAGAATATAGTCAACGGTATTGTAATAGGGTTGTATGGTGACAGATGGTAGTTACACTTGTGGTAAGCAAAGCATAACATATGGAGATGTTGAATCACTATTCTGTGTACCTGAAACTGATGTAACATTGTATGTCAACTTCAATTAAAATTTCAGATGAAAAAAAAGAGGTAGTTTCCTATAGAAAGAGTCTGAGTTTACCAATGGCCTCAGTGCATTAAAAAAATGTGCTATCCAAATCTATATTGAGTTTTTTCTTATCTCTTACATTCCTTTATTATTGTAACTCAATTCCTTTTTTGACCAGATGCATCAACCAGTACACAAATCTGTTCCACCAGTGATTTGGCTCTAGGAAAAAGACTAAACTCAAGGAAAAGACATGATTCAGCATTTCCCCCAATAAAAAACTGGGCTATTTATAAACTTTAACTTGTTTTTACATTTTCAGTGAATTGAATAATATACATGTTGACATCTAGTTTTATAAACTGTTTTTCCCAATTATTGCTTGAGGGATGTGGTTAGGGATGTGCACAATTAAACACATCCTAGCCTTCTTTTATTCTGTGTTGTTTATAGTTTCTGTGCTTATAGAAGGTCACTTTTACTTGAGGCACATCTGCAACTACATTCTTGCCCCCCTCCACCTCTTTGTTGTAATTCAGTATCCGTTCAGTTCCACCCTGTTCAATTCATTGAGTGTCTGTGGAAGAATATGTCCTCATTCATTTTTTTGAAAGCATACGTTACAGAGATTGGGACATTGTTTTTCGAAGAGCAATAATACCAGAATGATTTCTCTACTTCTCCATCCTCAGATTATTTCATAGAGACCATTATTTTATTTGGCTTCACTTCCTGGAACTTCCTTTAGCACAGACTGTCTCCCCAAATCAAAGTTTTTAATTATTTACAGTAATAAGTGTTTCTAAGTAGGATTAATGTACCAGCACTCAGTCAATTCCCTAGCTCCCCAAGGAAACTCTCCTCCTTACACATTGTACTTAGCTTTTACAGACTATAAAAGTATCTGTAGTTAACTATACTTGGCTCCAACTTTTTGCTGTTACGTTTTTTTTTCTTCATGTTTATGTTGGGTAATGAGGATATGAGCTTTTCTTAATGTTGCTGAAATGCACTCTTCTCTACTATTTGATTGACTTGTTGCAAGAGATTCTGAGGAGCCTTTAACTAAGACAGCCAATCTATTGGAAAAAACAGACCTTCTGAACAATGAGATCATCATCTTTCAATATTGTGTACCTTTTTTTATTCTGCATACTCTTTCCAAAATGGACACAATGATTGCCTATTCAATGTGGCATGTGGAAGAGTTGTCTTAATTGCATTTCACACTTTCTTCATACATTTTTTTTTAGAAATGCTAAAATATAAAGAATTTACTAAGTGTCAAAAAAAAATAAGCTTCCCTTCCGATTCCCAATGTTCTACTTTCTTCAGCTTTCAATCAAGACCTGAAAGTTCTGTTGTATCCCTCCCCTCAAGCTAGAACAAAAGCCCAGAAAGTCACTCTGTTTCTGCTCCTTCACTCACATTGCTCTCTTCCCATATTGCACTCTTGTCTTCCACCAACCAACTCTAGATCTGATTCCACCAAATAAGTTTTTCTATACTGACACCATATTATCCCTATCATTCTTCTGCTTCCCAAGACACTTCTCTGCATCTTCCTTATATAATTTGTACTCCACTGTCCACTGCCTGGGGAGTGTCTTGACCTTATGTTAAACTATGTGTCAATGAGACAAAACTGTGTTTGTTTTTATTCACTCATCTCAATATGTAAAAGAGCTGGCACATCATGAAAAATATATTGAATTTGGTTCAGAACACTTGGGTTTAACTTTTTAAGAATTTTTTTAATGTTTATTTATTTTTGAGAGAGAGAGATATAGAGTGGGAGTGGGAGAGGAGCAGAGAGAGAGAGAGAGAGACACAGAATCTGAAACAGGCTGCAGGCTCTGAGCTGTCAGCACAGAGCCAGACGTGCGACTCAAACTTGGGACTGGCAAGATCGTGACCTAGGCTGAAGTTGGACGCTTAACTGACCGAGCCACCCAGGCACCCCTGGGTTTAACTCTTAACTCTGCCACTTGCTAATGATAAAAAAAATTGCAAAATTATTTAATTTTTAAGTCTCTGTTTTCTCACCTCCAAATTAGAGATAATATTTATTTCACATGACTGAAATCCAGTGAGAATATGTGAAAAATCCTTGCAATTTGCCCATAATAAAGTAAATACCCAGTGAATACTTATTCATTCTCAATCAACACTGTGCCTCTTTTCATACTGAGTATCTCAGTCTCTTTCAGTCCAAGTTGTAATAATTCCATTAAAAAAAATGTGAGCCTAAGTTATAATTCATTTCATTAGGAGATCATTACAATTGCAAATTTCTTTAAGCTTACATCCTCTCTCCTTTGGACTAAGGGCCAGTGTGTTCTGGAACAGCAGAATTAAGGTTCCTAAAAACTCTTCTTTTCTAAAAGTCTAAGAAGCACGTCTTTAAAATTTGTTGAGGGAATGATATTCTCTGTATACAGATTATCTGTACAGAACTTTTCTGTGTACTCTTAGAACAGAAAGAATTAATTTGTACACTCATCCCATCTTTCAGAGATGTCTTTGGCACTGAATCTGACTATGGTCCCATGATGAACATTCAAAATGGAGCAGACTGTGGTCCCTAAGCTCAAGGAATTTATGCTCGAGAACAGGGGTCAGTAAAATGTTTCTAAAAAGGTGAGATAGTAAATAGTTTAGGTTTGTGGACCATACAGTCACTGTGGAAACTCCACAGCTCTGCTACGGCAGTGTGACAGCAGCCATTAATAATACATAAATCAATGGGCATGCCTGTGTTTCAGTACAACTTCACTTTGGCAAAAACAAGTGGCAGGCAGTTGGCTCGTTTCTCTAGTTTACCAACCTCTATTCTAATTTTTCTTTAATGTTTATTACCTTTGAGAGAGAGAGAGCAAGCAGGGGAGGGGCAGAGAGAGAGGGAGACACAGAATCGGAAGCAGGCTCCAGGGTCTGAGCTGTCAGCACAGAGCCCAACGCAAGGCTTGAACTCACAGACTGTGAGATCATGACCTCAGCTAAAGTCTGCCACTTAACTGACTGAGCCACCCAGGTTCTCCTACCCACCTCTATTCTAAAATATACAACCAAACAATGACCATTGCTTTCATTATTTAAATACATTTTGATTTTTGAAGAATGTGGAGATGAACTTACTTTGAAGTATCATTCTCAAGAAATATCCACAAGAAGTTAAGGCAGTTATGGTTAAGTATAAGGGCAGAGTAGAAAATAAAATTGAGAGAAAAGGGAACAGCATCCCAATGCATAAAAGTATATTCTAAATTTTGGGAAGTACTTAACTTCAAAGATTTCTTTCTCAAAGATGTGTTAAACACATACACACACACACACACACACACACACACACACACACACAGGCACAATGGGATATCATTCAGCCATAAAAAAGAATAAAATCTTGCTATCTGTGACAACATGGAGGGACCTAGAGGATATTATGCTATGGGAAATAAGACAGATAAAGACAAATACCATCTGATTTCACTTCTACATGGAATCTAAAAGGCAATGCAAATAAATAAACAAAAAAAAATAGAAACAGACTCATAGATACAGAAAAAAAAAAACTGTTTGTTACTAGACAGGGAAGGAGTTAGATGGGTGAGTGAAATAGGTGAATGGGATTAAGAAGTACAAACTTCCAGTTATAAAATAAATAAGTCACAGGAAAGTAATGTACAGCATAGGGAATATAATCAATAATATAAGAACTTTGTATTGTGACAGATGGTAACTAGATTTATGGGAATCGTTTCATAATGTATAAAAATATTGAATCACTATGATCTATATCTGAAACTAGTAAGATATTTACTATATATCAATGGAATTTCAATAAAGAGAAGGATTTTTCTCTTCCCCCTCCCCACCCCACTCTCTATCTCTATTTTTCTGTCTCTCATAGCTCTCTAGTGTTTGAAGTGAATGTCTGGTATATCCCATCCTTGACTCAGGAATAAAACTTGTGAATGAATTCTTCACATTTTATTTGGATATATCCTAAATGAAAAGATGGCTATAGTGTCATGATTCTTAGAATCTTCTTTGCCTGGCTGAGAGTCTATACAGAACTGCCTCAAATATTTTTGAGATCTTAACAAAGGATCTTTTAGCAGCACCCTTGAGATCTTGACCCTTAAATCATGTTTTACTGGCAAAATCCTGGATTTGACATTTTCCCTGAGGCTAGTTCATTCTTTGTAAATCTTTTTCCATGAGAGACTAGTGATAAGAATCAGTGGCATTTTTGAACCCTGCAAAACTTGGCTCACAAATGTTTGTCAATTCAAATTCTATTTGAAAATTAAACAATTTCTTCTTTAGTTTCCCTCTCTCTATATATATAGATATAGATATAGATGGATAGATAACTTATCACTTGCAGCTTAAATAACATTGATAGTACTTTCAATGTCCTTTCTGAAAATTCTCTCTGAAAATTTCACTGCTCAAATTCACGTGTATTTTTTCTATTTTCCACATTACCACAAATTATGGTCCAACGTTATTGCCAAACTTTTTTCCACTACATAACTCAGTTCATCTTTTCTCTAGCCTCGATAAAAGTTTCTTTCCTGTCCTTCCAACTTTCACTAGCAACCTCCTTGAGACCACTATAGATTCAGCCTTACCAGATTCAGAGGCAACATCACATATTTCAGGTTTTCCTTAAAGCATCACCCTACTTCTAGTAACAAATTCTGTTCCTATTAGCTAATGAGGCATAAAAAGCACCCCAAAATCCAGTAGTTTAAAACATCATTTATGCCAATTTTATCTCAATAAAAGTGGAAAAGGCAACAATCATTTTGTCATCTCTCTTGGTTTATAGACTGATCTGACTCAACCAGACAAGTCTGCTCCACTGACTCTAGGTAAGTTGAGTCATCCAAGAGTTCTTCTGGACTGGAATACCACGATAATTTAAACGCGGTTACAAAGTCTGCACATATTTAATGAATTGGGAAATAAATTCCCTCCCTTGACACATAGTGAGAAAAAAACGGGCCATCTTAATTTAGCCATATGTCAGGTCCTGCTCTCAGGTACTAGAGATGCAAAAGTAAATAAAGAAAATCCTTGCCTTTTGTGAGTTTACAGTTTAATTAGGGATACAGAAAAACATATAAATAAAATATATAAGTTAGATAGTGGTAAGTATTATGGTAAATATAATAGTGTGTGAGAGCTTTAATAATTTTTATTTAGCTTTTTTATTTTCATTCCAGTATAGTTAATATACAGTGTTACATTAGTTTCAGGTGTACAATATAATGATTGATTCAACAATTCTATACATGACCTGGTGCTCATCATGGTAAGGGTACTCTTAATCGTCTTCATTTATTTAACCCATCCTCCCACCCACCTCCCCTCTGGTAACCATCTGTTTGTTCTCAATAGTTAAGAATCTGCTTCTTGGTTTGTCTCTCTTGTTTTTCCTTTGTTCATTTGTTTTGCTTTTTAATTCCACATATGAGTGAAATCATGTGGTATCTGTCTTTCTCTGGCTGACTTATTTCATTTAGCATTATACTCTCTAGCTTTACCCATTTGTTGCAAATGGCAAGATTTTATTCTTTTTTATGACTGAATAATATTCCAGTGTGTGTGTGTGTGTGTGTGTGTGTGTGTGTGTGTACACATGACATCTTTTATCCATTCATCTATCAGTGGATACTGGGGCTGCTTCCATAATCTGACTACTGTAAATAGTGTTCCAATAAACACAGGGGTGCATGTATCTTTTCAATTTAGTGTTTTTATATTTTGGGGGTATATAGCCAGTAGTGCAATTACTGGATTATAGGGTAGTTCTATTTTTAATTTTTTGAGGAATAAGGGCTCTAATATTTAATACAGTTCCAGGGAAGACAACAAGGAGGTATTTTATTTGACTAAAGACTTAAAGAGATCAGTAATATCACCAAGATGGTGACACAGTCCATTCTGGCTTCACTCTTCCTCACAAAAAAAGCTAACGTGTATATAAGTACAAGATACCACTGAAAGAATCCTAGAACATGGGGGTGAGGCTAAAGCAAACTCCTGCACCCCAGAGATCAAGGCAGACTGCATTAGAAGGTAGGAGAAGCAGCTACACATTGACCCCATTGACCCTCTCCCAGAACAGCACACCTCCATGCATAGGGGTCTCCCCTGAGGTTCTGGAACCTCCAGTGGGAAAAGAAAACCTAGAGGGAACAACCAGCTCCCCACCACAGCACTGAGGGTCACATGGCAAGAGCCTTTACTCTGATCACACACCACAGGTATTCAGGGAAATCTTCAGAGCATAGTCACTGGGAATCTCACTGTGATGGAAAAGTGGGGAAGGGTTTGCAAGAACCAGCACACAGATCTTGGGAGACCAAATTCATACCTGCAGTGCCAAGTAATAATCCCAACTAGCACGTTTGCTCATCTGCAAAACCAAGTTAGAGGGTACACACTAACTAGAGAACCTGGTGGAGTGCAGATCTGCCTGATTTGGAACCTTAAATGCTCAGTTTTGCCAGCCCTAGAGCCTGGATTGCCCACACTCAGGCAAGGTGTTGAGTCTCAGCCCCCTGATGTGGAGAGTGCCTTCTAGCCCCACCTGTGCAAAAAGGTGGGTGACAACTCCCAGATGCTGCACAGCTCAGTGGTGCTGAAGCCAAGAGATAGGCAGACAGAGCAGAATGCCCCACAGCAAAGCCAGTACCAGTTGGGGAAGTTTCCCATGATATAAAAAGGCAAAGATACGAATTCACTGTCCAGGCTGAGTGTAGCTCCCAGCTGTCCATCAGAAGCAAAGGAGGAATGAGGACTTAACGAAACAAACAAAAGCTGAGAGTGTTCATTACCTGCACACCTGCCTTATAAAAAATGCTAAAGGGAGCTCTTCCAATGGAAGTAAAAGAACGATAATTAACATAAAAACACAAAAAGGTAGCACAAATCTCACTGGTAATGGTAAACATATAGTCATAGTTAGATTCTGTGATATGGCAATAGTGCTGCATAACTCACATCTCCAGTTTAAAAGTTATATAAAAAATAACATAGCAAAAATAAAAACCTAATAATACAATAATTTGTTACTAGTTGCACAATATAAAAAAAATGTGAATTGTAAGAGTAATAACCTGAACTGTGAGGGGGAGAAAAAGCAAGTGTAAAATATACAAATTCTATTGAAGTTAAATTGTAATCAGCTTAAAATAGAGTGTTATCAAACATTTTATGTAATAAGCCTCATGAAAACCACAAAGGAAAATTTGGTAGTAATTACACAAAAGAACATGACAAAAAAGTCGAAGCATATGGATACAAAAAGACATCAACACACACACACACACAGCAAGATGAAAAATAGGGAATAACAAATCTATGAAACAGAAAACAATTAACAAAATGGGAATAGTAAATCCTTAACCTATCAATAATTACTTTAAACACAAACAGATTAAATTATCCAATCAAAAAGCAAAGAATGGTGGAATGGATAATAAACAAGATCCAACAATATACTTCCCTCAAGAGACTCACTTTAGCCTTCAAGACACACATAGACTGAGAGTGAAGAAATGGAAAAAGACATTTCAAACAAATTGTAATAAAAGATAAAAATTAAGTTAAATTAAAAAAAAGGGGTATTTATACCTATAGCAGACAAAATAACCTTTCAACTAAAAATGATAAAAAGAGGCAAAGAAGATCATTATATACTGATGGAGTCAATTCATCAAGAAGATATAACAAATGTAAATATTTATAGGTCCAGTATTGGCACACATTAATATATAATGCAAAATGAAGCAAAAAAGAGAAATATGTATAGTACAATAACAGCTGTGGACATTAGTATCACACTCTCAACAATGAATATGTCATTCAAACAGAGAATCAATAAGGAAATAGAATATTTGAACAACACTATAGACCAAATGTACCTAACATACATATACAGAACATTCTATCCAAAACAGCAGATTACACATTCTTCTCAGGTGCATATGGAATATTTTCTAGGATAGACATATGTTATTTCACAAAACAAGTCTTAACAAATTGAAGAAGACTGAAATCATAGTATCTTCAACCACCATGGCATGAAACTAGAAATCAGTAACAAGAAGAAAACTGGAAAATTCACAAACACATGAAAATTAAACAACACTTTCCTAAACAAGCAGTGGATCAAAGAAATTAAAGAGAAAATGGGTGAGGGGTATTAAGGAGGACACTTGTTGGGATGAGCACTGGGTGTTATATGTAAGTGATGAATCACTAATTTCTATTCCTGAAATCATTACTACACTATATGCTAAGTTAGATTTAAATTATATATATATAAAGAATTTTTTAAAAGACATTAAAGAGAAAATTTAAAAAATGTTTCTCGAGACAAAATGAAAACAAAACATACCAGCACTTATGGGGTGCAGCAAAAGAAGTCCTAATAGTAAAGTTCATAGCAATAAATTCCTACAGTAAGAGGCAATGAAGACTCCAAATAAAAAAAAAAAATCTAACTCTATGCCTTAAGAAACTAGAAAAACTACAAACTGAGCCCAAATTTAGCAGAAGAAAGTAAATAATAAAGATTAAAGCAGAAACAAAGGAAATAGATTTTAAAAAAGAGAGAAAGGAATAACCAAACTAAGAATTGGTTCTTAGAAAAGAAACAAAGTTGGCAAACACTTAACTACACTGACCATGGGGAGAAAAAAAAAAAGAGAGAGAGAGAGAGAAAGTACCCAAATCAACAAAATTATCAATGAAAAATGAGACCTTACAACTGACATGACAAATATTCAATACCAGATCTTAAGAGGGTACTATATTGAACAACTGAAAAACCTAGAAGAAATGGAAAATGCTTAAAACATGCAACATACTAAGACTGAATCAGGAAGAAATAAAAAATATTAATAGACCAATTAAGTGTAAGGAGATTGGATCAGTAATCAAAAATCTTCCAACAGCAACAACAAAAAGCCCTGGACCAAATGGCTTCATTGGGAAATTTTACCAAACATTTAAAGAAGAATTAACACCAAACCTTCTCAAACTCTTCTAAAAAAAATCAAAGAAAAAGGAACACTCCCAAAATCATTTCACAAAGCCAGCATTATCCTGATGCCAAAACCAGAAAGACAACTAGAAAACTACAGGCCAATAACCCTAATGAATACAGATGCAAAAATTCTCAACAAAATATTCAGCAAACCAAATTTACTAGTACCTTAAAAGAATCATTCATCAGGATTAAATGGAATTTATCCCTAAGATGCAAGGATAGTTCAACATATACAAATCAATGAAGGTGATACATCACATTAATAGAATAAACAGAAAGAAGCATATGATCATCTCAATAAATACAGAAAATGCATATGGCAGAATTCAACATTCATTCATGATAAAACTCAACAAATTAGGCATAGAAGAAACATAAACATAATAAAACTCATATATGACAAGCTTACAGCCAACATCATACTCAACAGTGAAAAGTTGAAAGCTATTTCACTAAAATCATAAATAAGACAATGGTACCTGCTCTCACCACAATAATTCAACAGTACTGAAGTCCTAGCCAAGGCAATTAGGCAAGAACTAAAAATAAAAGGTACCAGAATTGGAAAGAAAGAAGTGAAATTGTCTTTATTTTCAGAAAACAGGATTCTATGTATAGAAAATCCTAAAGATTCAAACAAAAAATTGTTATATCTAATCAATGGATTCAATAAAGTTGCAGGATACAAATTAATATACAAAAATCATTACTGTTTGCATACATTAACAAAAAATTAAAAATGGAAAAAAATCAATCCTTATTGACAATAGTATCAAAAACAATGAAATATATTTTAAAAATTAACTAAGGAGGTAAAAGTGTCTTGTGCAGAAAACAAACAAAAAAACATTGATGAGGGGGTGCCTGGGTGACTCAGTCACTTAAGCATCCAACTCTTGATTTCAGCTTAAGTCATGATCTCATGGTCCGTGAAATCATGCCCTATGTCGGGCTCCACACTGACAGCATGAAGCCTGCTTGGGATTCTCTCTCCCTTCTCTCTCTCTGTCTCTGTCTTTCTCTCTCTCTGCCCCTCCCCTGCTCATGCTTGCTCTCTGCCAAAATAATAAATAAATAAATAAATAAATAAATAAATAAATAAATAAAAACTTTGATGAAAGAAATTGAAAAAGACACAAATAAATGGAAAAGTATCCCATGTTCATGACCTGGAAGAATATTATGGAATGTTAATACAACCAAAGCCACTAAGTTTCAATGCAATCTCAACAACTATACCAATGTCATTTTTTACAGAAATAGAAAAAACACTCTTAAAATTTATATGAAACCACAAAAGACCCAGAAGCCAAACAACCAAAGAAATCCTGAAAAAGAAGAACAAAGCAGGAGGTATCATACTTCTTGATTTCAAGCTATACTATAAAGCTACAGGCATCAAAATAGTATAGTACTGGCATAAAAACAGATAGACTAACAGAACAGAATCAACAGCATAATAGTCAACCAGAAATAAACACAAGCAGGTATAGTCAACTAATGAGCCAAAAATACTCAGTGAAAAGAAGACAATGTCTTTACTTGTTCTGGGATATTTGAATATTCACATGTAAAAGAATGAAACTGAACTCATATCTTACACAACTAACAAAAATTAATTCAAAATGAAATAAAGACTTAAATGTAAGACCTGAAACCATGAAACTCCTAGAAAAAAAAGAAAGAGAGAAACAAAGCTCTTTGATATGGGACTTGGTAATGAATTTTTGGATATAACACCTAAAGCACAGGCAACAAAATAATAAACAAACAAACAAACAAACAAACACAGGGACTACATCAAACTATAAAGCTTCTAGAAAAGAAGCAAAAGAAAAGGAGCAAAAGAAACAATCAACAAAGTGAAAACCTATGGAATGGGAAAAAAAAAATCTGCAAACTCTACATCTCATAAGGAATTAATACCCAAGACATAGAAGGAACTCATACAACTCAATTGCAAAAACAACCAAATAATCCAATTTAAAAATGGGCAAAGGGGTGCCCGGATGTTCAGTCAGTTGAGCATCTGACTCTTGATTTTGGCTCAGATCATGATCTCAGGGTCGTAAGATTGAGCTCCGCATTGGGCTCCCACTGAGCATGGAGCTTTCTTGAGATTCTCTCTCTCTCTCTCTCTCTCTCTCTCTCTCTCTCTCTCTCTCTCTCACACACACACACACACACACACACACACACACACACAAACACACACACTCATGTTCTCTCTCTCTCTCACTCTAAAATAAAATAAAAATAAAAATGGGCAAAGGACCTGAATAAACATTTCTCCAAAGAAGATATGTAAAAGGCCAACCAGTACATAAAAAGATGTTCAAAAGCACTAGTCATTAGGCAAATGCAAATTAAAACCATGTGAGATACCACCTCATACCTGTTAGAATGAACATCATCAAAAAAGACAAGATAATAAATGCTTGTGTAGATGTGGAGAAAAAGGAACCTTTGTACACTGTTGATGAGATTATAAATTGGTACAGCACTACAGAAAACAGTACGAAGGATTCTTAAATTAAAAATAGGAGTGCCTGGGTAGCTCGGTCAGTTGAGCCTCTGACTCTTGATTTTGGCTCAGGTCATGATCCCAGGGTTGTGGGACTGAGCTCCACATGAGGCTCTGTGCTAAGCATGGAGCCTGCTTAAAATTCTCTCTCTCTCTCTCTCTCTCTC
This sequence comes from Lynx canadensis, assembly GCF_007474595.2. Lineage (NCBI taxonomy): Eukaryota > Metazoa > Chordata > Mammalia > Carnivora > Felidae > Lynx > Lynx canadensis. The sequence goes on from NC_044311.2 coordinate 102,387,479, forward strand.
TCTCTCTCTCTCTCTCCTCTTCACCCCTTTCCCCCAATTTCACTCTCTCTCTCTTTCTAAAATTAAAAAAAAAATTAAAAATGAAATTATAATATGATACAATTCCACTTCTGAGAGTATATCCAAAGGAAAGAAAAACACTAACTTAAAATGATTCTTCACCCCCATATTCATAGCAACATTATTTACAATAGAGACACAGAAACAACCTAAGTGCCCATCAACGAATGAATGGATAAAGTGGTGGTATATATACATATATACATCCATACATATGTATACATATGTATCCATACATATGGACATATGTATCCATATATAATGGAATATTATTCAGCCATTAAAAATGATGAAATCCTACCATTTGTGACAATATAGATGGACTTTCAAGGTGTTATGCTAAATGAAGTAAGTCAGGCAGAGAAAGACAAATACTGTGTGATATCACTTATATGTGGAATCTTAACAAAACAAAACAACATCACAACCAAAAAAATAAACTCATAGAAAAAGAGATCAGATTTGTGGTTACTACAGGCAGGGATTTGAGGGTTTGAGGAAGGAGGAATTGGAGGAAGGTGGTCAAAAGGTACAAACTTCCAGTTATAAGAAAAAAACGTAAGGTAGAACTTATTTATACCATAGCTCACACTGTTTTATGGTACACAGTAAAGTTATTAAGAAAGTAAAATCCTAAGTAAAATTCTCATCACAAGGAGAAATCTTTTTTTTTTCCTTTATCCTTCTCTTCTTTCTTTTCTTTTCATTGTATTTATATGAGAAGATGGATGCTAGTTCAACCTATTGTGGTGATCATTTCACATGTAAATCAACCCATCAAAAATAAAGAAATAAGGGATCAAGACAAGATCAATGGTGTCAAATACTACTGATGGGTCAAGAATGATGAGAATTAAGACAGATTTAGCAAATGTGAAGGTCACTAATTACCTTGATCAGAGCAGTCTGGGGTGAATCTGACTTAGGTCAGCTTTAGAAAGTTTGGGAGAAGAGAAATTGGAATCAGTGAGTACAGATCACTCTTTGAAGTAGTTTTTCTCTAAAGAAAAAGAGAGAGCAATGAGGCAGTTACATGAATACATTCAGACCTCCCTCAAAAGATACCAAGAATAAACGTGCATTACTCCCGCCACCCAAAGAAATACACAAGTTCAAAACATACTGAAAAAAGAAAACATTGCCAAATGTATATGTACTCCATATGTGAAAAGCTAGGCCAGAAGTGACAAAAAGCAAACATATCAAAAATAGCAGAACACCCATATGACTTCCTAAATGATGTACCTGATAGTCCCACCTGCCACTGATTCACATCATCACATACTCTCCATGATAAATAAAGATAAAACCAAAGAATGTCAGTAATCATATGATGAATGTGCTATCTTATTGTGTCAGACAACTGTTATATTGCTTGTCCTTATCCTTGCAAAATTAAATGGTTAGTAAAGAAAATGATACTTGGATCTCAGGGAAAAAAAAATATTCTGCAGCTTCAATGTCTCCTGAAATCATTATATAAACGATAGACTATTGCCAAACATTTTAAATGCTTAGAAAGAAGAACAAATTTGTTTGTCTGACTATTATTACTAAAATTGTGAGATGAAAAAAGTGGAGATTTGAGAATTTAGAATATAAATAGCTGGGTAGCATACTTCACCATATATGAGAAGAAAGATTAATGAATCTATGCCATGAGGCACTGTAATTTAGTAGTGGGCATAACACAGATACGTGCTCAAATCCTGACTTGGCATTTACTAGCTCTATCAACTCAGGCAAATTATTTTAAGACCCCTAGCCTCATTTACATACCTATAAAATAAGGACAATCATAGCTGCCTTGAAGATTAATGATGAACAATAAGAAATGTAAAATGAGGGGCACCTAAGTGGCTCAGTCGTTTGAGCACCAGACTCTTGATTTAAGCTCAGGTCAAGACCCCAGAGTTGTGGGATCAAGCCCTGCATTGGGCTCTGCACTGAGCATGGAGCCTGCTTAAGATTCTCTCTCTCTCCTCTCTCTCTTTCTCTGTCTCTCTCCCTCCCTCCCTCAAACCCTCTCCCCCACTAGCACTCTCTTTCTCTCTCAAATTAAAAAAAGAAAAGAAAAGAAAAGAAAAGAAAAGAAAAGAAAAGAAAAGAAAAGAAAAGAAAAGAAAGAACAAGATGTAAAAGGAAAGTACGATGGACTGGGTATATTAGTCAGCTGGGGCTGCCATAACAAAGCGCTGTAGACTGGAGGAATTAAAGAACAGAAATTTATTGCCTCACAGTCCTGGAAGGTAGAAGTCTGAGATCAGGGTGCCAGCATGGTCAGAATCTGGCCAAAGCTCTCTTCCTGGCTTGCAAGCTGCCTGTTTGTTATGTGCTCACACGGCCTTTACCCTGTATGTACACTTAGAAAGAATGAGAAAGTGAGAAATCCAGAAGGGGAAGAGAGGTTATGTCTCTGATGTCTGTTCTTATAAAAACATCTCATGACACACCCTCATGACTTCATTTGACCCTAATTATCTCCCAAAGTCCCTATATCCAAATTTATCACATTGGAGGTTAGGGCTTCAACATATGAATGTTGAGGAGGGCATTCAATCCATAATAATGGGTAAACAAAAAAAAAAAAAAGAAAAAAATGAAATTGTAAAAATTGTTTTTACAGAGACTCTATTATAATTAAACCCAATACTAATGAATCCTAGAACTGTACTTATAGTTTTTCTTGCTAATCATAGTGCTATAAGAGTTTTTCTTTCCTTCATAAAAGTTTTATTTTTGTATTTACTATCAAAATACTTTACCCTCAAGGTAGGCAGGACTGTCAGCTTTTTGAGGGCAACAGCTGTGCCACATCCTGTTTTAGCCATGGCAGCTAAAACAATGCTGGAAATAATAAATGTTTCATAGATGTTTGATTAATGAATAATTGAAATTATGCTCTTCACATCCACTTTCTTTCATTTTTATGCCTGCAGTAGACAAACAGAATTTGAAAGGGTAGACAATAATGTAACTTACTACAAAGAAAGGCACATGAAGAAAAAATTTTCAGAAGAATGATATGTAAAGGCTATTCTGTTATAGAAACTCTATTGAGGATATTTGGTGATGAAGGCTACAATCTTACATTTCTTATGCTATCTCTTTGCACTCTGACAAGAAAAATGGTTCTTTTTCCACAGTAAACTGGCCATTGTAAAAACCTAACTCTTATTGGCAGGGAAATTAGCAGACAGATAGGGCTCTGGACTTTAATGGAAATGTAATCAGCAGTCTGTCTTTATGAGGGTGTGCTGCCATCACTGAATATCCACTTAGGGGGCAAGGCCAAGGCTGCAGGCAGCAGTCCAAAAGCATTAACATCCCCCAGGTGACAATAAGAGGATGAAAAATGCTCAGGGGGAGAGGATCCATTTCAGATTCCCTATTATTTTAAAAGTGAAACAGAAAGTTGGTCATTTTATATCAATTTAGTCTGCTGAGGCTCTCTAATTTGCCAATAAAAGACTTTACCATCATCCACCCATTGAGAACTCATAGTGCATTTGTTAGTTGAAGAGCATGTTCCCCTTGTAGTAATGCAAAGTTAGCTAACTGACTCCCAATAAAAGCCTTTGGAATAGTTCTAGACCCTTCCTATGACACAAAACACAATTCATAATCAAGCACTCTCTTTCCCTGCTATTGTCTTTCTCAAAATATATCTTCCAAGATCACAGAACTACTTGAACTTTCTAATTATGCGAATGAGTATGTTTCTGTATCTTTTTATTTATTTTTTTTAATTTTTTTTTCAACGTTTATTTATTTTTGGGACAGAGAGAGACAGAGCATGAACGGGGGAGGGGCAGAGAGAGAGGGAGACACAGAATCGGAAGCAGGCTCCAGGCTCCGAGCCATCAGCCCAGAGCCTGACGCGGGGCTCGAACTCACGGAGCGCGAGATCGTGTCCTGGCTGAAGTCGGACGCTTAACCGACTGCGCCACCCAGGCGCCCCATGTTTCTGTATCTTTGTATAGTCTTCTGCCTCATCCTGGCATTCCTTTTCTCCCTGGTTCATCCGGAAAAGTCCTTAATATCTTCTCAGACCAAAGTTAGATATCACTTCTACAGTGGATAAGGATTATCCAAGAGGATATCCAAGAAAATATACTCTTTGGAGTTGCGATCTATTTTGTTATAGTATGTTATAAAATCTATAACATACTAGATTTTAATTACTTACTTGGAAACTCTGTCTCCTCCACAAGATTCTGAGCTTTGTGAAAGCAGGGTCTATTCCTATGTTATTTTGTATCCCAAAAGCCTAGGACACCGTCAGACATACATTTAGAATTCATATGTCCAGGTAAGCTTGGCACCTGAATGGTCTAATTCCAAAGAAGTTTTCAAAAGGTAGGAAAATCATTATTTCTAATCCAGCTATATATTATCATTATTTCCAGTCAAGCCATATATCACCAGTATTTCCAGTCCAGCTATATATTACAAGAGAATAGTCATCCCTAGAACAATAGTACTTATGGGTTAGATTATATGAATGATAAAAAAACACATTAACTGAGATATTCTGATAGTTTATGATTATAACCATTCAAGTGCTAGGATTTCAGTGCCAAATATACCCTTAATTTCCAGGATCTTCCATCTAATAGAAGGGATAGATATGTATATAAACATATGCAAAACAATTTGCTGTTTTAATAGAAATATGAACAACTAGTTTTGCAAGTAAAGGAAGAGAGATGAAATAAAGCTTCACAGAGGACGTGACATTTGAAGAGAATCTTGGTGGGTGAGATATATTTTTACCTAAAAAGGGAGGAGGACAAGCAGGGAGTATTGCAAATAGAAAAGCAAAGTTGTATTTATAGAAGTTAGTTTCCCATGCAACAGCTATTTCCCAATTTCTTACTTATCAAGACCCCAGTTTCATTTGACCTTCTCCATGAGTCCTTTCAAGGAGGTAAGTTTTCCCTACAACCACTGTGGGTGAATTACAACTAGGTTAAGACCATTTTCCTCTCACCAAGTGACTGGCAAGGGTAAGAGATACAATTCTGGCCAATGGGACAAGAGTTGATGCCTGAAAACTTCAGGAACCCCCTCTCACTCTAAAAAGTGACATAAGACAGAAAAACTCCTCTTTATTGCCTGCAGACCCTCTTGTTTGAAAATGGTATTTGTGGAGTTGGTTCAGCCAACTTATGACCATGAAGAAGACAGAAGCAACATGCAGAACATGTCACAAAGGAAAAGGGAATGAACCTAGATTTCTGATGCCTTCATTATGTCACTGAATCAATGAACATGGAGAATCAATCACTCTCTCAGTATATAGCCTTTTTTTAACAGGAAATAATAAATATTCTTTTATCCAAGCCACTTATATGTTTTCTGAAAACATCCTAATTGATGCAGCATAAAGTGCATGATGTATTTGGAAAACAGTCAGAATGTCATGTTTTAAGGACATATCTTGGAGGGGGAGAAGTTGGAAGGGTGTGCAGTGAGAGAAAAGAAATACAGGTTAAAATTAAACTCTGAAGGGCCTTCACAATGTTAAGAAATTCTCTGTCTTACTGTCTTTGGAATCCTGAACTATATATGCATAAAAAGAAGCCTCTGAGACACAGATCTTAGGCTGATTTAAGAAATAACAGAATTGACAGAATGTGAAAATGGAAATGAAGACAAGAAAAAGGAAATCTTTTAAAAATAAGAATAGAGGGAAATTGTGAATCAGATAAATGATTTTTTAGAGTCTTGAATGAAGAGAGAACCCACCCAAAACAGCACCATTTTTTTTCTATTTTTCTCTTACAAAGGGAGCAAAACTGTTAGAGTATTTGAAAAGAGATAAAATTGACAAGTGGCAAGAAATTATGAGAATTAAATGAAAGGGGTGCCTAGTATGTTGTCATAGTGGTCATTATATTTGATCACTCTTATAAAATGTTGCTCAATTATAGCTCTCTCAAGACAGATGTAACTGCATTCTGTGAAGATACAGTCATCTAAATGAATGGTCGGTCATCTTTACCTGAGTGCTAGCCTGCTCTATCAGGGCTATCAGAAAGAAATGGATAATTACCTAATTTAATTACCTAATTGTGTTTACCCAAGAAATTAATATATATACATATACATTTGAGATATATATATATATGTATATATCTCAAGACCCTGTGTATCCAGTCAATGTCAAAGAGAAGTTGACTAAGTTTTACTTTAACTCATTTTCATTTTTAAAACTACACTTCTCATTTCAAGTCTTTGCTAGCTTCTGTCTACATAGTGTTTTTTATTATTTTTTTTTTTATTTTTTAAATTTACATACAACTTAGTTAGCATTTGGTACAATAATGATATCAGGAATAGAATCCAGTGATTCATCCCCTGCATATAACACCCAGTGCTCATCCCAACAAGTATCCTCTTTAATGATCCTTGCCCATTTATCCCATCCCCCCCACCCCAAACCCCTCCAGCAACCCTCAGTTTGTTCTTAGTATTTTAGATTTTCTTATTTTTTGTCCCCCTCCCTGTTTTTGTATTATTTTTTACTTCCTTTCCCTTATGTTCATCTGTTTTTTATCTTAAATTCCACAAATGAGTGAAATCATATGATATTTGTCTTTCTCTGACTAATTTCACTTAGTATAATACCCTCTAGTTCCATCCTTGTTGTTGCAAATAGCAAAATTTCATTCTTTTTGTTTGCTGAGTAATATTCCGTAGTGTGTGTGTGTGTGTGTGTGTGTGTGTGTGTGTGTGTATTTTCTTTATCCATTTCTTTATGCATTTTATTTATCCATTCATCAGTTGATGGACATTTGGGGCCTTTCCATAATTTGGCTATTGTTGATAGTGTTGCTATAAACATGGGGGTGGATGTGCCCTTCCAATCAGCATTTTTGTATCCTTTCAATAAACACCTAGCAGTGAAATTGCTGAGTCATAGGGTAGTTCTATTTTTAACTTTTTGAGGAACTGCCATACTATTTTCCAGAGTGGCTGTACCAGTTTGCATTCCCATCAATAGTGCAAGAGGGTTCTTCTTTCTCCACATCCTCACCAACATCTGTTGTTGCCTGAGTTGTTACTTTTAGCCATTCTGACAGGTGTGATGTGGTATCTCATTATGGTTCTGATTTGTATTTCCCTGATGATGAGTGATGTTGAGCATTTTTTCATGTGTCTGTTAGCCATCTGGATGTCTTCTTTGGAGAAGTGTCTATTCATGTCTTTTGCCCATTTCCTCACTGAATTATTTGCTTTTTGGGTGTTGAGTTTGATAAGTTCTTTATAGATTTTGAATACTAACCCTTTATCTGATATGTCATTTCCAAATATCTTCTTCCATTCCATTGGTTGCTTTTAGTTTTGCTGACTGCTTCCTCTGCCATGTGAATTTTATCTTGATGAGGTCCTAATACTTCATTTTTGCTTTTGTTTCCCTTGCCTCCGGAGATGTAAGAAATTGCTGTGGCCGAGGTCAAAAAGGTTTTTGACTGCTTTCTCCTTTAAGATTTTGATGGCTTCCTATCTTATGTTTAGGTCTTTCATCCATTTTGAGTTTATTTTTGTGTATGGTGTAAGAAAGTGGTCCAGTATCATTGTTCTGCATGTCACTGTCCAGTTTTCCCAACACCATTTGCTGAAGAGACTGTCTTTATTCCATTGGATATTCTTTCCTGCTTTGTCAAAGATTAGTTGGCCATACATTTGTGGGTCCATTTCTGGGTTCTCCATTATGCATAGTGCTTTACATTTTACAGATTTTTTTTCAAATATATTCATTCCATCAACATTCATGTATTCAGCAAATATTTACTGAGTGACTACTCAGTAAATTAAGGATTATACCAGACTCTGCAGGTAGAATGGTGCAAAAAACACGACATGATCCCTGCTTCACTTACAGCAATAGTTCCACTATTAAGGTTCTACCTTAGACTTGCCTGAAGGAGGTTTTAAAATTTACTGATGCCCAAGTCCATGATCTAATTTTCAATGGCAAGGATGAGTTAAATCAAATCATTCTGCTACTATTTTCTTATAACTAGCATATACAACTAGTATTCTTGAACAACTAGAAGATCCTGAGATTTTAGGAGAAGGCCCTCTCTCTCTTCCTGTATGGTTTTGCAACAGAAATGGGTAAAGAAATTACTCAGCATGATGCAACTGGTCTCTCTCAACCTCAGTGACTGTCTTTTTTTCAGTAAACATTTCTCTGACACCAACTTCCTCCCTATTCTTTCCCTGCCACTGCCAAAATCCATATATCGAGAAATGGTTTGTTTTTATTATCATAATTACAATTCCTCCCAGTTTAAAAAGCTTGACTACAATTACAGACTTCTATGTTTGAAAATACCATAATTGTTTCCCAGTTTAATAACACCATTTAAAATACTTTAAGGCCAAAACAGTTTTGAAACAATGGATGGATGACAAGTTTCTGAGACACAGGTGTAAACACAATTCTCCAAAGGAAAAAATCATAGATTTTCCCAAATTCTATTTATAATGGTAAAATCCTTCTTTATATTTGTCTGGTAACTATGTCTTTTTATTCCAAGGTCCCCAGTAGGTTGTTTGTTTGTTTGTTTGTTTTGTTTTGTTGTTGGTTTTTTTTTTTTTTAATATTGGTCTCTGTTAACTTTTGTGGTCAAGCACTTCTGTGGTTGAGTTCATTCATAACTAGTTCTCTTGTCCTGCTAGGTAAATGGGAGAGTGATTTTACTTCCTTGCTTCCCCGAAAGGGAAAGCCACGTGGCTAATTCTGGCCATTAGTTTGTGGTATGCATCTATTCTGGACTAAAGCATTTTAGTGAAATGCTTTAAGAAATTTTAGTGAAAACTCTTCAGCATTATTTTTCTCTTGCTGTGCTGAGAAACTAAGGTAGAGCTCTCAACAATCTAAGTCCGAGTGACTATGGGGAACAGAAGTCCCTGTCTGTACAGGCTAGTAGTATGAATAAGAAATAGAGATTGGTGAATTGTTTACTACAACATAAGCCTAACCTAACCTGACCAATATAGCCTTGTTGTCTTGGGATCAGAGGTACCACTTGGGATTAGTGGTAAATTAGATTGTTCCTGGCTTTACTCTTCTTTCCTTAGTAAAAAGTCTTCATCTGCCTCCATGAAAAGGCCTGAAAAACCCAAGAGGTAAAACTATAAGGTTGAACCGGTAGACATAACAGCCAAGTGCTTCTTTTTGTCTTCCTCCCAAAACAGTATAAATGGATACCATCAGGGGGTGCTAGGAAGGTATATAATTACCTTTAAAAGCACCTATAACAGCAAATTTTTTGTCCATATGTGTTTTCCAGTCCTGAATTTTTCTTTTTTGTCTAAAGTCTTTGGTAACTTTTCTTGTTTAGAACTAATCCATAACTCTTTGGAATTTTCTTTCTGGAATAATGCCCTAGCCTCAAAGAAACTATGTTGGAAGCATAATTCAAAGTCACAGATGAGCCAGCCATAATTGTAGACTTTGTGGTTGTTCATAGTATTTGTACTTCCAAAGAAAGTAAATTAACCTTAAAACTTAAAAAAAAAGAAAGAAAGTAAATTAGATATACTTTCACTGAGCCACTCCATTGCTGGCTGTCATTCAATATACTGAAAATGTTTTCCCTTTGCGTTCAATGGTCATGAAGAATGCCAGTCTGACTTCTCAAAATGTGATGGAACAACCATTGAAAATAAAACAAATAGGACATCTCAATTCATCCTAAGCATCATTATGAGTTCCACTGCATTTAAAATATTTTGATTTTAAAACGAGGGCTTCATTTTTCCTCAGGAAAAGGAAAAGCAAAAGGCTTTTCCATTACTAAGACCATACTGTGCCAAGCAAACTATTACATCTATTCATAATTAACCTTTTGGCTATGGTAAAAAAAAATGTATCATTTCTGATTCTATTAGACAAATGATTTTTGTTAACAGAACACAGTGATATTTTAGGCAAATTTTAAGAGTCAATTCAAATTGACACAGACATTGCCCACTGAAAGACTGTTTTACCAAGAGCAATATATCCAAATGTAACCAGATAAAAGTACCTTTGCTGAAGGAAGGATTTCATAACCAGTTTTTACTAGTTTACACTGTAATAATAGACAATCCCAAAATCTCAATGACTTTAAAACAAAAAGGTTTAAACCTTGTTCGTGTTTATTTATAGTACTAGTCAGCTTTGGCTTTGCTCCATTTGGAGTCCCATTCTATAGGAGCCACCTCTATCAAGGACATGCTATTCTCTTGGAAAAGAAAAAAGAAACAGCAGTGAAACTATGTGAGGGCTTTTAAATCTTCTGCTCTACCGTGACATAACATCACTTAACTCACGTTTCATTGACCAAAGCAAGACAAATAGTCAGGGTTCATGTCAATAGACAGGGATAAAAATAATATCACAAGGAGGGGCAGCAACAAATTGGAAACAATAATAAAATCTACCCAAAGGTACTTTTCACCTGATCATTTCTCAGTTGTTGAGGTCTGAGCTAGACTGGCATGGCTGATATGAAGTCTCCAATTCTGTAAGACTCCATACTTACCTCTGTTATGCCTAAATTCCCTTGGGATGTGTCAAGCTAATTTCCATCCACACGAATCCCTATTCTTAATGGTGAAGTTCTGCTAAAACTTTCTCTGGTCTCTGGTACCCTAGAAGGCTAGGCAGATAGAAGTAGAAACCTCAATAAATGGTGTCTTTCTTTACTTGTTTAGAGTTATTTACTGAACCTAGCAGAAACTGTTCCAAATTTTTGTTTTTTGGGGTTTTTGTTTTGTTTTGTTTTTCTTTTCAAGTCAAGGCAATCTTCTGGATCCAGAGCCCCAACTTTGAACCACTATGCAGTCTAAGGATTGAATCCAAACTTTTGGACTCTTGACAATCTCATGACTATAACTTTTGTCATTTTAACTTTATGCTAAATGAACTATGTTAAATAACTTAAACTGAATTAAGGTTAATATTGTTTCAATACAATTATAACATTTTTTTTTTCTGCACTGCATTTGAGTTCTAACTCTACCACTCACAAACAAAGTAGGCTCGGGCAAGTCATGTACTTCCGCAGAAATCTAAATATCAAAACTCAAACACTTTTTAAACTCATCTACAACACTCTAATCTTAAAGATGAAGAAACTAAATTCTTTTAGTAAAGAATTTCATTTGATTAGAATTGGATGCAGGCTACCTAGTGACCTCAGTCCTTCTACTCTGTCCCATAGTTAGCCACTTACCCTCTAATCACAACTAAAACATCACTGAGTCTAGAATAGGCTGACAAAATGTAATCTAGGACATCCAAATTTCAGTATGGTTAGCTCTCTAATTTATCTCTGCTATTCCTGAATCTTTAACTGCTTTCGGCTCTGTACTCTATTGCCTTAAAAAATAGGGCATCCATGGACCAATTTCTGCCTTGGCTGACTTCAAATTTCAACTTGTTCTTGCTTATCCTAAAGCAGTAGCAGGAGCAGTAATGGCAAAGAGTGTAGTGGTAATAGTAGTAATAGTAAGACTAGTAAACTCATTTTATTTTGCAATAGAGCTGTGGGTTCCTCTAGGGTACAGATAACAAAACTGAGGCACAGAGAAGGTAAGTTTCTTGCCCAAAGTTCCACAGTTAGGAAGTAGCAGAGCTGGGATTTGAATCTAGGCAGTGGGACTCCAGAACCTATGTCTTAACTACAATGTGTTATTGCTTCCTTTCTTCTATTAAGTATGCTAATTTAAGTTCTTGGCTCTCTGCCCACATTGTGAAAAGAATTTTATAAAGCTTCTCTTAAGGAAAATTTGCATTACTAGAACAAATATGTAAAGCCAATCATTTATTTTTCCTTATCTTCTTTTTATAACATTAAAGAAATAAAATACAATTCAAGGGCAAAAATAATCTGTAAAATTTTGGTTTGAAATGATTAATATCTTTAACAACATGCTGTTTCCTTTAATATAAATTACTATGGGACACACTTTCATATGGACACATAAATCTAATTTTATTTTACTGCAAATATAGTCTATTTTTAAAGTATAATTTATGATCATCTATTTATTAAGAGTTATACAAATACATTCTCCTTCAAAGTGCTTAAACATATTACTGTGATGGATATTAAATACAAACTTCTCCTTTTTTACCCTTACTCCTAATGCACATTAGTAGGCATAATTATCATTTATTAACTTTTCCTAGATTGTATTCAAATTTCTAAGCAAGCAAGAAGATTTGTGATAGAATATTTTTTTAGGCAATGCTGATAACATGATTGAGTAAATTACTAAAATTCCTATGTGATCATATAACAGGGTTACTCAAATCATTTAAAGACAATTTTGGAATCATAAGACTAAAGAATTAATGATTTTTATAATCACAAGATAGAATGTGAGATGCTAACTTTATCAATGACTCATCACTTATTAGCAAGGAATCACCAGTTGGAATAAGCATTTTTTAATCTTTTTTAAATTTTTTTCTCACTTTATTTTTATTTATTAACTTATTTATATCCAAGTTAGTTAGCATATAGTGGAACAATGATTTCAGGAGTAGATTCCTTAATGCCCCTTACCCATTTAGCCCATCTCCCTTCCCACAACTTTCCAGCAATCCTCTGTTTGTTCTCAATTTTTAAGAATCTCTTATGTTTTGTCCCCCTTCCTGCCTTTATATTATTTTTGTTTCCCTTAAAGTCCCCATATGACTGTTTTGTATCTTAAAGTCCTCATATGACTGAAGTCATATGATATTTGTCTTTCTCTGACTGACTAATTTTGCTTAGCATATTAAGCTCCAGTTCCATCCACATTGTTGCAAATGGCAAGATTTCATTCTTTTTGATTGCCAAGTAATACTCCATTGTGTATATATATATATATATATATATATATATGCACATCTTCTTTATCCATTCATCTATGGATGGACATTTGGGCTCTTTTCATACTTTGTCTATCGGTGATTGTGCTGCTATAAACATTGGGGTGCATGTGCCTCTTCGAAACAGCACACTTGTATCCCATGGATAAATACCTAGTAGTGCAATTGCTGGGTCATATGGTAGTTCTACTTTTAATTATTTGAGGAACCTCCATACTGTTTTCCAGAGTGGCTGCACCAGTTTGCATTCCCATCAGCAGTGCAAAAGAGATCCTCTTTCTCCACATCCTCGCCAACATCTGTTTTTGCCTGAGTTGTTAATGTTAGCCATTCTGACAGGTGTGAGGTTATATCTCATTGTAGTTTTGATTTGTATTTCCCTGATGATGAGTGATGTTGAGCATTTTTTCATGGGTCGGTTGGCCATCTGGATGTCTTCTTTGGAGAAGTGTCTATTCATGTCTTTTGCCCATTTCTTCCCTGGATTATTTGTTTTTTGGGTGTTGAGTTTGGTAAGTTCTTTATGGATTGTGGATACTAACCCTTTATCTGATATGTCATTTGCAAATATCTTCTCCCATTCTGTCGGTTGCCTTTTAGTTTTGCTTATTGTTTCCTTTGCTGTGCAGAAGCTTTTTATTTTGATGAGGTCCCAGTAGTTCATTTTTGCTTTTGTTTCCCTTGCCTCCAGAGACATGTTAAGAAGTTGCTATGGCCAAGGTCAAAGAGGTTTTTGCCTGCTTTCTCCTCAAAGATTTAGATGGCTTCCTGTCTTACATTTAGGTCTTTCATCCATTTTGAGTTTATTTTGTGTATGGTGTAAGAAAATGGTCCAGGTTCATTCTTCTGCCTGTCACTCTCCAGTTTTCCCAGCACCACTTGCTGATGAGACTGTCTTTATTCCATTGGATATTCTTTCCTGCTTTGTCAAAGATTAGTTAGCCATACATTTGTGAAACAAGCATTTTTATTTTATTTTATTTTATTTTATTTTATTTTATTTTATTTTACATTTATTTAGTTTTGAGAGACAGAGAGAGACAGAGAACAAGTGGGGTAGAGGCAGAGAGAGAAGGAGACAGAGAATCCAAAGCAGGATCCAGGCTCTGAGCTGTCAGCACAGAGCCCAACATGGGGCTCTAACTCACAAACCATGAGATCGTGACCTGAGCCAAAGTCGGACGCCTAACCAACTGAGCCACCCAGGCACCACTGAAACAAGCATTTTTAAACCATAGTTTGGAGATATCTTTAACAATCTTTCCCACTCCAATGTTCCTGACAACCTTGACACAGAGTATCACTTCTCTAGTAGTAATAATCAGTGAAAATATTTTCAAATGTTTGGAATGCTGGCTAATGAAGTCAACCTATATGCATTCAAGATTCTATCTATTTAAATAACTATTTTAGCCAACAAGACAAAAAAGCAATTAATTCAGGATACTGGTTTAAAAGTAAACATTTTAAGAAATATTTTACAGATTAAAACCTAAATAAAACCCTGATTAGGTCAATTAGTTATTATTTGTTTCAACTGTACACCCTAACTCACAGATTTCAAGTGATTTAATCCTGTATGTCCTTGGGGGTTAGATACTATATCTTCTAATCTTGGAATTCCCAATACCTAGAGTAATATAGGTGCTCAACAAATATCTGTTAAATTAATGAACAAATGAAGAAAGAAAGAAATAAAAAGTAGGCAAGTTTTGGAAACTTTAAAATTTGAAAAAAAAGTTTAAGACTTTAAAGATTCATTAAATTTGTATGCTGCAAAGAAAATAGTAAAGTCATTTAAACCATCTTCCACAATCAAATAGATTTGTATGTAGAAATACAGAATTTTCTGAGTACAAAGGAGTATCAGCAATTAGCTGAAGTACAGCTCAACCAGCAGGAAACCCACTCTAATTTGTGGAACTACTCCAAGCGCTACAGATTTTGCGATTTTTTTAAACCCTAATTTTATACTCAGACAAAAAGGAAAAAGTTATATGTTACTGGGTTAAATGATATTTGTGTCGACCCATGGCTTTCTATTAATGCAGAGCTCCTATGCGTTTTTTCCTTGTTGAGAGGTTTCGAGCATATTATACCAGGCAATCACCCTGTTCTAGTCGGGGTTGGGAAATCCTTCGTGCTTTCAAGGAAGTGACTAAAATCAGTGCTTCAGATAAACAGTGAGCAAAATTAAAGGTAGAGCAGTGCCAGATTTACTGCAGCATTCTTTGGCTATTGTTACTCTATGAAACTGATCTTGCAGATGGAAGCTCTCTAACTCCCACCTGCAGACACAGTGCCACCTCAGACTCTGAATGACTTTCCCCTAATCAACAAAACTGCAAGACCAGAAATGAGTGGATCAGCAGCAAGTCCCTTCCAGAATTCCTCCTTAAGGCTCAGTCCAATCCTTCTCTCCTTCTCATCTGACTCTTCTCTTTAGTCTGTCTAGTTTTCAAGACTGACCAACTCAGTTCTAGCCTCTACAGTCATTATCAATGGACCTCATACCCAGCCCTTTAATTGTGCCCAGGGCACACAGACACACACGCACACACAAGTACACAAGTCCTGCCAGATTAAAAACCATCCATTGACAAACCTCCCCTACATAAGCTCAAGGCTATCTCTCCGAACCCAAGACAGAGCACATGTGTTGGACAACTCCATTCTAACCTATTTATTCCCCTTTCAGGTCAACACATGGGGGGGCTGATACTTGCTTTATATCACCTCATGTTTATTTTCAAATGAAGTATATGTAACAATAATCTGCTGCTTAAGCCCCATGTCTAGCAATTATTAGTCTAGAAAGAACTATCATTTTCTTTACCCTCCATATGTTAATGTACAGCATATATGGAAGCTAAAAATAAAAGAGGGTAAAAACCTAAGTATAGAAGGAGATTAAATGATTTTGATAACTCAATTTTAGAAGTTTTTATGAATTTCATAATTTAAACCAGATCTCAAACTTGTTTTGCTTTGCTTTTTAATGTTTTACTCTGATGTAACTCTGAAGTAGGGCTACAATTGAATATCATTTTGTTAATTATTTATGGGCACCCCATTGACATCATTTAGTTTTTATAAAAAAAAACAATTAAAATGTAATTGATTCAGGGCAAATGGGTGGCTCATTCAGTTAAGTGTCCTCACTGTTGATTTCGGCTCAGGTCATGATCTCATCATTCATGAGACTGAGCCCCATGTTGGGCTCTGCCGCATGTAGAGTCTGCTTGGGATTCTCTCTCCCCCTGTCTCTCTGCTGCACACTTGATCTCTCTCCCTCTCTCAAAATAAATCAATAAACATAAAAAGATTTAACTGATTTAACAACAAACATTTTCATCCAAATCTATTTTTTTAAATATACACAAACTATATCTACAGCGTTAATTTCAGTTTATTTTTCTATGACATTTATCACTAAACATGACATTGTTGTCTACATTAATCAGAATACATCATAAGTATTTCATGAATATTAGTATGTATTAGTTATTATGTTGCTTAATGCTACAACAAATAAGTCCACATATTTTACTGGCTTATCACAGTAGAAGTATGTTACTGGTCTGCAAGAAGCCTTCCACATGGTACTTCAGGTACCTGACTCCCACCATCTAATTAACATTCCTTACCTCTTCCAGGGTCTCCTTTGCAGTCAGTCACTCAGTGGTGGAAAAAAAGAAAGCTCTTTGGGACATATATCACTTCATTCATATGCCATTAAGAGAACTAGTCACAATGCCCCACAAGATGGGAGAGGAATGAAGGAATAGTCCTGGGTCAGCAGCTGCTTTCCAGCACTCACTATATTCTCTTTAGTGTGGAGGAAGTTCAAATCTTTGTGGTATGGCTAGCTGTCTTTTTCATTGCTAGCATTTATAGCAAAGTGCACAGACTCGAATGCAAATGAATAAAGTAATGAATGAAGTGGTTTAGATATAAAACTATAGAAACTTGGGAACTATAGGAACTTAGGAAACTATAAGGAATCTGAAAGAATATTCTCTGACTAAAGAGGGAAGATGGCTCCTCTGCAGAAAAGCATGCACATTATTGGCAGAGCTTTGCTCATAAGAAAAAAATCTGTATTTTTAAGGTGTGTAATCTCTTGAGTTTTAAAAGTAACCAAATGAGGGATGGGGGTGAGGTAATAGGCAAAACAGGTGAAGGGGAGTGGGAGTGACAGGAATGTAGTTATGGAATGAATAAGACAGGGAATTAAAGGCACAGCATGGGGAAGATAGTCAATCATACTGTAATAGAGTTTTTGGTGACAAATGGTAGTTACACTTGTGGCAAGCATAGAATACTGGATAGACTTATTCACTATGCTGTACACCTGAAACTAATGTAACGTTGTGTGTCAAATATACTCAAAAAAAGTTAATTAAAATAATGTTAAATAACTAAAATATTTTTTTAATTTAAAATAAAAGTAATAAATAAGAAAATAAAACTGTGAATGCAGCATAAAGCATCTCTGCAAATGAGAACTGGCTCAAAGAAACCATGTTTGCAATCTCTAGTGTATACAGTACCTTCCCTCCGATAAATTTACCCTTCAATAAAGAGACAGAGTGGATATTGTATTTACAAGTTCAGTGTTCTCTAAACTTTATTTTTCAGGGAAAAAAAATGTGAACAAGTACTCTTAGTCCATGTGTATATGAATGCTATATACCAAATACACACCATATATATTGCTAATATCTCAAGGCAGTGTGTCTAGAAGATTTGTCACTAATGATATAGATATGAATCCACACTTCAAATAATCTTCACCATAATTTCATTTTTTTAAAGAGCTTCATGACAGATATAATTAGGTAATCATTGTTCTACCTCTTAAAGTGGCTGATGAAGAGGACATTGGAAGAGAAGAAGCATCTTTTTCTCCATTTTATCTTTGCATGTGCTTACATTCAATGCAAATCTGCACAATCTTTTTTAGGTATCTTTTTAATTTTATTAACATAATGAGTGTTAACAAAGCCTTATACCTTCCAATTTTTAGACTGAAAAATGCTATCAGAAGTTCTTAACCTTTTTCTCTGCCCTGATTGCTTTATATACCCCTTATTTCATACATAAATTATTTTATTCAAGATTATACCGTTTCTTTGACTAAGTAACATCTGCAGTGTAATAGTTCACATTTGTATATGTGGAGTTCTGTGTAGGCCCATATTGCACCTCTTAACTGTTATCTAACCTTGAAAGGCCACATTTTCATTTCATTTATGGTTCTTCAATAAGTTCCTACTTCCTTAAAACATAGAGATACACCATTAGCGCTTGGAAGACTGGGAGAAATTTTATTAATCACTTTACCAAGAGCATTTCCTTGGTAATTACCATAGCAAAACACTAGTTTCTATAAAATGAGATTTAGAACCTTTCAGTTAGGCTGAAACAGAATGAAAGAAAGGAAATAAAGACTGGAGCTAAGTTTTCAAGCAATTTTGGTTTAAAACGTGTAAAAAGATGCAGAAAATAATTCTTCTCTTGGCTCCAGGAGAGCTACGATTGTGACTCCTCATACATAAAAATGAGCGTATGCCCTGAAGTTATGTTGCTACACTCAATAACTACTTATATTTAAAGTTTGTAATTAGTTGGCAGTCAATCCAATTAGGCAAAAATAGACTTTTCTTTTTTATACTACAGAGAAAAGAGATAGTTTATGTTATTGTCTTTATGAGGTGAATGAAAAAATGCAAATTATGGAATTACTTAGACATTCCTTATACTGTCTGTTCTGCAATCGATTTCTTACATACTGGTAATTTTCTTTGATATTAGAAATCACTTGATGTATCTGAGGTGAATACTGATTGTAAGAATTTTTGGCTTGTTACATTCTGAGACTTAATTTCACATATGCCCTAGGAAGAGAAGTCCATCAAATAAATTATAAGCCAAATTCTTAATTAACAGTTTCGGAAGATATTACAAGGACTCTTATTTTTACTTCACATATTTCTGTATTATTTGAATACTACTACATTTGTTATGAATAAATATATATACACATATACAATATATATATGTACACATATATTTTATATAAAGTATAAATATATACATATAAATAGTAAATAAGACATAATATCTAATCTATTTATCTACCTACCTCTCTAATCTATCATCTATCTATCTATCTATCTATCTACGTTGTGCTTCCTTTATGACAGGTACTTCTCTGATCTCTTTATATTTTTTCTTTTAATACTGTATGATCTGAGCAAGTTACTTAATAATCCTGTGAGTAAAGTCATAAAAATATCAATTTTCTATGTCCCATAAAGTGGTTGCCAACACCAAATAAATATATATGTTGTATTTAGACTAGTGCCTGAAACTCTGTAAGGGTTTGAATAAGTGCTAGCTACTATCCAGGAAAGGTAAGCTCCATGACAAAATGGATTTTTGTTCATTTTTTTCATTTCTATATTCCTAGTACCCAGTATTGAACAGTTCATAATATGTGTTCAATAAATACCTAGTGAATGAATGACATTATGAGTAAGATGTACAGTGATCGCCAATTTGCAGGTAAGATAACTGAGACACAGATAAATCAACCAACATGGTCAAGATCACATGGTTATTAAATAATAAAACTGATTTTTAACCCAGCCAATTTGACTCCCAGGGCTTGCACACTCATCCCCTCTTCTGTACTGTCATTCTTTATAGAACTAACAGGCTATACAGGATATACAAGGAGAATTAGCCCTAGAAGAGTAAAATCTCATTAAGGCCCTCCAGTCCTTTAATATCTACTAGAGCTATCATGAAATCACAGCTTCCAGAAAGACATTCCTGGAGCTGAATGTTGAAAAAGGTACTCTTAGGCAGGCATACTCTGCCTAAGAAGCTGGAGAAATGTACACCACAACTGTAAAACAATTTCACCAAGAAAACAGTTAAATTTTAAATTCATTAATAAAAGAGTTAAGTCCAACAATCCCCTCATGTCCAGAAAAAACAGGCTTTAACCCCCTTTCAAAGTTGTATTCTGGCATAAAACATTTTAATTTTTTCCCCCAGAGATTTTAGAAGATTCCCAACAACTCTTTCCTTTGCCAGTTATGAAGCTGTTCCCAAATGAAGTCATGTACTAAAATCACTTTGCACATAAAAATCAGAGGTCAAAAGTAATATATGAAAAAATTCATGAAAGAATCTATGTCTCCAGGTTTTTCCTGGACAGCACTTTGGAACCCTGGTTAAAATACATTCATCTAGGGGCGCCTGGGTGGCGCAGTCGGTTAAGCGTCCGACTTCAGCCAGGTCACGATCTCGCGGTCCGGGAGTTCGAGCCCCGCGGCAGGCTCTGGGCTGATGGCTCAGAGCCTGGAGCCTGTTTCCGATTCTGTGTCTCCCTCTCTCTCTGCCCCTCCCCCGTTCATGCTCTGTCTCTCTCTGTCCCAAAAATAAATAAACGTTGAAAAAAAAATTTTAAAAAAAAAATACATTCATCTCAAACCAAAATCATCATTCTGATCCACTGTTTAATCAGAATATTATATGTACCTGAGAGACATTTCCAATTATATGTCTTTTATTTTAAAAGTCTAGATTTTTATTTACTAAAAATAAGCTATCTGGGAAGAAAATGTATTACCAAGAAAGAATAATGCTATTCAAATGGGTGGGAGAAGACCTAAGAAAAAGATAGGAAAAGAGAGGAAGGATATGCATATCAAATAATAAATATCAAATTGAGTTTTAGAAAAAAATCTTTGTGGAGTTTTAAACTTAAAAAAATAAATGATGTTGATGTGCTTATTCTATTCATTCATATAGTTGCCTTTGGGTGGCTTTTGGCTCTAACTCTTCGAGATGAACTCAGTAATGCTAATACAGTCTCTGAATTCAGTTATTTTCTTCCTGTCATTTATCATTACTGACAAATTTTAGATAAAGCGATATGACTTTTGCTTAAAGAAATGGTCCCTTGATTTTTCAGGTTTTATCTCTTCTTTTTTTCCATTTGCCCATTGCCTTTTGCTTTGAACACAGAAGTAAAGAAGTCCCCATGTCATAACATTAGACTGACTCTGGCTAGCCTACACATAAAGAGACTGTACTGAAAGGCTAGGATCTCAATGTATCAAAGGGAGGCTAGGAAACTTGTCTCAGATGGTAGTCAGTAATCAAGGGGTCCCTGGAGGCTAGAGCAGCAAAGGCAAACCAGCAGGAGCAGTCAGATCTGAACCCCACTGTAGGCAATGTGCCCCAAACTATTGCTAATATCACTCTCCCAAGATTCAGTCCTTACCAGAAGCATTCAACTTGCTAAGCCCAAGGAGGTATCTAATATGGCCTCTTCTTCCATCCATGCAAGGACAAGGAATTAAAGGAATTGATTCTCTCTCTCTAAGATTATATACAAATAAAAGTATACCCCAAAATGAGATCAGTATGCTATTAAGAATATGTGAGTGAATATTTACTATGCAATCAAAAACCTCCAATGCCTAGTACATATAAGGACAAAAGTCAAAAACCTACAAATGCCCAGTACATATAAGTAAGGCTAATAGTTGGTTGAGCCTGAAGCAGACCTGATCAAAAGGTACTAAGTATTATAGTAAAAAGAGAACTCATAGGTTTAGAGCAATTTGGCTGGGGCCAAATCTTTATCTCCCTATATCCTAAATATGAGACTTTATACAAAAAGCTTAAATTCTCTGAGCCTATTTCTTCATCTACAACACTTTCAACATGAGGGTTGTTTTAACGATTAGCAATAACCCACCTAGCACACAACAGACTCAGAAAATGACAGCACTCCACACAGATAGCAAGAACCTCTCTGCCATCATCTGCTCTCAGAGCTACATCTACATCCCCTGACATTAACCACTGTTAACTAATATCCTGATGACATTGTATTCTCTAGCTACAAAAACCTGGCATGCTTCTTCAAATTTTTGAAAATAGCAGACTGGACTTTATTCAGCCAGTTTTCTCCTCTTAACCAATTCTGAGAAATTCATCATTATTCATCTCTTTACTATTTATTTAGTATAATATATTATGATCATCCCAGATTTTCCCTTTACTGAGAAACCATATGAATTCATTGTTTCAACAATAATTGTCTTGAAAGAAGACACATTGTAAATAGTTAGTTAGTTAGTTAGTTAGTTAGTTAGTTAGTTAATCTTGGCCAGTGCATGGTTAGATTCTTGAGGAAAACAAGCTTTTAAAAAATAAGACCCCAGCTGCTGAAGAAACGACTTAAAAATGGATTCCTTCAGATGGACAACATTGCAGACATGGGCGACTTGAGTACTGAAGGAAAAGTAAATGCCTAAAATCAAACCGTGGGTCACAAAAGAAACATAGACCCTGATAAGCTCGCCCATCACTACGTTTATTAGCTCCCTAGCTTGTTAACGCATCCACAGACTTTTACTGAAGAGTAACTGGCCATCTTATCTCTTTGACTGGACAGATGGACCTCCCCAAGTGCTGGGATGCTGGGATTTCCAGCTCTGCTTCTTGTTTGCCTGGCTCCAGAAGCAGCGTCCGATTAAAAAAAAAAAAAAAAATCTGTTCTTGCTGTGGTTCGTACACAAACTAGACAATGAGCTTATACTATGAAATTAAATTGTATGCATTAAGGAGTTCTATGGGACTTAAGGAAAAAATCCATTTATCCTGTGGATTATTATCTCAAGTATAAGTAATTAGCAAAGAAATATACTTGCATAAACTCATGTTACCATTAATGGAAGGTGATAATTACAGTTTACAAGTGTCAGTGTAATCTTTTGTAATCCTTATGATCCCTTAAATAGATGTCAATTATCTCCAGTTTGCATAAACATAAGGTAGATTAATGCAAATGATTGTATTTTTTTTATTTATAACATTAAAGGTAACATTTGTTTTACAACCACTTAGCAGATTAAACTGGGCAGCAAATCTTTCATTTGGAGAACTGTTTTGTGTGCTAATATGCTAATTTGTGTTAAATGTAAATATCACTCGATTTAGAAAGCAAGCAATAGACTCTACCCTGATTAGTTTATAGTGCAGCCATATTATCTTACTTGTTTATGAAAGTTTGGTTAAATATAAATGACATTTTGCTCCATATGACGTTACATATTACCCAGCAATTTTGCTATTTAAAAGGGTTATATTTAGGCAGATGCTAATGCTAGTTTTACTTTTTTCTCTTTTTTCTTTTTTTCAGAAAGAAAGAGAAAGAGAGAGAAAGGGAGAAGGAATATTAAGCAGACTCAACACTGAGTTTGAGTCCAATGTGGGACTCAAACCCAGAACCTGAGCCGAAATCAAGAGCCAGACACTCAACTGAGCCACATAGTCACCCTAACTTTACTTTTTCTGTAATAAGAATCGATTAGCAGAGTTTTACACCTGAAACTGATATACCATTGTATGTCAACTATACTCAAATATTTTTTTTAAAAAAAGAAGAGATTAATAGAAGAGATTCATAAAAGGGAAAATAACTAGCTAAAAAAGTTATATAGTAATTGGCGAAACTTCATAGTAATAGTTTCAACTTTATTTTTTTAATGCTTATAACTACCTCATTTCCCACTAGACTAAGTTCCAAGAGTATAAAACCCACATGTCTTACCTGTTATATATGATATTCCTGGAACTTTGCACAGAATCTAGGGCACAGAAGGTGCTAATTTACTTAGAGGTGAATGAATATCTGTTGCATCCCTGTGGCATTCCTGGGTCATCTCCCATGCCCTCACAGTCACCTCACTCAATTAAATCTTTTATTCTTAGCCTTTTGGCGCCCCATGGTCAATGAAATACGGCTATAAAACAAAGTTTCCTTTTTTCACACAGCATACAATTTAGTTGTGGAGAGAAAATTATTACTTTGGAAAAAATGTTTTAAAAATAATTAAGTGAAGATTTTATGGTATAGAGGAAGAAGAGATCAATGCTCAAGGCATTAAAGACCTCAAAGAGTTAACAGAATTTCCTGAGATTCAAAGGACAGCTTGGCTTTACCTAGACAGTGCATCTGGTGGTGGGTGTTGGTAACAGGTGATGTGATTTGGAGATGGTATAAGCAATAGTCCCCAGCAGAAAATCAACCCTGTCGGTGTGTTTCTGTATGTGAATGACTGTGTTTATCTATGAATATTTACCTGTATGTCTCTGTGTGCATTTTTCTGTATATGTGTCTGTGATTCCATATGTAGGTGTCTTTAGTACTGTGGGTCAAGTGAAAGGCAATGATGAGAAGACCTCCTCAAAGTTAAAACAACACTCAACTGTTGTTATGACCATACTCTTACCTAGTGTAACATAGCCAGCTGCTTTCAACTTCTTTCCTGTAGGCTTTAAGTTAATTGGAAGCTTCCTATTTGTTACAGATAATGGACAGATTGGTTGGCAAACAAGATAAACCTTGTCCATCATGTCTTGACCACTACCTGCTATACCTAGCCAAGCTCCACTGATGTTCCCTGAAAAGTAGTGATGCCTTAGCCCTTCCACAATGATTTCCAGGTGACTATGTCTACCTCTGGTGGTCCTAGAAACACTGGTATAGAAGAGAACAAAGTAAGCAGATTGATACTTCCTCTATCTTTTGAGCTTAAGTCAATATCAAGACACACACTCCAAAACATACTGAATTAGTGATCAATCCCAAAACATCTATGGATAAACCAAGACAAAAACTAAATATTTATTGATATAGAATAATATGCACGATTCCAAATTTGTGGCATGCTAACTAATTACCTGATCTCCCTTGTGAGGATCCTGCCAATTGTAAAATCAGAGCCCAAAAGCCTGGTGCAGTTCAGAGGAGAGCCTTGTTAACAATGAAGTAGACTTGAAGAGCACAGTGCATGCCCAGGGCTGAAACAGCCAGCTGGACTTTCCTTTCTGAGTGGAAGACAGAGATGCAAAGGTGAAGGGCTTGACTCATCTATGCCTTTTCAGATGAGAACTTTGAGAGCAGGACCTACTGCATCAGGGCTTTACCTGTACCAACCATGTGTCTGTTTATAGGCAAGTCCAAGAGAGAATGGGCAAAAGAGAAAGGGATGAAAAAGGACAGATTCCAGATGGCTTAAGTGTTGTCTTAGTCTGTTCAACCCTCTTTCAGGTTGTAGACTGCCAACTCACTTAGCAGAGAGCTAAGAGCAGTAAAAGCAAGCTCTCTAATGACTCTTAAGTATACTAATCACATTCATGAGGGTTCCAAGCTCAGGATCTCAGCTAATATTAATTACTTCCCAAAGGCCCCACCTCCTAATACCATCACACTGGTTCGGGGGTGGGAGGAGGGTTTCAACATACGAATTTGAGGAAGATGCATTCAGGTCATGACAACTCGACAAGTCTCAAGTAGCAGGAACTAGTTTTTTAAGTTTTTGAAACAAAAGTAAGGAAAGAAAATCTCATGTCTCTATAGCACAAAATCCATATATGTTGTTAGAAAAACTAAGTTATAAGTCATTAGAAAGAAAGGACAATAAATGCAAATTACTTAAGCTTTGTCAATAGATATCATCAAGGGCTTTTTTTCAGTGAAAGTCTTACTGAAACACCCAAAATATCTCCTTAATTTTCCCTTTTGGTAAAATTAGTTTGAAAGAGGGGGAAAAAGGGGAGGTAGCCCTAAAGGTTTGTAGTAAATGGTATAGGATCTCATAGCCAGTGGCTGGTCTTTGTAGTTGATGTTGAAATGATCCAAAAATTGGAATACAGGTTTGTGGCATTAAATGTTTCTATAAATGAGGGTAGTCAGATCTTCCTAGAATCAGAAGGCCTTGAAGCATAGGTCCAAGGCACCCAGGGTTACACATACCCATTATTGTGTTTTGGTGGTTTAGTGAAGCTGGCCACCTTCATTATACTTTTATACTAAAAAAAAAAAAAAAAAAAAAAAAAAAAAAGAAAGAAAATTATATAAGCAGGTCACTAAAGGAATATGGTATTTTTCAGAACATCCAAGAAACTGGTGTCTAAGCAATAATTTCAAAGGTCACCAAAACTGAAAGGCATTGCTTAACTTTTTTTTTTTAGGTTTGTATAAGAAACAATAGCTTTCTATTTACCATTATATATATATATATATATATATATATATATATATATATAGTCCTATATATTGGAGTGGTGGAGCTCTCATCGTACCATTTGTTTTTTTCTTAATATGAAATTTATTGTCAAATTGGTTTCCATACAACACCCAGTGTTCATCCCAACAGGTGCCCTCCTCAATGCACATCACTCACTTTCCCCTCCCTCCCACCCCCCCATCAACCTTCAGTTGATTCTCAGTTTTTAAGAGTCTCTTATGGTTTGGCTCCCTCCCTCTCTAACTTTTTTGTTGTTGTTGTTTATAGCAGCACTTTCAACAATAGCCAAATTATGGAAAGAGCCTAAATGTCCATCAACTGATGCATGGGGGAGAGGAAGGCATTGCTTAACTTTAAGAAGAGGATACTTCTAAAGAACTGGCATAAAAAAAAAAAAGCTACTAATCATCAGAAATGAGCAAATCAATTCAAGTGGACACTAAATTTGGTTTTACATGTTTCAATAGTGGGATGGCAAAAGAGAAATCTTTTAGAACTTTCTAAAAACAACATGCATACATATTCATCTCCAGACTTTTTTCCCTATCATTTAACTCCACCAGAGATCTAAAAACTAAGGAATTTTGAGTGGCATAATGAAAACAAGTTAAAACTATAATTTTAAAAACCAGAAAATGTGCATTTTAATTAAAAAAAAAAAAAAACTTTGGCCTCCTGTACAAATGTTCAGGGTTTCTCAGATGCCAAGTCAGCCCTACATTCAATCTGTATAAACTTCACTAAGGTAAAGATTGAGATGAATCTTTTGCTTTAAAGATAAGGTCCCTGAAGTAGTATTTACTTGTACAAGAGAGTAAAATGAGATGTACACGGTCTTCTATCATTTAAATGGCATAATACCTTTTTACCCTTGGGGGCTCAGAAAGACTACAAGATTTAAAAGCCAATTTTTTTTTAAAAGTTCCTCTCCTGGAACTTGAAAGTTTGATTGGGGGTAAAGAAATCAATTCTCATTATCTTCAGGAAGAAAAGTGTTTAATCTTTGCACTATAAATTGTCTTTCAGAATTAAGAAAAATAGAACCCAATTCTACTGTGTGTCCTAGTATGTGAGCTCTCAAATGAACCTAAGTGTGTCACTCAAAGTTGATAATACTTTATAAGCCAGATATACAGAGCTGAAATCATTTGTAACATATACAACACGGAAATTCAGAGGCAATGCAGTAGATTCAATATCGTACATCTGATGCCACTTCCCAACTTTGATGAAACTGATGTAAGGAAGAAGTAACAATTTAATGTCTGCTCTGTTTATAAATTCCATAGACCTTTGTGGTTAATACAGTTATCGAGCTCAGTCTCCTCATTTTACAGAAAAGGACACTAAAATTCAGAAAAGTTAAAGATCTTAGAGTAAGCATTCCAGTTGGTAAGCAACAAAACTAAAATCCACCCCGCCATTTAAAACCCAGCATCTCAACACTACCTGTTAGTTCAACATTATTTTTTAGTACTATTAAATGGTCTAAATCATTTCCCAAATTAAAGGCTACATGGCTTCTAAATTTTAAGGCATTATTTCACATTATAAAAACACTTCTGCGAAACTAGAAGGAATCAGTTGAAACCATATAGTTACATAACTTTGTTGTAAATGTTCTCTTTCCCCACTAACACTCCAACCTTCGACCAGCTTTTCTCATTTTATCACTGGAAACATGTGTCAGTTTCATGTGATTTGACTTTTATACCTGGAAACTGACGCTTTGGTTTAGAATATTTTTTCTCTGCATGACTGGAGAGATTAACCTGTATTCTGAAGAAAGCTGAGTTGACACTACATCCTTAATGTCAATCTGCATCTATTAACCTCAAACATAGGGGAACAGGGGAACCCAGCCTCTACCAAAGCTAACATGAATGTGTTGTTCTTCCTGTGGCCATTCATTATTATTGCAACTACACTTATGACACTCAGCTCATGTTTTTTATTTATTTATTTTTAATTCCAGTAAATATGATGCCATCAAGAGCACCACTGTGTTCAAAATATTTCATAGGTAGTTGCTTTCAAGCTCTGTTATGTTTGTCAAACTACGAATTAAAGAAAGCACTATAGAGTTGTGAAGTAATTCTGTTTACTTTTCCAAACAACAATCTAATTGTTCATTAAAACCAAATAATTTGATTGGGTTCAACCTCTTTTTTTTTTTTTTAACCGTCATTTCTAAACAACATCTGCAACCCAATCATGGAATAACACTGTCACCATAACAACAACAAAAGCTGAACTTGTGTAATCTTTTTCTTTTGCCCTAATTCCATAATTATGATAGCTGACACTGTCATTTATTTGACATTTTTCTGAAACTAGTGATTATTTTTGTTCTTGTACTTACTTTGTAAAGGTTACCAATAATTGAATTCCTTTGTGTTTATGTTTTTTAATGATCTGAATGCTTTGTTTTGCACGTATCCATCTTTTGAGTTTGACTGTCATCCACTTTTATTCAGTCCTTACTTTAATCATGATATTCTTTCATCAAATAAGGGCATAATGTGATTAGAATAAATTTTGATATATTAAATTTCATTTGACTAATGTACAGATGAGATATTCATTCCAAACTTAAAGGCACTGGCCCATAATCCACTGAAAAACTAAAAAAACATTAATGGGTACCTTTACTCATTTATCAAATAAACACTTATTGCCCACCTATTATATGATAGGTACTTTGTTCATCCCTGAAACTATAAAAACAAATTAAATGGTGTTTGCCAGGGGCTAGGGGATGGGAAAATGGGAAAATGGAGGGTTAAGATTTAATGGACACAGATTTCCAGTTGGCAAAGAAAAAAAAAGTTCTGGAGATGGATTGTGGTGATGGTTGCACAACAACGTGAATGCACTTAACACCACATAAATGAACACTTAAAAATGGTTAAAATGTTAAATTTATGTTGTGTATATTTCACCACAATAAAAAATAAAACAAATTAGAAAAAGTCCTTAAGGAGTTTACAACCTAGTAGGAGCAGCTGAGAAGGACACAAATCATTACTGATTATAATAAAATACGAAAAGCTCCATGTTAAAAATATCCTTTGAATGCTGGTGAACACAAATGAGGAGCATCTATACCAAATGGGGGAGGGAGAGGTGTTACTGCCTAGCATCTGGAGGATATAGAAATGAGCTTGGCAAATATGGAATAGAAAAATTACATGCAAAGCTCTAGCTGTGTGATCACCTAATGTAAGAAAGAGAGTACAAGAGTTCATCCTGCTATCAAAGGCTGGTTATGCCTAGTGCTCTTGTGGAGGCCTCCCCTGTATCTGGCAGTTTACTGCAATGGCTCTCCAAGTCTCCTCCTGTACCTTCAGCCTTGACTGGTTTACTGAGTAATTCGAATTAACATTCATATATCACCCATCTTTAAGACATACACACAAATAAATGTTCCCTGACTCCCACATTCTTCTAATAGCCCCCAATCTAATTATATAAGAAAATGTATCCAAGAGACATGTACAGAGTAGAAAGCAGGAAGCCCCACTTGAGATTCTAGCTAATTTATATATTTTAACATAGTTTTCCAGAGGGTCAGGATGAGGTTTAATCATTATTCAGTTTCCCGTTTGTCCAGTCATCATTACATATCCACATCATTTTCAGGATTCCAAAGATATAGAAGGTTGAATGATAATTATGAATTCCCAAAAGGAAGACAGAATTGAGGTCTGTCACGGGACAAAGGGCAAGAATCAGACTGAAAGATGGATTATGGTCACAGACCATGATTAGGTCTGCTCTTTGCCCAGGCCTTGTTATAAGGACTCATACCTAAATTGTTAGTAAAAGGAGCTACAGCAAAAGAGGGAAAAACTTGAACGAGATATTTCACCACATCTCTGTCATGAAAGTGTCACCCTCAGTATTAGCCATCATCAGCCTAAGTGGAGATCCTGGCTGTCACCAACAGTAATAGAACTCTTGCCACCATGATAGTTTCAACAGTATTGGCTGGAGAAGCCTCTTCATGCCAAGGTCTCACTGGATACAAAGAGCACTGTGCAAACGTCAGTGGCCTAAGCATCATACATCAGCAACCTTATAGCATGTCTACAGACATCAGTAACAGAACCAGGTGGCACCTGGAGGCTCATTAGTAACCTGGCTCCTGCTTTGTATACCACGACAGAACATATCACCCAGTGAGCCAATGATGAAGAGGAGAAAAGTCTAATGTCATCGGTTGCCAAGTGCAGGGGTCAATGGAGCATATATTGAACATTATCTAAGGATTATCAAAATCATTTGAAAGGAATTTTAGGGAAGTCAACTTATCTACAAATCAGGTGGGTGTATGAAGCAAGGGCCCTATTATTTTGTGACTAATCCTATGACTCTATTTTTAACCCCTGACTGATATGGTTAAATGTATTACAGATTAAATCTACATGAGGACACATTACAATTGTCTCAAAGTTAAAAATAAATATAGCTTGCATAATTAATTTATGGTTCAAGAAGAGTACAAAGAATATTTTACAAAAATCACCTCAGTTTAAAGACTAATTATGGTTAAATAGTAACTCTCCTTTAAAATATGACATATTCCTTATCAAGAATTAAATTTTTAAGGTCTGGTCTCCTTGCAGGATCAACCATTATTCATATTATATTTTTTACAAGGTTCACTAAGCCTCTAGGTATGTAACTATTTTTTATTCATGTCTAGGCTAGAATCAACTGCACTCTTGTACTGCAATATGAAACTGCATGAAAAACCACCCATGCTTTTCTTTATATCAATCACTTTATCTCATATAACATTCTTAATATCAGTGCCCTAAAGCATTTAAATATTTTAAATATTCATGTGGACATGTTAAGATGCCTTCAAGTTTTAAGATAAGTAGATTATCTATGTAACCTAAAGGAATTATTCCAATTCTACCAAAAAAAAAAAAATCGCCGAACAAATCATAAATCTTTTCTTCATAACATTTCCCAGATGTACAGCACAGAAACACTTTTTGCTGCTCTTATGAGAATAACCTAATAATAATGTAATGCTCTATGTTTACATACTACTTTTCTAATAATTATCAACTCATTCATCTTTTTGACAGCTTTGAGTAATAAATAGAGAAACATTATTTCTATTTCATATTGAGGAAACTGAGGCAAAGAACCCATCAGAAATTTGCCAAGGGTCAGAATTTACCTATAACGAAGTTAAATGAAGACAGAAATTTTTTTTTTAAAAATGGGGAAAATTAATCAGTTTTCCTTAAAAGTAGTCATGGGTTGTTTAACCATTGAAAAGAGAAGGGACAAATGAGATTTGCATAGTAGATAAAAATACATTTGGATTAAAGTCCACAGCTTGTCACAAGCTATATAGATAGAACAGGCTATGCTGTGGTAACAAATATATATATATATATATATATATATATATATATATATATATATATATATTACTGAAATCTTAGTGGCTTAACACAACAAACTTTATTTTTTCTTATTACCAGTGAAAGCTAGATTGTTCTCCTCAAAGGCTCTGCTTCAAGTTATGACTGAGGGAATGTGTGTTCCTGCCATTATGTAGCTATGCATCTGGAACACAAGGTCACCACAGGAGAGAAAAGAAGCTGAGGGATGAGACCATACAAGGTATTTTAAGCTCAAGTCCTGAAACCAGCTTAAATCAATTCTAACCATATCCCACTGTCCAGAGGTTAATCCATGCTCCCAACATAGGATGACTGAAAAATATAGTCTTATATTCCCAGGAAGAGGAAAATGAAACAAGATTTGGTAAGAATCATGACACTGCCTCTGTCATAGGTTAGCATGTAGTTAAGCAAAAAGTTCATACCATATGCTTTAAATGCATTAGATTAAGTTTCAGAAGAACCTGTGTCGGATTTCACGTCTGGTATAGCTCTTAATTTTATCTTAGGCAAATTTCTTAACTCACAGGACTGCAGTTTACTTGGATTTAAAGTAAGAAATAGATAAGATGTGGTCACTATGATATTATATATAACAATAATAATACCTGTTTACTAAGCATTTGCCAGGTGATATGTCCTGTGCTGCATTCTTTAAATCCTTATCTCATGACTCCCCAAGCCAACTTTTAAAATTTTACGATGATAAGGAGGGAAGGGAATTCAAAATCCTCATATCGGAATACACAAAAGAACAAAAGAAATCAGTGTTGAGTACAGTTACTTACAAATACAGGGAAACAGAGAAGTAGCACATGTTGTGTCTTGGGAATGGTCTGATAAAGAACAGTGAAGGCTTAGTATCTCACTAGAAGAAAAAGAAATGGTAGTAGATTTGTGAAGGCCCCTTGTGGATAATCACCATTTTCCCCTCTATTTCTCTAAGTCATGGCTTACTGCTCTTTCTCTCCATTCAACAATTCCTCTGTTGAGTACCTACAATGTACAAGCTTTACATGCTATTAGCCTAGAAACAAGAGAAAATTCAGGATGATTTTTTTAATTATTATTATTATTATTTTTTTTTAGTTTACATCCAAATTAGTTAGCATATAGTGCAACAATGATTTCAGGAGTAGATTCCTTAATGCTCATTACCCATTTAGCCCATCCCCCCCTCCCACAACCCCTCCAGTAACTCTCTGTTTGGTCTCCATATTTAAGACCTCTTCTGTTTTGTCCCCCTCCCTGTTTTTATATTATTTTTGTTTCCCTTCCCTTATATTCATCTGTTTTGTATCTTAAATTCATATGAATGAAATCATATGAGATCTGTCTTTCTGAAAGCCTAATTTCGCTTTGCATAATACCCTCTAGTTCCATCCATACTGTTGCAAATAGCAAGATTTCATTCTTTCTGATTGCTGAGTAACATTCCATTGTATGTTTATATACCACATCTTCTTTATCCATTCATCAGTCAATGGACATTTGAGCTCTTCCCATACTTTGGCTATTGTTGATAGTGCTGCTATAAACATGGGGGTGCATGTGTCCCTTCAAAAAAGCATACCTGTATCCTTTGGATAAATGCCTAGTAGTACAATTGCTGGCTCATAGGGTAGTTCTATTTTTAATTATTTGAGGAACCTCCATACTGTTTTCCAGAGTGGCTGTACCAGTTTGCATTCCCATCAGCAGTGTAAAAGAGATCCTCTTTCTCCACATCCTCACCAACATCTGTTGTTGCCTGAGTTGTTAATGTTAGCCATTCTGACAGGTGTGAGGTGGTATCTCATTGTGGTTGTGATTTGTATTTGCCTGATGATGAGTGATGTTGAGCATTTTTTCATGGGTCGATTGGCCATCTGGATGTCTTCTTTGGAGAAGTGTCTATTCATGACTTTTGCCCATTTCTTCACTAGATTATTTGTTTTTTGGGTGTTGAGTTTGGTAAGTTATTTACAGATTTTGGATACTAACCCTTTATCTGTTATGTCGTTTGCAAATATCTTCTCCCATTCTGTCGGTTGCCTTTTAGTTTTGCTGATTGTTTCCTTCACTGTGCAGAAGCTTTTTATTTTGATAAGGTCCCAGTAGTTCATTTTTGCTTTTGTTTCCCTTGCCTCTGGAGACGTGTTGAGTAAGAAATTGCTGTGGCCAAGGTCAAAGAGGTTTTTGCCTGGTTTCTCCTTGAGGATTTTGATGGCTTCCTGTCTTACATTTAGGTCTTTCATCCATTTTGAGTTTATTTTTGTGTATGGTGTAAGAAAGTGGTCTAGGTTCATTTTTCTGCATGTCACTGTCCAGTTTTCCCAGCACCACTTGCTGAAGACTCTGTCTTTATGCCATTGGGTATTCTTTCCTGCCTTCTCAAAGATTAGTTGGCCATGCATTTGTGGGTCCATTTCTGGGTTCACTATTCTGTTCCATTGATCTGAGTGTTCTTGTGCCAGTACCATACTGTTTTGATGATTACAGCTTTGTAGTATAGCTTGAAGTCTGGGATCGTGATGCCTCCTACTTTGGTTTTCTTTTTCAAGATTGCTTTGGCTATTCAGTATCTTTTCCGGTTCCACACAAGTTTTAGAATTATTTGGTCTAGCTCTGTGAAGAATGTTGGTGTGATTTTGATAGGGATTGTATTGAATATGTAAATTGCTTTGGGTAGTTTCAACATTTTAACAATATTTGTTCTTCCTATCCAGAAGCATAGAATCTTTTTCCATTTTGGGGGGTGTCTTCTTCAATTTCTTTCATAAGCTGTGTATAGTTTTCAGTGTATAGGTTTTTCACCTCTGTGGTTAGATTTATTCCTAGGTATCTTATGGTTTTTGGTGCAGTTGTAAATGGGATCGATTCCTTGATTTCTCTTTCTGTTGCTTCATTGTTGGTGTGTAGGAATGCAACAGATTTCTTTGCATTGATTTCGTATCTTGCAACTTTGCTGAATTCATAAATCAGTTCTAGCAGTTTTTTGGTGGAATATTTTGGGTTTTCCATATAGAGTATCATGTCATCTGCAAAGAGTGAAAGTTTGACCTCCTCCTGGCTGATTTGGATGCCTTTTCTTTCCTTTTGTTGCCTGACTGCAGAGGCTAAGACTTGCAATACTATGTTGAATAACAGTGGTGAGAGTGGACATCCTTGTCTTGTTCCTGATCTTAGGGGGAAAGCTCTCAGTTTTTCCCCATTGGAATGATATTAGCATTGAGTCATTCATATATGACCTTTATGAGCTCGAGGTATGCTCCTTCTATCCCTACTTTCTTGAGGGTTTTTATCAAGAAAGGATGCTGTATTTTGTCAAATGCTTTCTCTGCATCTATTGA
Organism: Lynx canadensis; assembly: GCF_007474595.2. NCBI lineage: Eukaryota > Metazoa > Chordata > Mammalia > Carnivora > Felidae > Lynx > Lynx canadensis. The sequence continues at coordinate 102,422,307 of NC_044311.2, forward strand.
GAGGATCATATGGTGCTTGCCCTTTCTTTTATTGATATGATGAATCATGTTAATTGTGGATATTGAACCAGCCCTGCATCCCAGGTATAAATCCCACTTAGTCGTGGTGAATAATTTTTTTAATGTATTCTTGGATTTGGTTGGCTAATATCTTGTTGAGGATTTTGCACCCATGTTTATCAGGGAAATTGGTCTATAGTTCTCCTTTTTAGTGGGGTGTCTGGTTTTGGAATCAAGGTAATGCTGGCCTCAGAGAAATAGTTTCGAAGTTTTCCTTCCATTCCTATTTTTTGGAACAGCTTCAAGAGAATAAATGTTGACTCTTTCTTAAATGTTTAGTAGAATTCCCCTGGAAAGCTATCTGTCCCTGGACTCTTGTTTTTTGGAAGTTTTTTGATTACTAATTTGATTTCCTTACTGGTTATGCATCTGTTCAAATTTTCTACTTCTTCCTGTTTCAGTTTTGGTACAGGATGATTTTTAAGGTTCCTCATTTCTTTGATGGATAAGCTATATTAGTCAGGGTTTTCCAGAGAAAGGGAATAGAATATATATAGATATAAGCATAAGGAAATTCATTATAAGAAGCAAATTATGGAGACCAGGAAGTTGCACAATCTACCATCTGCAATTGGAGAACCAAGAAACCAGTGGTATAATTCAGCCTGTTTGAAGACCTGAGAACCAAAGACTACAAATGTTTTAAATCCCAATCCTAGTCCAAAAGTCTGAGAATCAAGGGCACTGATATCTGTGGGCAGGAGAAGATGGGTATTCCATCTCAAGCAAATAGGGAAAATTCACCCTTCTTCCATCTTTTTAATTCCCTATTCAGGCCCTCAATGGATTAGGATGATGCCTACTTGCATTAGTACAGGCAATCTTCTTTACTTAGTCTACCAATCCAAATGCTAATCTCTTCCAAAAACATGCTGAGAGACACACCAAAAATAATGTTTTACCAGATATCTGGGCATCCATTAGCACAATCAGGTTAATGCACAAAATTAGGCATCACATAATCTGAGTAAATAAAATATAGAATTTATTATGAGAAAGAAAGAAAAATCATTAGGGATTCACTTTGCCCTTAAAGAATTACTTTGGGGACAATAACACCAGCTCTATAAAAAATGCCTTGCAATAGCTTTTATTGAGATTCATGTAAAATGAACAGGGTTTGTTTCACAACTATTCATAAATCAAAAATCTCTTGTATTAGGGAACTGCATTCAACAACTGTGCTAGTTTTCACTGATTTCAAACTATACTACTAAGCTATAATAATCAAAACAGTTTGGTGCCAAAACAAAAACACACACATAGATCAATGGAACAGAAGACAGAGCCCAGAAATAAACCCACACTTACATGGTCAATTAACCTTTGTCAAAGGAGGCAACAATATACAGTAGGGAAAAGACAGTCTCTTCAAAAACGGTGCTGAGAAAACTGGATAAACCACATGCAAAAGAATGTAACTGGTCTAATTTTTTCCACTATATACAAAAATAAACTCAAAATGGACTAACATACTGAAATGTAAGACCTGAAAACATAGAACTCCTAGAAGAAAACATAGACAGTAAGCTCTCTGACATAGGTCTTGGCAATAATTTTTCTGGAGAGGTCTCCTCAGGCAAGGACAACAAAACCAGAAATAAACAAACGGGACTACATCAAGTTAAAAAGCTTTTCTACAGTGAAGGAAACCATCAACAACAACAACAAAACCAATCTACTGAATGGGAGAAGATAGTTGCAAATCATACATCCAATAAGGGGTCAATATGCAAACATATATAAAGAACTTGTACAACTTAATATCAAAAAACAACCTGATTAAAAAATGGGCAGAGGAACTGAATAAATATTTTTCCAAAGAAGATACACAGGTGGCCTACAGGAACATGAAAGATGCTCAACATCACTCATCATCAGGGAATGTAAATCAATACCACGAAGAGATACCACCTCACATTTATCAGAATGGGAGGCATCAAAAAGACAAGAAATAAATGTTGGTGAGAATGTGAGGAAAAGGCAACCCTCATGCAATGTTAGTGGAATGTAAATTTGTGCTGCCACTATGGAAAACTGAATGGGGGTTCCTCAAGTTAAAAACAGAACTACCATACATTCTAGCAATTCCATTTCTGAGTAGTCATATGAAGAAAAAAACACTAATTCAGAAAGATATATGTACCACTATGTTCACTGCAGCACTATTTACAATAGCCAAAATATTGAAGAAACCTAAGTGTCCATCAATAGATGAATGTATAAAGAAGGTAAATTGATGTGTGTGTGTGTGTGTGTGTGTGTGTGTGTGAGAGAGAGAGAGAGAGAAAGAGAGAGAGAGAAAGAGAGAGAGAGAGAGAGAGATCCACATCACCTCTGATGTAAAGGTTTGATTCTCAGAAACCTCCAGGTTCTTAATTAACTGCAATCAAATCAGTCAAACTTTCATCAGCATTCAGCTGCTATTATCGTTACACACATATATACATAACATGGAATACTACTCAACCCATAAAAAGTATGAAATCTTGCCATTTGCAACAACATGGAGGGACCTAGAGGGTATTATGCTAAGTGAAAGAAGTCAAGAAGACAAATATAGGACAGGAAGATGGCGGCGTAGGAGGACGCTGGGCTCACCGCGCGTCCTGCTGATCACTTAGATTCCACCTACACCTGCCTAAATAACCCAGAAACCGCCAGAGGATTAGCAGAACGGAGTCACCGGACCCAAGTGCAGACGAGAGGCCCACGGAAGAGGGTAGGAAGGGCGGTGAGGCGGTGCGCGCTCCACGGACTGGCGGGAGGGAGCCGGGGCGGAGGGGCGGCTCGCCAGCCAAGCAGAGCCCCCGAATCCGGCTTGCAAAAGCGGAGGGGCCTGATGGACTGTGTTCCGACAGCAAGCGCGACTTAGAGTCTGGGAGGTCATAAGTTAACAGCTCTGCTCGGAAAGCGGGAAGGCTGGAGGACAAAGGGAGGGTGAGCTGCGGAGCCCCCGGACAACAGAGCTCAGTTTGGCGGGGAACAAAGGCGCTCGCCAGCCCCATCTCCCCCGCCCATCCCCCAGCCAAAATCCCAAAGGGAACCGGTTCCGGCCAGGGAAATTGCTCGCTCCGCGCAAACACCCAACTCTGTGCTTCTGCGGAGCCAAACCTCCGGCAGCGGATCTGACTCCCTCCGGCTGCCACAGGGCCCCTCCTGAAGTGGATCACCTAAGGAGAAGCGAGCTAAGCCTGCCCCCCCCCCCGCCGCCGTGCACCTTGCCTTCCCACCCCAGCTAATACGCCAGATCCCCAGCATCACAAGCCTGGCAGTGTGCAAGTAGCCCAGACGGGCCACGCCACCCCACAGTGAATCCCGCCCCTAGGAGAGGGGAAGAGAAGGCACACACCAGTCTGACTGTGGCCCCAGCGGTGGGCTGGGGGCAGACATCAGGACTGACTGCGGCCCCGCCCACCAACTCCAGTTATACACCACAGCACAGGGGAAGTGCCCTGCAGGTCCTCACCACACCAGGGACTATCCAAAATGACCAAGCGGAAGAATTCCCCTCAGAAGAATCTCCAGGAAATAACAACAGCTAATGAGCTGATCAAAAAGGATTTAAATAATATAACAGAAAGTGAATTTAGAATAATAGTCATAAAATTAATCGCTGGGCTGGAAAACAGTATACAGGACAGCAGAGAATCTCTTGCTACAGAGATCAAGGGACTAAGGAACAGTCACGAGGAGCTGAAAAACGCTTTAAAGGAAATGCAAAACAAAATGCAAACCACCACGGCTCGGATGGAAGAGGCAGAGGAGAGAATAGGTGAACTAGAAGATAAAGTTATGGAAAAAGAGGAAGCTGAGAAAAAGAGAGATAAAAAAAATCCAGGAGTATGAGGGGAAAATTAGAGAACTAAGTGATACACTAAAAAGAAATAATATACGCATAATTGGTATCCCAGAGGAGGAAGAGAGAGGGAAAGGTGCTGAAGGGGTACTTGAAGAAATTATAGCTGAGAACTTCCCTGAACTGGGGAAGGAAAAAGGCATTGAAATCCAAGAGGCACAGAGAACTCCCTTCAGACGTAACTTGAATCGATCTTCTGCATGACATATCATAGTGAAACTGGCAAAATACAAGGATAAAGAGAAAATTCTGAAAGCAGCAAGGGGTAAACGTGCCCTCACATATAAAGGGAGACCTATAACACTCGTGACTGATCTCTCTTTTGAAACTTGGCAGGCCAGAAAGAACTGGCACGAGATTTTCAGTGTGCTAGACAGAAAAAATATGCAGCCGAGAATCCTTTATCCAGCAAGTCTGTCATTTAGAATAGAAGGAGAGATAAAGGTCTTCCCAAACAAACAAAAACTGAAGGAATTTGTCACCACTAAACCAGCCCTACAAGAGATCCTAAGGGGGACCCTGTGAGACAAAGTACCAGAGACATCACTACAAGCATAAAACATACAGACATCACAATGACTCTAAACCCGTATCTTTCTATAATAACACTGAATGTAAATGGATTAAATGCGCCCACCAAAAGACATAGGGTATCAGAATGGATAAAAAAACAAGACCCATCTATTTGCTGTCTACAAGAGACTCATTTTAGACCTGAGGACACCTTTAGATTCAGAGTGAGGGGATGGAGAACTATTTATCATGCTACTGGAAGCCAAAAGAAAGCTGGAGTAGCCATACTTATATCAGAAAAACTAGACTTTAAATTAAAGGCTGTAACAAGAGATGAAGAAGGACATTATATAATAGTTACAGGGTCTATCCATCAGGAAGAGCTAACAATTATAAATGTCTATGCGCCGAATACCGGAGCCCCCAAATATATAAAACAATTACTCATAAACAGAAGCAACCTTATTGATAAGAATGTGGTAATTGCAGGGGACTTTAACACCCCACTTACAGAAATGGATAGATCATCTAGACACACGGTCAATAAAGAAACAAGGGCCCTGAATGAGACATTGGATCAGATGGACTTGACAGATATATTTAGAACTCTGCATCCCAAAGCAACAGAATATACTTTCTTCTCGAGTGCACATAGAACATTCTCCAAGATAGATCATATACTGGGTCACAAAACAGCCCTCCATAAGTTTACAAGAATTGAAATTATACCATGCATACTTTCAGACCACAATGCTATGAAGCTTGAAATCAACCACAGGAAAAAGTCTGGAAAACCTCCAAAAGCATGGAGGTTAAAGAACACCCTACTAACGAATGAGTGGGTCAACCAGGCAATTAGAGAAGAAATAAAAAAATATATGGAAACAAACGAAAATGAAAATACAACAATCCAAACGCTTTGGGACGCAGCGAAGGCAGTCCTGAGAGGAAAATACATTGCAATCCAGGCCTATCTCAAGAAACAAGAAAAATCCCAAATACAAAATCTAACAGCACACTTAAAGGAAATAGAAGCAGAACAGCAAAGGCAGCCTAAACCCAGCAGAAGAAGAGAAATAATAAAGATCAGAGCAGAAATAAACAATATAGAATCTAAAAAAAACTGTAGAGCAGATCAACGAAACCAAGAGTTGGTTTTTTGAAAAAATAAACAAAATTGACAAACCTCTAGCCAGGCTTCTCAAAAAAAAAAGGGAGATGACCCAAATAGATAAAATCATGAATGAAAATGGAATGATTACAACCAATCCCTCAGAGATACAAACAATTATCAGGGAATACTATGAAAAATTATATGCCAACAAATTGGACAACCTGGAAGAAATGGACACATTCCTGAACACCCACACTCTTCCAAAACTCAATCAGGAGGAAATAGAAAGCTTGAACAGACCCATAACCAGCGAAGAAATTGAATCGGTTATCAAAAATCTCCCAACAAATAAGAGTCCAGGACCAGATGGCTTCCCAGGGGAGTTCTACCAGACGTATAAAGCAGAGATAATACCTATCCTTCTCAAGCTATTCCAAGAAATAGAAAGGGAAGGAAAACTTCCAGACTCATTCTATGAAGCAAGTATTACTTTGATTCCTAAACCAGACAGAGACCCCGTAAAAAAAGAGAACTACAGGCCAATATCCCTGATGAATATGGATGCAAAAATTCTCAATAAGATACTAGCAAATCGAATTCAACAGCATATAAAAAGAATTATTCACCATGATCAAGTGGGATTCATTCCTGGGATGCAGGGCTGGTTCAACATTCGCAAATCAATCAACGTGATCCATCACATTAACAAAAAAAAAGAGAAGAACCATAGGATCCTGTCAATCGATGCAGAAAAGGCCTTTGACAAAATCCAGCACCCTTTCTTAATAAAAACCCTTGAGAAAGTCGGGATAGAAGGAACATACTTAAAGATCATAAAAGCCACTTATGAAAAGCCCACAGCTAACATCATCCTCAACGGGGAAAAACTGAGAGCTTTTTCCCTGAGATCAGGAACACGACAGGGATGCCCACTCTCACCGCTGTTGTTTAATATAGTGCTGGAAGTTCTAGCATCAGCAATCAGACAACAAAAGGAAATCAAAGGCATCAAAATTGGCAAAGATGAAGTCAAGCTTTCGCTTTTTGCAGATGACATGATATTATACATGGAAAATCCGATAGACTCCACCAAAAGTCTGCTAGAACTGATACATGAATTCAGCAAAGTTGCAGGATACAAAATCAATGTACAGAAATCAGTTGCATTCTTATACACTAACAATGAAGCAACAGAAAGACAAATAAAGAAACTGATCCCATTCACAATTGCACCAAGAAGCATAAAATACCTAGGAATCAATCTAACCAAAGATGTAAAGGATCTGTATGCTGAAAACTATAGAAAGCTTATGAAGGTAATTGAAGAAGATTTAAAGAAATGGAAAGACATTCCCTGCTCATGGATTGGAAAAATAAATATTGTCAAAATGTCAATACTACCCAAAGCTATCTACACATTCAATGCAATCCCAATCAAAATTGCACCAGCATTCTTCTCGAAACTAGAACAAGCAATCCTAAAATTCATATGGAACCACAAAAGGCCCCGAATAGCCAAAGGAATTTTGAAGAAGAAGACCAAAGCAGGAGGCATCACAATCCCATACTTTAGCCTCTACTACAAAGCTGTAATCATCAAGACAGCATAGTATTGGCACAAAAACAGACACACAGACCAATGGAATAGAATAGAAACCCCAGAACTAGACCCACAAACATATGGCCAACTAATCTTTGACAAAGCAGGAAAGAACATCCAATGGAAAAAAGACAGCCTCTTTAACAAATGGTGCTGGGAGAACTGGACAGCAACATGCAGAAGGTTGAAACTAGACCACTTTCTCACACCATTTACAAAAATAAACTCAAAATGGATAAAGGACCTAAATGTAAGACAGGAAACCATCAGAACCTTAGAGGAGAAAGCAGGAAAAGACCTCTCTGACCTCAGCCGTAGCAATCTCTTACTCGACACATCCCCAAAGGCAAGGGAATTAAAAGCAAAAGTGAATTACTGGGACCTTATGAAGATAAAAAGCTTCTGCACAGCAAAGGAAACAACCAACAAAACTAAAAGGCAACCAACGGAATGGGAAAAGATATTTGCAAATGACATATCGGACAAAGGGCTAGTATCTAAAATCTATAAAGAGCTCACCAAACTCCACACCTGAAAAACAAATAACCCAGTGAAGAAATGGGCAGAAAACATGAATAGACACTTCTCTAAAGAAGACATCCAGATGGCCAACAGGCACATGAAAAGATGTTCAGCGTCACTCCTTATCAGGGAAATACAAATCAAAACCACACTCAGGTATCACCTCACGCCAGTCAGAGTGGCCAAAATGAACAAATCAGGAGACTATAGATGCTGGAGAGGATGTGGAGAAACGGGAACCCTCTTGCACTGTTGGTGGGAATGCAAATTGGTGCAGCCGCTCTGGAAAGCAGTGTGGAGGTTCCTCAGAAAATTAAAAATAGACCTACCCTATGACCCAGCAATAGCACTGCTAGGAATTTACCCAAGGGATACAGGAGTACTGATGCATAGGGGCACTTGTACCCCAATGTTCATAGCAGCACTCTCAACAATAGCCAAATTATGGAAAGAGCCTAAATGTCCATCAACTGATGAATGGATAAAGAAATTGTGGTTTATATACACAATGGAATACTACGTGGCAATGAGAAAAAATGAAATATGGCCTTTTGTAGCAACGTGGATGGAACTGGAGAGTGTGATGCTAAGTGAAATAAGCCATACAGAGAAAGACAGATACCATATGTTTTCACTCTTATGTGGATCCTGAGAAACTTAACAGGAACCCATGGGGGAGGGGAAGGAAAAAAAAAAAAAAGAGGTTAGGGTGGGAGAGAGCCAAAGCATAAGAGACTGTTAAAAACTGAGAACAAACTGAGGGTTGATGGGGGGTGGGAGGGAGGGGAGGGTGGGTGATGGGTATTGAGGAGGGCACCTTTTGGGATGAGCACTGGGTGTTGTATGGAAACCAATTTGTCAATAAATTTCATAAAAAAAAAAAAGAAGAAGACAAATATAAATATGATTTCACTTTTATGTGGAATCTAAAAACACAAAATGAATTAACAAAACAAAATAAAACAGACTCTTAAACACAGAGAACAAACTGGTGGTGCCAGATAGTAAGCAAATAAGGGGACAGGAGAAATAGGTAAAGGAGATTAAGCAAGATACAAACCTTTAGGTATAAAATAAGTAAGCCATAGAGATATAATATACAGCATAGGCAATATAGTCAATAATATTGTAACAACTTTACATGGTGACATATGGTAACTAGACCTATTATGGTGATCATCTCTAAATGCATAAAAATATCAAATCACTACTGTGTCGGCCTGAAACTGATATGATACTGTTTGTCAATTATAATTCAATTTTAAAAAGAAAAACATAGGGGAAACTCATGAATAAAAAACAAAACAAAACAAACAAATTAAAAAAAAATGCTATTTTGAGTTCTAAAGAACCTTACTGGGAACATGAAGACAGTGTTGTCCAGCAACCATCAGGCTATTCCCCAGTATAAACTGGTACACAGTTTTCTCTTAATAACCTTTTTCCTCAGAAATGCTATAATGGAAGTAGATCCCTGGCAGATGAGGGCCACCTAGGAATGTGTAACCTTGGAAACTTACTGTCTTATTAAAGAATGAAAAATCAGTTTAAATATTTACATTTTTGTTCCTAGTCTTATTTAACAAAGATAGGCAAGAAAGGTGATTTGTTTCTGGAAGAAGAAAAAAAATGTCCCATAATGCTTTTAATGGATGCCTTAAATAGGCCTCACTAATAGTGTTTTAAGTTACTAATGAATTGAATTTATTCTTCATGCTAGTAGCCAAGCAATGATAAATAATTGCATCAAAGCCTTTCTCTGACCTCAAAAATCCAACAGACTTCACTCAACTCAGAGACTGTTTGAAGTGTCAAAATGATCCCCACCACCTTTGATATAAAGCAGGTTTGATTCTCAGAAACTCCCAGGTTCTTAATTAACTGCAATCAAATCAGTCAAACCTTCATCAGCATGCAACTGCTATTATCTTCTATCTAGAGATTATTGTCTCTCTCTTCCAATGAGAAACAAATACTACTTTGTTATATAGAAATACCTTTAATCTTGCTAAGTGCCTGAAGAAAAACATTTTCCATTAAAACTATTAACTGTGTGTACTCGGAAGTTTTGCTTTCTTAAAGATAGTATAAAATCCAAATACAATTCTGAATTCCTATAAAGTTTATGCACTATAATTTTAAACTAAGCTACGAAACAATATTTCTAGATATATTGCATGAAAAATTCAATCTATTAATTGAAATGTTTCTAAGCTTTGAGAGTTTTAAAAATTATTTCCTGAGTCACTTATAGTTTGAATATATACATATTTAAAATATACAGCTATAAATGAACGATGTCTCACTGAAAGCATCTGTCTCAGTAAGGTACCTTACTCTAAACCAAATGTTTCAAAACAGTTCTCGATCTGGACTTCACAGCATGGATGAATGTGGAGGGCACTATGCTAAGTGAAATAAGCCAGACAGAGAAAGACAAATACAACATGGTATCACTTATACGTGGAATCTAAAAATAAAATTTGAACTCATAGAAACAGAATAGGATGGTGGTTGCCAGGGGCTGGGGGTTGGGTGAAGCAGAGAGAAACTGGTAAAAGGTTATAAGTTGCCAGTCATGAGACGAGTTAGTTCTGAAAACCTAATGTATTTCATGGTGACTACAGTTGATAATACTGTGTTGCAGAATTGAAATTTGCTAAGAGAATTACATCTTAAGTGTTACCCCCCTCCAAAAAAAAAAAAAGTAACTATATGAGGTAATGGATGTATTAATTAATTTTGATTGGGTGAATCCTTTCACAACATATACATATATCAAATCATTGTGTTGTATAGTTTAAATACATTTCAATTTTATTTGCCAATATACCTCAGTAAATCTGGATTTTTTTTAATTCACCAAAGAGACTTACAAAATTCTGATGCCCAGACCAAATAAATCAGAATCTCTATGGGTAGGACCAAGATATCAGTATTTTTTCAACCTCCTCAGGAGATTCTAATGTCCCTGCAAAGTTAAGAACCATTGCACTAACAGATAAGCATATAAGGTTAATATGTTTATTATTTAACAATATGAATTTGGAGGGAAAATAGATATCTAATTCCAAAACATGTCATCATGAGCCTATCTTTATAGCAATTTCCAATCAATTACCATATCTCATCAATGAACTGTTTAGACAAGGTTTGTTTCTAGTTCTTATTCCATTTTGGATGTGCTGAAAGCCATTTGGATTTTCTTTTACTACACAATACCATGTATTTAATTAGTATACAAGGTTATAATCAGCAAAGACGTTAGCCTTTTTTACTGGTGTATTGCATCTTGGGGATACCAAGAGAGATAGCTATCAGATTTCAGAAAATCTTTTCCATTCCCTCTCCTCCTTTATTCCCCTTGGAGCTCTGTGAGAGCCCTTACAATTTACTTTTGCACTAACGAGGGTAAAGTGCCTGAGCTGCACATTCCATCACACCCACTGCAAACTTAACAATAGGATTTACGATGTGTATGTGTGCCAGAATGTCTCTAATGCTTGGGCTCACTCATCCCAAGCCTTAAATTGGCTCTCTCGGTGCTATTTTAATCTGTACAGATCCAATCACACACAGCGTACAAATGGTTCAAAGAAATGCACATAATAAAGTGGCAGAGGATGCAGTTTCTGTCAAGAATACCATTGTTAACCATGATTGAAAAGACATGAATCCTGCTAAAGATATGAAACATTTTTATGCCTATTGGATTCTGGAGGGAAGAAATATCCAAAAGGTAAAATTTGAATCCCTCTGGGATCTTCAGGGACCTTCTCAATAAAAGGACACCTACAAATGATGACATGCAGTAGTAAATCCCTTTTACAGGTTAATGAGCAAAGACTGCAAGGGTTACCACAGGCCACACATGATGAGTTGAATCTGCAGGGGTCCTTGACTAGTGGATTGAGCATGCCCTTTGGCTTTTTCTCATCTACTCCAATAGAGTCACTATCCGCTGCCTAAAAACAGTTTGATAAGCAAAAGAATATTGATTTAGCTTCTCACCAAAGGCCGAAGAGGGCTAAGTGTCCAGTTTTGTACCTAAGAACAAACGGTCAATACATTACATAGGAGCAGCTCATTTTATCTTTCCTACCCTACAGCAACCTTTTCAGTTTGTCTTTGAAGGACATTCTAGGAGTTAGAAACTCTAGCAGTTAACAAGTGATGGGATGAGGCTTAGAACAATCAGATTAGATAAGGAGCTGCTTCCTCTGGCCCCCAGCCATTCCAAGATCTAACTCTTACTTTCTAGATATTCAGGTAATTTTGAGGGTCTTAGGACCCTTAAAGGTTCCGGCCAAGGGACTTTGTGGCAAGAATATATTCAGAGAGCATGGGTCAATAGATACACAACATTTGGTAAGGAGGTATTTCAATATGTCAATGACTGGTCTGACTATCCTGAGTGAATATTATCCCTAACTATAACACATGGGATTCTACATTTCTAACATTTATCTGATTGATCAGCTATTTGGATTTTTGGCCTGAAAATTTCCATCCTGGTTATTACATGATATTTTCCCTATCTCATATTAAAATAAAAATCTTCACAAAAATTAATGGACAAGAGTGATAGAGATGGGGTAGGGAGGATGGGAAAGGAGGAGGCTAAATGAGAGAGAGACAGAAAGGCTGGAATATCTAGATGGTGATTCCAATTACATAAACAACCCCCTCCTCAACCTTTCCTAATATTCCAGGCTTGCAAAGGACATGCAGCCACAGGTTTCTGCCATTCACAATAAGTCCCTCCATTTGTCAATTTTACCTTGCACAGTAGTCAGCAGAATACAAATGCAAAGATACAGGAATAATGATCATCTGAGCACAGCCTCTCCTAGATAGTAATGACTGTTGGCTGGAGCAGGTGCTGAGATGCAATAAAATTCATGTTAAGCAGCATTCCTATTCTGTAGTCTATCAGATGCGCTAAGATATCTCTTGGTGGCATGTGGCAAACCATCAGTCAATTCTATTTGGCTATTCAATGAGCATAAAAGGAAATGTGCTCCTGTCACAAGCAAAACCATGTCCTGGGCCAATTCTGTTGCGTGCCATGAGGTTAACTCAACTTCTTAGCATTCACTGATTGAGTTGTGAGAAGTCGGAATCCCACAGCTATCTGATCGTGATTTCTGAATCTTTTATGCTATTAACCTTCATTCAATCCAATTGCAAAATGCTCCTTTTTATTTGGTCTCAAACTGAATTTAATAACTGTTGCCAGATTGACAGTTTGAAAGACTGAATGATGTAGCTCTGGCCAGTGAAATCCTCAGGAACATTCAGACAGGGATTGCCAAGATGGTGTTATTACAGAAGCTACAGAAAGTTCCCCATATCCCTTAAATTATTTCTGCTTCCTAAGCTAGGAACCATCTCCAATGAGATGTCATTAACTGTTAGCTTAAGGTTTCATCTCCTTTAAAAATGTTTACACTGTTCACACGAGTAACTCTAAACTTTATCAATCATTTAAACCATAATGAAGTTGGTCTTATCAAGTCCTTTCCTGAAAAAATCTTCTATAAGTAAAGGGATGGAAAATACATGAAAATTCTTATGACCTGAAAGGAAAGCATCCCCAAGAAAGAAGATGAATGGTTGAGAAAAAAAATACTGTTGTCTCACCCACATTTTTTTTTTTTGCCAAAATGGCCTTGTGCCTAGCTTTGATTAAAGGAGAATATTGCCTTTCCCCAGGCTACAACAACTTCCTCTGTAGTCTTTTCCCAAAGGGACTCATTACACAGGACATTATTTCATATGGTGATAGAAAAGGGTAGTTGCTTTCTACATGCATTCTTCCTTTCTTCCCTAACAAATAGTATGTTTTTAGCATGGCACATTGTTCCTCAGAACTAAAGAACAGATTTTCTAGAATCCCTTAACACCTATGTATAGCACATGACTATGTCTGCTCACTAAATGGTAAGTATCTGGTTCTTCCAGGAAGTCTGTCCAAAGGGAAGGAGCTATTTTGTTGTCTCCTATTTCCTTCCATTACCAGCTTGATCTTAATGGCTAGAATTTTAGCCATCAGCCTACATTCCACAAACAGTCATTAAAATCATCCTTCGTATACTCCTAACTCCTTGATCCATTCCTCATGTCACCTTATTGTCTTATTACCTTGGGAAACTCACATCTTCACTGGCTCTGCACCTGCATCCACACAACTAAACTGGATTACAGAAAAGACACAAAACCATAATGAAGGTTCTCACCTTAATTTCATGCCTATGATCTGTATTTCAAATCGCTGACTTTTAAAATTGTGCTAAAATATATATAACATAAAATTTATCATTATTACTAATTGAAATTTACCATTTTTCAGTGTATAGTTCAGTAACATTAAGTACATTCACAGTGTTGTACACCATCACCACAACATTATTTTAACTCTTTGAGCATTTTTACGACAGTTATTTGCCTAGTGAGTCTTCCATCTACTCTTCCGCAAGGATTTTCTACTGATTTACTTTTCTCTTTTAAATTTGTCGTACTTTCCTACTTATTTGAATGCCCCGTGGTTTTTTTGTTGAAAACTGGATATTTGAATCTTACAATGTGACTAACTCTGGAGGTCAGATTCTCCTTCTTCTCCTGGGTTTGCTGGTTTGGTTTGGTTTGATTGTCACATGGTCTTTTACTAGAGATCTTCTCAGGTCTTTTCTGACTCTGTGCTTTTCCTGGCAGACATGGCGACTTTCAAAATTCCTGTATATATATGTGGTTGCTTTTGAGCTGATACCATAGTCCTTAAATATTTGGCTCCCAAAAGGGTAAAAAGAGAAAAGTGAAGCAGGGAAGTCTCTTAAATCCCCTGGAAGTCATGTCAGCTGTCAGAAGTAGTACTGACAACAATGGAAGGAGAGGTGTGCACCAATGGATACCTGCCTCTGTGTCTGCACCTCTGCAGTCAAAAGCAGCAACTAGCAGTCAGAGCCCAAATCCTTGATATCTTGGTGGTCAGAATCCTTACTGTCCACAATGGCTCCTGCAAGCAGCATGCAAGTTGCTTTAGGAATGTGTGCATAGCCGCCTGCCATGGGTATGAGGATGAGGGATGGGTAACCACTACTGAATTAAGAGCTGAATTTAAGTTAACCACAACTTACTGTCTATGCCATCACCTGGGAGTTGCAAGATTTCAGTAGACTCCAGAGTTCCAAAATGATTACATCAAATAGATTCTTCTCCAGAGCAACAGTCTATGCAGGGAGATAGATTCCTGGTTCTTCCTATTCTACCACCTTCCCTCCAACTTCTCCATGACTGCTAATTTTTCAATTTACCTGAGAGTTGTATGTTTCTTTAGTTAATGCATTTTTTTCCACTCAGGTATACATTATGTCCTACATTCTCTCTTCTCAAGCCTATAGCAATCCCTGCCCCATATTTAATCTGGGCTGATGACCTTATTTCTTTTTTCACTGACAAAATAGATTTAATCAACTGAATACTTCTGCATGCTCTCACCACTTACGCAAAAGCATTTGTGCCCAGGTACTTTGTCTTCTCTCCTGTGACTATAGGTGGGACTATCACTTCAACCCTAGATTCCACCTCCCTCCTCGTTTCAGACATTGCTCCAGGAATCCAGGAATTTTTCTCCCTCTCTCTTCCACCATCATTTTTTTTTCTTCCTACTGGAACTTTCCATTAGCATAAAAAATGTTGCTTTTTTTTCTTTCATCACTTAAAAGAATGAGACCCTCTTTCCCTTGACCCCATAAGTCTCCCCTCTACATTAATCCATATTTCTTTTTTGTTTCGTAGACAAACTCTTTAAAAGAGCTTCTATACTCGCTGTCTATATGATTTCATTGTCCCATTCTCCATGAATCTTCTCCAATCAGAATTTAAGTCCTTCCATTCTACTAAAACTGCTGTTCTCACCAAAGACCTTCATAATGCCTGATCCAATGGCCAATTCACCACCATTTTTCTAACTGAC
This sequence comes from Lynx canadensis, assembly GCF_007474595.2. Classification (NCBI taxonomy): domain Eukaryota; kingdom Metazoa; phylum Chordata; class Mammalia; order Carnivora; family Felidae; genus Lynx; species Lynx canadensis. Next base: position 102,437,950 of record NC_044311.2, read on the forward strand.
CAACTGGCTTCAATGAACATAGATGATTACATTCTCCTCCTTGAAAAGCTCACTCTGTCTCTCAGAACTCTTTCTCAGTCTCCTTTACTAAGAAAACAGACTGAGGTCTCCTACTTCCTCTTTATTTCTTCTTCTAAATTTTGGGCTAAGTTTCAGTCTTGTGTCTTTCTTCTCTAAGTTCATTTCCTTTGAGATGTGACTCATGACTTTGAGAAAGTCTCATGACTTCCACAATTACACCATATATACCATTATACCATAAATATATATTTATGGTACCAAATGTGTATCCTCATCTTGGACCTCTCCTCTGAGCTCCAAACTTATACAACCAATGGCTTACACACATCTCCAATTGGACGTTATAGCAATCTGTGTCCAACTAGGTGATAGAAGAGGGAAGTTTCAAATAAAGAATCATGAGCTATTTTAAAAGAGCAACTGTGACACATATGGTATCTTAACACTGGGATATCTCTGGCATCCCAGGGTGATGTGTACCCAGTGAAAGGCAAACTTGGAAGGGGCTCAGACCTTGTTGGAAAAGATGTGGTTCAGGCTACCAAACAATAAGAGAAGACCAGAACTAGTCTGGAGTTGCTGGAAAAGCAATAGGCTAGCTACTCTTTGGAGTGCAAGTAGGAACAGGTAATCAGCAGCCACTGACCTGCAGAGGGAGTCAGGGCATGAGCAGAAGAAGATGGCCCTCAAGGTATGAGGACTCTGGTTTCCACAGAAAAGAAGGCTGCAAAATAGTTACCAGCAGGTTTAAAATGCAATGTCACAGACGGGCCAGTCCTGGTTCCAGTGCTGAAAGAGCTCCACTAGATATCCTCACATCCACATTGCCAATGCCCAGTCTCGACCAGCAATGGCAAGAAAAAAAGACTCTTCCTCCTTCAATGTCCCTCCAGCCCTCTTTACTTAAAAAGCTTAACACTGTTCTCACTTTTTTTTTTTTTTTCAACGTTTATTTATTTTTGGGACAGAGAGATACAGAGCATGAACGGGGGAGGGGCAGAGAGAGAGGGAGACACAGCATCGGAAACAGGCTCCAGGCTCTGAGCCATCAGCCCAGAGCCCGACGCGGGGCTCGAACTCACGGACCGCGAGATCGTGACCTGACTGAAGTCGGACGCTTAACCGACTGCGCCACCCAGGCGCCCCAACACTGTTCTCACTTTTAAAAAGAAATGCTTAAAGGAATTCCATTGTTTACCACAAAGCATTTTTGCCGCTGAGAAGCAATGAACTGATGCAAATGTCTAAGGGTCATTTTAACTTGACGTGTCCAAACTAAATTCTTGATTTTAAGCCAAACTTTCTCCTCTTTTGGTCTTCCCCATTTCAGCAAACAGCTACTTCACTCTTCCAGTTCATCACTCCAAAACCGTTATGCCATCCTGACTCCTCTCTGCTGTTCTCATTCCATATTCATTATGTTAACAAATGATGTTGGCTCCATCTTCTAACTAAATCTGGAATTAGTCTACTCCTTATCCAATTCAAAGCTACCATGGTCCAAGCCAACATCCTCTCTCATAATGATAATTGCAATAGCATTCTGACTAGTCTCCCTTTTCCCACCTGGTCAATTAGCAGACCTATTCTCTAACACGGCAATGAGAAGGGATTCTGATGAAACTAAAGTATAAATCATATCATGTCACTTCTCTGTTCAACTTCTCTCATCCCCTACCCTCAGGCTAAACTGGAAATCTTTATAGTAGCCTATTATACATATTCAATATGTTCTCTGCCCCCAGTCTCTCTCATCTTCTGCCTAACCCTGCACTCATTCAGCTCTACCCTTATTGCCTCTTTGCTTTTGCTTAAATACATCAGGCCCATTCCTACCTTAGGGATTTTGTTGCTTCCTTCCTTTGCTTCAAACACTTTTGCATCAGATATATGCATGGCTTATCTTTTGATGATCTTTGGAACTTTACTCAAATGTCATCTTCTCTGCCAGATACTTTGTAGCTGCTCCATCTAAACTGCCACCAGATCCTAGAACAGTTGCTGCCACCAGGAATCTTGCTACTAGGTGACACTGTGAAGGAAATTCATATGCTGAGAAAGAGATAATATGATCCTTGGTACCTGCTAATACTATACAGTGAGCATACCAACTCTGGATAGCCTACCTACAGAATTTTTTTAAGTAAGAGAAACAAACTTCTATCTTATTTAATCCACTGTTATTCAGGTGTTTTACTTATATCATCTGGTAGTTGACTAATCCTGATACCTCTTCCTATATCTCATTGGTTCTCACTTAAATTTGTATAAGAATCACCTGGAAAGCTTTCAAAAACTACTAATACTTGGGTCTCACCTCCAGAATTGCTGATTTAATTGATCTCAGTAGAACCAGACATTATTAGAAACCTCCTAGAAATGCTACCATGCAGCTAAGATTAAGCTGAATTGGTCTAACCCTTTTTGTTAATTTTTTTACCATTATTCCAAAGACATAATTCTCTTTTTTGGTCTCAGTTTTATATTTTATTTCAGTGACTCTTCATCTGCCATCATTGCATTATACCAAAGAAGTAGAATAAAAACAAAATAATAATAGAAATAATAAACACTACTTGCCTATTATTTATACTTTACAATGTTCTCATATAACAACCAATGCTACTAAGAAAGGTTTGTTTGCTTTTCCATTTTACATTTTGATGAGACTTCCCACAAGAAAGCTCATCCTTGGTTAGGACTCTGGTCAAAATGATTTACCATTATGTTCAATTCTTTGGTTTGTCCCAAACTCTAAAGGAAGCTGGCACAGTCTAGCCCTTCCTCCACAAGGGCCAAAGAGTAGGAATGGAGCTTTTTCCTGTAGTGACTGGAGAAAGAAAACACATCCTAAATCAATCTCTTGTAGACTTTGATTCACACAATCCCAACAAAGTAGCCCAACACTTAAAGAAAATAGGAACAAACCAAACCGACTGAGCAAAGATGATGGATCCTAAAGCCAAGAAATAAGACTTCAAAAGACTTCAAAAGAAAGGAGATCACACCCTTACTGATCTAAGTCAGGGGACATTTTTATTATAAAACCACATCTAGACCTATTAAATAAAAACTAATGCTACAGACTCATGGCATTTCATTGTATTTTATCTATAACCTAGATAGTAGAGACCCACCTTATCAACACCCTTGAATAAAAATGAAGGTATTTCCAAGGGTTGTACCTCATCTCTGGTTCCTGGCCAGCCAACTTTGGCATTTCTGACTGCTACTCATTTTAAATGATAGAACAGAGCCTTCATGAACCAAAACAAACCAGGGATGGACACTGTAAACAAATTCCTTGCCTTGGCCTAACTGGAGGATCAATTATGCCATGATTTACAGGCTTAATAATTACCATATTACTTTTATTATTGAGAAGAAGCATAGTATAATGCCTATAAATGCTACAGAAAGGGCACCTGGGTGGTTCAGTCAGTTAAACCTCTGACCCTTGATTTCAGCTCAGGTCATGATCTCATGGTTTGTGAGATCAAGCCCTGCATTAGGCTCTCTGCTAACAGTGTGGAGCCTGCTTGGTATTCTCTCTTTCTTTCTTTCTCTCTCTCTGCCCATCCCCCATGAACACGTGCATGAGTACTCTCTCTCTCTCTCTAAATAAGTGTATATTAAAAAAATAAAATAAATGCTACAGAAATATGTTATGCCTTAGCTTCCTCATTAATAAAATGGGAATGACAAGAATATATTTTACATTAGTCTACATTAGGACTAGTAACAATAACACAGTAACATCATTGTTAGTAACATCATCACATAAGGAAATCTATTTCCCACAATTTCTCTCAGGCAGGCAAAAGATGTTGTTATGGACTGAACTGTGTCTCCCCAAAATTATTAAATTGTAGTCCTAACTCTGCAGCACCTCAGAATATTACTGTATTTAGAGATAGGGTCTTTAGAGATAATTTGGCAAAATGAAGTCATATGGGTGAGCCCTAATCCAATATGACTAGTGTTCTTATAACAAGAGATTAGCACACAGACACACATCAGGGAAGACCATGTGAAGACATAAGGAGATAGTCATCTAAAACATAAGAAGAAAAGCCTCAGGAAAAAAAAAAAAAAAAAAACCTGCAGACATATTGATCTCAGAATTCCAGCCTCTGGAACTGTGATGAAAAAAATTTCTGTTGTTTAAACGACCCAGTCCATCTTTTGTTCTAGCATCCCAGCAAACTAACACAATAGTGTATTTCTTCATTTTATATAAAGGTCCTTGATGATTTCTTGTTCACCCCTTGCCAAGAGGGTTTAAATACAATCTCGGTAATTTCTGGTGATCCCTCCCACACAACATTATTAGAATAATGAAGATATCTGAGAGTGTTAGGTAGCACAATGACAAAGGGTGACCTCTCTGGTCATTGTCCATCTGCCCAGTGGTTACCACCTAGACATACTCCACATGGCCCCTCTGGGCCTAACCTTCTTCCTGTTTGCTGCTTGTGTGTGCCACAGTGGGGATGTAGAAATCCTCGGCAAGCCTAGGATCTACACAACATTCCTCCCTGAGGTCTTACATCCCCACCACAGCACAGACAGTGAGCAAGGTCCCTCCTCTGACCTCTGAGGTATCGTACAGCGATTCCCCTCCTTTCACCCTGTCAGGAAGAAACTCTTCAGCATCAGAAACATTAATACCTTCTCTTTCATTAATCCCTTTCTCATCGTCTCTTTCCTCTCCCTCAAGGGCATCTAGCATAATTTCACCTAAAGGTTTAAATTGCTAGAAAATGAAAATCTATATGGAGGTAAAACTTCCGTTTTTTTAATAGCCATATTTTCCTTGAGACAAAGAGGGACAGAACCGGATTATCTATTTGAATGAGGATACAGTCAAAAAAATAGAGAAAACACACAAATTAACATTTAATGAACAGAAAAAATATGCAGCCAAGAATCCTTTATCCAGCAAAACTGTCATTTAGAATAGTAGGAGAGATAAAGGTCTTCCCAAACAAACAAAAACTGAAGGACTCCATCACCATTAAACCAGTCCTACAAGAGATCCTAAGGGGGATCCTGTGAGACAAAGTACCAGAGACATCGCTACAAGCATGAAACATACAGACATCACAATGACTCTAAACCCATATCTTTCTATAATAACACTGAATGTAAATGGACTAAATGCGCCAACCAAAAGACATAGGGTATGAGAATGGATAAAAAAAAACAAGACCCATCTATTTGCTGTCTACAAGAGACTCATTTTAGACCTGAGGACACCTTCAGATTGAAAGTGAGGGGATGGAGAACTATTTATCACGCTACTGGAAGTCAAAAGAGCTGGAGTAGCCATACTTATCTCAGACAAACTAGACTTTAAATTAAAGGCTGTAACAAGAGATGAAGAAGGGCATTATATAACAATTACAGGGTCTATCCATCAGGAAGACCTAACAATTATAAATGTCTATACGCCGAATATGGGAGCCCCCAAATATATAAAACAATTACAAACATAAGCAACCTTATTGATAAGAATGTGGTAATTGCAGGGGACTTTAACACTGCACTTACAGCAATAGACAGATCATCTAGACACACGGTCAATAAAGAAACAAGGGCCCTCAATGATACATTGGATCAGATGGACTTGACAGATATATTTAGAACTCTGCATCCCAGGGGCGCCTGGGTGGCGCAGTCGGTTAAGCGTCCGACTTCAGCCAGGTCACGATCTCACGGTCCGTGAGTTCGAGCCCCGCGTCAGGCTCTGGGCTGATGGCTCGGAGCCTGGAGCCTGTTTCCGATTCTGTGTCTCCCTCTCTCTCTGCCCCTCCCCCGTTCATGCTCTGTCTCTCTCTGTCCCAAAATAAATAAACGTTGAAAAAAAAAATTTAAAAAGAACTCTGCATCCCAAAGCAACAGAATATACTTTCTTCTCGAGTGCACATGGAACATTCTCCAAGATAGATCACATACTGGGTCACAAAACAGCCCTTCATAAGTATACAAGAATTGAAATCATACCTTGCATACTTTCAGACCACAATGCTATGAAGCTTGAAATCAACCACAGGAAAAAGTCTGGAAAACCTCCAAAAGCATGGAGGTTAAAGACCACCCTACTAAAGAATGAATGGGTCAACCAGGCAATTAGAGAAAAAAATTTAAAAATACATGGAAACAAACGAAAATGAAAATACAACAATCCAAACGCTTTGGGATGTGGTGAAGGCAGTCCTGAGAGGAAAATACATTGCAATCCAGGCCTATCTCAAGAAACAAGAAAAATCCCAAATACAAAATCTAACAGCACACCTAAAGAAATAGAAGCAGAACAGCAAAGACACCCTAACCCAGAAGAAGGAGAGAAATAATAAAAATTAGAGCAGAAATAAACAATATAGAATCTAAAAACACTGTAGAGAAGATCAATGAAACCAAGAGTTGGTGTTTTGAAAAAATAAACAAAATTGATAAACCTCTTGCCAGGCTTCTCAAAAAGAAAAGGGAGATGACCCAAATAGATAAAATCATGAATGAAAATGGAATTATTACAACCAATCCCTCAGAAATACGAGAAATTATCAGGGAATACTATGAAAAACTATATGCCAACAAACTGGACAACCTGGAAGAAATGGACAAATTCCTAAACACCCACACACTTCCAAAACTCAATCAGGAGGATATACAAAGCTTGAACAGACCCATAACCAGCGAAGAAATTGAATCAGTTATCAGAAATCTCCCAACAAATAAGAGTCCAGGACCAGACGGCTTCCCTGGGGAATTCTACCAGACATTTAAAGCAGAGATAATACCTATCTTTCTCAAGCTAGTCCAAAAAATAGAAAGGAAAGGAAAACTTCCAGACTCATTCTATGAAGCCAGCATTACTTTGATGCCTAAACCAGACAGAGACCCAGTAAAAAAAAGAGAACTACAGGCCAATATCCCTGATGAATATGAGGCAAAAATTCTCAATAAGATACTAGCAAATTGAATTCAACAGCCTATAAAAAGAATTGTTCACCATGATCAAGTGGGATTCATTCCTGGGATGCAGGGCTGGTTCAACATTCGCAAATCAATCAACGTGATATATCACATTAATAACAGAAAAGAGAAGAACCATATGATCCTGTCAATCGATGCAGAAAAAGCATTTGACAAAATTCAGCATCCTTTCTTAATAAAAACCCTCGAGAAAGTCAGGATAGAAGGAACATACTTAAACCTCATAAAAGCCATTTATGAAAAGCCCACAGCTAACATCATCCTCAATGGGGAAAAACTGAGAGCTTTTTCCCTGAGATCAGGAACACGACAGGGATGCCCACTCTCACCGCTGTTGTTTAACATAGTGTTGGAAGTTCTAGCATCAGCAATCAGACAACAAAAGGAAATCAAAGGCATCAAATTCGGCAAAGATGAAGTTAAGCTTTCGCTTTTTGCAGATGATATGATATTATACATGGAAAATCCGACAGACTCCACCAAAAGTCTGCTAGAACTGATACATGAATTCAGCAAAGTTGCAGGATACAAAATCAATGTACAGAAATCAGTTGCATTCTTATAGACTAATAATGAAGCAACAGAAAGACAAATAAAGAAACTGATCCCATTCACAATTGCACCAAGAATCATAAAATACCTAGGAATAGATCTAATCAAAGATGTAAAAGATCTGTATGCTGAAAACTATATATAAGCTTATGAAGGAAATTGAAGATATAAAGAAATGGAAAACCATTCTGTGCTCATGGGTTGGAAGAATAAATATTATCAAAATGTCAATACTACCCAAAGCTATCTACACATTCAATGCAATCCCAATCAAAATTGCACCAGCATTCTTCTCGAAGCTAGAACAAGCAATCCTAAAATTCATATGGAACCACAAAAGGCCCCGAATAGCCAAAGGAATTTTGAAGAAGAAGACCAAAGCAGGAGGCATCACAATCCCAGACTTTAGCCTCTACTAACAAAGCTTTAATCAAGACAGCATGGTATTGGCACAAAAACAGACACATAGACCAATGGAATAGCATAGAAACCCCAGAATTAGACCCACAAAAGTATTGCCAACTAATCTTTGACAAAGCAGGAAAGAATATCCAATGGAAAAAAGACACTCTCTTTAACAAATGGTGCTGGGAGAACTGGACAGCAACATGCAGAAGAATGAAACTAGACCACTTTTTCACACCATTCACAAAAATAAACTCAACATGGATAAAGGACCTGAATATGAGACAGGAAACCATCAAAACCCTAGAGGAGAAAGCAGGAAAAGACCTCTCTGACCTCAGCCATAGCAATTTCTTACTTGACACATCCCCAAAGGCAAGGGAATTAAAAGCAAAAATGAACTACTGTGACCTCATGAACATAAAAAGGTTCTGCACAGCAAAGGAAACAATCAACAAAACTAAAAGGCAACCAGCGGAATGGGAAAAGATATTTGCAAATGACATATTGGACAAAGGGCTAGTATCCAAAATCTATAAAGAGCTCACCAAACTCCACACCCAAAAAACAAATAATCCAGTGAAGAAATGAGCAGAAAACATGAATAGACACTTCTCTAAAGAAGACATCCAGATGGCCAATAGGCACATGAAAAGATGCTCAACGTCGCTCCTCATCAGGGAAATACAAATCAAAACCACACTCAGATATCACCTCACGCCAGTCAGGGTGGCCAAAATGAACAAATCAGGAGACTATAGATGCTGGAGAGAGTGTGGAGAAACGGGAACCCTCTTGTACTGTTGGTGGGAATGCAAACTGGTGCAGCCGCTCTGGAAAACAGTGTGGAAGTTCCTCAAAAAAATACAAATAGACCTACCCTATGACCCAGCAGTAGCACTGCTAGGAATTTACCCAAGGGATACAGGAGTACTGATGCATAGGGGCACTTGTATCCCACGTTTATAGCAGCACTCTCAACAATAGCCAAATTATGGAAAGAGACTAAATGTCCATTAACTGATGATAGGATAAAGAAATTGTGGTATATATGGAAACCAATTTGACAATAGATTTCATATATTGAATAAATAAATAAATAAATAAATAAATATTAAAAATGTAGAAAAAAAAGAAATTGTGGTATATATACACAATGGAGTACTATGTGGCAATGAGAAAGAATGAAATATGGCCCTTTGTAGCAACGTGGATGGAACTGGAGAGTGTTATGCTAAGTGAAATAAGCCATACAGAGAAAGACAGATACCATATGGTTTCACTCTTATGTGGATCCTGAGAAACTTAACAGGAACCCATGGGGGAGGGGAAGGACAAAAAAAAAAAGAGAGAGAGAGAGGTTAGAGTGGGAGAGAGCCAAAGCATAAGAGACTCTTAAAAACTGAGATTAAACTGAGGGCTGATGGGGGGTGGGAGGGAGGGGAAGGTGGGTGATGAGTATTGAAGAGGGCATCTTTTGGGATGAGCACTGGTGTTGTATGGAAACCAATTTGACAATAAATGTCATATATTTAAAAACAACAGCAACAATAAAAAACAAGTGAACATCTTAAAAGTTATCCTGAAACATTATGAATAGATTTAATACAAACTCTGAAAGTCATAAATTTCATTATTTTTAATTCAAAAAAAATGTGCATGGGCTTCTTTCCTTTCTCTTCCCTTTCTCCTGTCAACTAATTTAACATCCTAATTAACTTATGAAAGGTGACTGTTGTACCCAAGCAAAAAAGGTGAGGTGTTTCTACTAGCTAAAGTATCTCTCCTCTGACCTCTACTCTTTTGCCTAAGGAGATAGAAAACGTACCTGGCACGGTTTTTAGTTGCAAGCAACAGAAACCACCCATAGCTGAATAAGCAGCGGAGGGTCTGGGGGGAGGGGGGGAAACTGGGGGGTGGGGATTTATTAAAAAATCTATTGGGTAGCTCCCTGAATCACCAGGAAAGCTGGACTATCCTGCTCAGAACCATGCATCTTAACGCTACAAATTGGGTTCTAGAACTGGGCTGACAAGGAAACTTGCTTGTGTAGGATTAGAATATTGAATGTCCCACCTACTGTAGTCATTGATATGCCAGGAGCAAGATTTTGCTATAACCACTTCCTTTATCAGAAAATGATCCCCTTTTCATGCTTCTCTGTGTCAACTAGGTCCACACTCAAAGCCTGGTGTAGGTATATCCAATAAATAAAGCTGAGAGAGCCTTATTTGCCTAAGCCCAAGCTTCAAATGAGGCTCAGATGGTGGGTATCTGGCATTTTTGTTTCTATAGTTTAAAGTTGGCTCTGTCTCCCACAAAGACTCATCTCACATAGGAAGGAGATGCAAATGCCAGGCAGCCAAAAAAAAAAAAAACAAAAACAAAAACAAAAACAAAACAACAACAAAAAAAAAACAAACAAAAAAAACAAAAAAAACCTAAAAGATCTTCACAATAGAAATAGAAAACCTAAAAAATCCCCCAATAGAAAGCTAAAAGAGAAAACAAGAAAGGAATTCAAGGGGAACCTGGGTGACTCAGTAAGTTAAGCCTCAGGCTCAGATCATGATCTCAGGGTTTGTGAGTTCCAGACCTGTGTTTGGCTCTGTGCTGTCAGCTCACAGCCTGGAGCATTCTTCAGATTCTGTGTCTCCCTCTCTCTCTTCCCCTCCCCTGCTCATGCTCTGTCTCTCTCTGTCTCAAAAATGAATAAACATTTTTAAAAATTTTAATAAAAAAAGAAAGGAATTCAAGATTCAGTTAGAAATGCTTTAAGCTGCATGTAATAAAATACCTAACTAGGAGTAACTTAAGCAATAAATGTTTTTATAACATTATAAAAACTTAAAAGTAAGACAGTGCTTATTAGCTCAGCAGGTAAACAATGTCAAGATTAAGTCAAAGATTCTTTAGGCCTTTCCCTTAAAATTCCAATACAACTGTTTGTAGCTGCAAACCTGGAACATGAGAGTAGGAAGAAAAGTGCCAACAGACTACTATATACATCTCATGGGCCAGAATCATGGGCAACCACTCCACGGAAAAATATATCATTAATGCCATGAGCTAGCACAATAGTCTCCTTTTTATATTCTTTTCTAAATCAAATTTATTTTTACTTTTTTTAACAGTCATGAATCTAAACTTTACTTTTCTTTCTTGGGGTTTTATTTCTTTTTTTTTTTTTTAATTTACATTCAAGTTAATTAGCATAATGATTTCAGGTGTAGAATTCAGTGATTCATGCCCTAATATAACACCCAGTGCTCATCCCAAGTGTCCTCCTTAATGCTTCTTGCCCATTTAGCCCATGCCCCCACCCAAAACCCCTCCAGCAACCCTCAGTTTTTTTTCTCTGTATTTAAGTCTCTTAAGTTGTGCCCCCTTCCCTGTTTTTATATTATTTTCGCTTCCCTTCCCTGATATTCATCTGTTTTTTATCTTAAATTCATATGAGTGAAATCATATGATATCTTTCTCTGACTGAATAATTTCTCTTAGCATAGTACCCTCTAGTTCCATCCATATTGTTGCAAATAGCAAGATTTCATTCTTTCTGATTGCCGAGTAATATTCCATTGTATGTTTATATACCACATCTTCTTTATCCATCTATCAGTCGATGGACATTTGGGCTCTTCCCATACTTTGGCTATTGTTGATAGTGCTGCTATAAACATTGGGGTGCATGTGTCCCTTCAAAACAGCATACCTGTATCCCTTGGATAAATGCCTAGTAGTACAATTGCTGGCTCGTAGGGTAGTTCTATTTTTAATTATTTGAGGAACCTCCATACTGTTTTCCAGAGTGGCTGTACCAGTTTGCATTCCCACCAGCAGTGCAAAAGAGATCCTCTCTCTCTCTGCATCCTGGCCAACATCTGTTGTTGCCTGAGTTGTTAATGTTAGCCATTCTGACAGGTGTGAGGTGGTATCTCATTGTGGTTTTGATCTGTATTTCCCTGATGATGAGTGATGCTAAGCATCTTTTCATGTGTCTGCTAGCCATCTGGATGTCTTCTTTGGAAATGTATCTTTCGTGTCTTTTGCCCATTTCTTCATTGAATTATTTGTTTTTTGGGTATTGACTTTGATAAGTTCTTTATAGATTTTGGATACTAACCCTTTATCTGATATGTCATTTGCAAATATCTTCTCCCATTACATCTCTTGCTTTTCAGTTTTGCTGTTTCCTTTGCCCTGCGAATTTTATCTTGATGAGGTCCCAATAGTTCATCTTTCCTTTTGTTTCCCTTGCCTCCAGAGACATACTGAATAAGAAGTTGCTGTGGCCGAGGTCAAAGAGGTTTTTGACTGCTTTCTCCTGTAGGATTTTGATGGCTTCCTGTCCTACATTTAGGTCTTTCATCCATTTTGAGTTTATTTTTGTGTATGGTGTAAGAAAGTGGTCCAGGTTCATTTTTCTGCATGTCACTATCCAGTTTTCCCAGCACCACTTGCTAAAGACACTGTCTTTATTCCATTGGATATTCTTTCCTGCTTTGTCAAAGATTAGTTGGCCATATGTTTGTGGGTCCATTTCTGGGTTCACTATTCTGTTCCATTGATCTGAGTGTTTTTGTGCCAGTACCATACTGTCTTGATGATTACAGCTTTGTAATACAGCTTGAAGTCTGGGATTGTGATGTCTCCAGCTTTGGTTTTCTTTTTCTAGATTGCTTTGACTATTTGGGGTCTTTTGTGGTTCCTAAATACAAATTTTAGGATTGTTTGTTCTAGCTCTGTGAAGAATGCTGGTGCTATTATGATAGGGATTGCAGTGAATATGTAGATTGCTTTGGGTAGTATCGACATTTTAAGAATATTTGTTCTTCCAACCCATGAGTATGGAATATTTTTCCATTTTTTGGTGTGTCTTCTTCAATTTCTCTCATAACCTTTCTATAGTTTTCAGTGTATAGATTTTTCACCTCTTTGGTTAGGTTTATTCCTAGGTATTTTATGGTTTTTGGTACAATTGCAGGTGGGATCAATTCCTTGATTTCTCTTTCTGTTGCTTCATTATTGACATATAGGAATGCAATCAATTTCTGTGCATAGATTTTATATCCTGTGACTTTGCTGAATTCATGGATCAGTTGTAGTAGTTTTTTGATGGAATCTTTTGGGTTTTCCATATAGAGTATCATGTCGTCTGCAAAGAGTGAAAGTTTGACTTCCTCCTTGAGAATTTGGATGTCTTTTATTTCTTTGTGTTATGTGATTGCTGAGGCTAGGAATAGTCTTTGATATAAAGCAGTATCCTACAGAGTTCCTTTAAACAATCCCAATTAAATCGGATTTCTAACAAATATATTCCTGTTTTGTTGCCAAAAGCATATGCATCCTAACTGTGAGTGATCACATTTAGGAGTTACAATATTCACATTTTCATTGTGAATTGTGAGCTAGAACATTAATTGTGTCTTGGCATATCTGAACACATATTATGTTATACAATTAAAATGACGGAAATCGAGGAGGGTCACCTTGTTTATGATTGCCTTCCATGAGAATAGATGAATATGTAGAACTTACGGACAACCTCATCTCTTATTTTTCTCTCCCACCAGATATAGTTCATAATAATTACCAAGAACAATCCATTTACCTTAACTATTATTGAAAATGTCCATATTTTATGCCTTTCTGTATGCCTGGTTCTGGAACTCTTTGAAGATTTAAGTGACATCTAAAATGTCATTTCTAAAGTCTTGTGTTCTCCAACCACCTGCATAATTGCCTCTATTGATGCCTAGTTTGATTCTGGCATTCTGGAAACTCCCACTTTCTATATCACTCTGGTCTTTATTTTTTTTTAATGTTTATCTTTGAGAGACAGAGTGCGAGTGGGGGAGGGGCGGAGAGAGAAGGATACAGAATCTGAAGCAGGCTTCAGGCTCTGAGCTGACAGCATAGAGGCCAACGTGGGGTTCGAACTCATGGACCATGAGATCATGACCTGAGCCGAAGTCAGACGCTCAACCCACTGAATCACCCAGGCACCCCTGTGCTGATCTTTATTTTAAAGAGAAGACCAGATATATGGTGGTATATGTTTCTATATGAATGGGATATCAAAATTAAGTAGGCTCACATGTTTCTATATGAATGGGATATCAAAATTAAATAGCCACAAAAATGAAAAGACTCTGTTAAAAGATCACTCAGGATACTGTGGGTTGGAGTCCAGGCTGTGCTATTTGTTATTCAGGTAACTTTGAACGTGTCACCCAATCTCCAGTAGACCAATTTCATCACATGTGCCTTACTTCTCATATTCTTGTGAAGAGTCTTGTGAATATTTTGGATACAGAATATTTTGTAACCCCTGAAGTTGTTTTCTTTTTAAGTAATGCATTCTATGTATTATTATTTATAGTGATCTTGAACCCTCCTGGAAAGCATTCAGCAAATATTATTTACCCTTACCTCTGTGCTTCCTTCTTCACTCTCTACCTCATCCCACATTCCCTCTAACAGCCTCCATCTTGACTACAATATTCTTATACTCACAGGGAATAGAAAATGTAAACAAGAGAAGTAGGTTTCTGTTAGATTCTGCTCAAGGACAACTGTAAAGATCAATCTGGTTTTAATCACCTTATTCTTGTTCTCTTTGTCAGAACCCTAACAGTGGGTTCTGGTCTCTCTATTAGGTCTCAAGGGCAGTTATTTATTTTATACAATGGAAGTATCTTGTCCAGAAGGGCTCACTTCTTGAATCCGTTCACTCATATCTGAGACTTGGCTACTGATCTGTGCCTTTGCCACAGACTCTGAACCTGCCTAATGGGTTAACTGTGTTAAATGTTAGGAATCTTGATATTTGGCCATAGTCTAGCCTGGTAATTCATCCTGGTGTACCTCCAATTTACTCCAGAAGGGAATGGTAAGGATTTTAAAGTGAGTCTGATGGGTAACCTACAGACAAATTAGAACACTGCTTTCACATGTTTCTGACTAATGTCCCGTGAAGCTGAAACTAACTGACATGATTTCTATGAAATGGGGAAGCCCATATGCGAGATAGACCCTTACAATGGATACCCTCTTACTCATGGAAATCTTAGCTTGGCAGTTAATTCAAAAGGTGCTCAAAACCATTTGCTTGCAGTTTTATCATTCATTTTCATTGTTCACTCTCCTTTTTTAAGGCTACTTTTAAAGAAGACTTTGTTACCTGGAGGACTCCTACTAACAAGTTTAGTTTATCTTTGGTTTATTTATTTTTTTAAGTTTATTTAGTTTGAGTAAGAGTGTGTGTGTGTGTGCACAAGTTGGGGAGGGGCAGGAAGAGAAAGAGAATCCCAAACAGACTCCAAGCTGATAGTGCAGAGCCTAACTCAGAGCTTGATCCCACACCATGAGATCATGACCTGAGCCAAAATCAAGACTTGGACACTGAACCTATTGAGCCACCCAGATGCCTCCTATCTTTGATTTTTAAAATTATGTGATCTGGGGCACCTTGGTGGCTCAGTCAGCTAAGCATTTGACTCTTGATTTCAGCTGAGGTCATAATCTCATAGTTCATGGAATTGAGCCCCACATCAGGCTCTGTGCTGTTAGCATGGAGCCTGCTTGTAATTCTCTCCCTTTCTCCCTCTCTGTCCCTCCGCATCTCTCTCTCAAAAATAAATAAGCCTTGGGGTGCCTGGGTGGCTCAGTCGGTTAAGCAGCCGACTTCGGCTCAGGTCATGATCTCGCGGTCTGTGAGTTCGAGCCCCGCGTCGGGCTCTGTGCTGACAGCTCAGAGCCTGGAGCCTGTTTCAGATTCTGTGTCTCCCTCTCTCTGACCCTCCCCCGTTCATGCTCTGTCTCTCTCTGTCTCAAAAATAAATAAAAGTTAAAAAAAAAAAGTTTAAAAAAAATAAATAAGCCTTAAAAAATACATAAAATGAAATAAATGTGATCTATCATGAATCAAAATGACTATTTTCTGTTTCTTATGTCTCTGTAGTTTTGTCTTCCAGTGTTCATACTCCGTTAAATTTGAACTCCTCTATTTTCTAGAATAAAGAACACTTATTTTCTTTATGGGAACCATCATTTCTCCACGCAGTAAGTAAAAGAAAGTGTGTCCCAGCTTCTCCTCTTATCCATGAGAAACTCTGTCCAAGAAGGCCTTTGTTGTGTTAACAAAAGATCAACTGCCCACTAGCAGACATGAGAGCAGTTCCAAATGCACATTCCCTGGGGAAAGATGAGAAGGCTGGGAGCAGTACAGCAGGCTACACACTATAAAGGAGGGTGAGAAACACAGATATTACAAGTGACAACACCCAACTTCTAATTGCTTATGCAAGAAAAAGCAGTTTATATGCCTGGGAAGGATGCTAGGGACAGTGCAAAGTATAAAAGGAAGAAATAAAGAACCAGGGCCAATAGATGGGAGATAGGACTTAGAGTTCATGAGCTCTTCTGCTGCTCAAATATTGCTTCTCTCTACTTGGCTTACTTTCCTCAAAAGACTGTTTCCTCTTATTTATCCAGGAAAGTGACTATCAGATTGGTTTGTTTTCATCTTCCCTCAGACCTCCACACCAGAAATAAATTCTCTCTTTTAGTGTTCATTTAAAAAACCAAAACAAAAACAAAGGCAAAACAAAAACAAAAGCAAGAGAGGGCTCTGATCCTCCTTCTAGTAGAGTTGCCAGATTTAGTAAACCAACCTACAGGACATCCAATTAAAACTAAATTTCAGATAAACAGTAAATATTACTTTACTATAAGTATACACCAGTACAAATACATCCCATTCAATATTTGACAAGATTTCTACAGAGGTGGGGAAAAAATAAAACATAACTTAGACCTCCTATTCACTGTTCATCTAAAATTCTAATTTAAGTGGGAATCCTGTATTTTATTTGGAAACCCTACATACCTGGTTTAAGTTCCATCACAGAGGAGTCACAGTGCTTGTTCATATCCCCACCCCACCCACTCACCATAAGGGTAAATTTTGATACCAGGAGAAAGATAATGAGGAAAACACTGCCACATGCAGCCAAAAATAATAACTGCTACTCCATAACAAAGGTAGCTAAAAGGTGGCTGAAGAGGAGCCAAGGATAAATGAGTCAAATCTATTCAATATTTGCTGGCGGCTTGGCCTAAAAACTGGAAAAGCTGATCAAATCTGTTTTTCACCACTGAAGATCCACATTATTATACTTTGTCACTGATTATAGAACAAAGTCACAAAAAACCCATCTTCTTATGGTTTTAGAAAACATAATAATTCCTATGTAATTGATACACTGATGCAAAAGACAAGTGGTAGGGGTGGATTAAATGACTATGTTTTAATATTGAGGGCATTGCCAGGATGGTAGGCAATCTTATTTTACTGTTTTCCTGGGATTCAAGAAGCTTCTTTGAGCTTCTCTCAGTGGTGATTATAAAAAAAAAAAAAAAAAAAAAAAAAAAAAAAAAAAACATGTTGGCTCTGGCATCAGGCAGGATGACAGAAATATAGGCTTGTCTGAGTTTGGCAGCAGCACTTAATTACATTGACAATGTGTGGCTGTGTCATTTCTTAGGAACTAATTATTCCATTCTTTTGGAAAGAAAATGTCCCCAAGGACACAGTTTTTGAAATACAACTTTTGGACCAGAGGTCTTAGATGCGGCGTATCAAATTATGATGATTGGTTGTTGATAGGATGGTTTTAAACTTTAAAACAAAGTTAACCATTTTAAATATCTGTATCTTTTTACAGAGATAATGTAAGTCGATATGGCTATTGAATGTCTACAAAATATTCTCCTCACAAATTTCAAAGGCTAAATGTAACTCCTGAGAGGAGGGTCAGACTTTAAAATCAATATTCTAGGGTTACCTGGGTGGCTCAGTCAGCTGAGCATCTGGCTCTTGATTTTAGCTCAGGTCATGGTATGGAGTCCTGCATTGGGTTAGCGTGGAGCCTGCTTAAGATTCTCTCACTCTCCCACTGCCCCTCTCTCCCACTCTCTCTCTAGGGAAAAAAAAATCAGTGTTCTACACAGAATGGGAACGAGAACAAAGCTTCCTAACTAACGCTATTTAAGTGGGAGCAACCATCTCTGTGGATAAACAGTGACTTCTCAAAGATCACTAGTTTTGATAAACTGGTTTGAATTGACAATGAAACAGACAAGAGTGACAAATACTAATGTACAGGTGTGAGAAAGACACACAGAAAAGAGACAGAGAGACTGACTTTACATTGGGAAGAGAAGGCAACAAACTGCTTTCCCTCTGAGAGGTCTCACCCTGGAGACAGTGGGACATCATGGAGAGGAAGAGACATGGGCCTTGATGACTATACTAGTCTAGACCACTTGTGCCTCTCTGACTTCTCCCTCCTTCCCTTGCTGGCTTACCTTCCTTCCCCTCTCACCCTCTAAATTTGACCATTTCCAAAAGTTCTTTCTCCTTACTATCTTCCCCCATAAATGACCACAAATGGAATTATCCCTTTTTGGCATACAGTCTCTGCATATGTTTGGCCAGTTGTGTAGTGCACAACTCTGGTGGCCCATTCATGTTATAGTAGTGCATGTGCCCTGCAAGCCTATCAACTTTTACATGGCAGTCTGATATGGATAATCCAAATCTATCTCCACCTCTCTTTCTTCCTCTGAGCTCTACTCATGAACCTTTAGCTGCTTATCTAACAATTCCTTTTAACCAGAAAATAAATGCCAATTTTATTTATGCTCTAAGAGCAGAAAGAAGAGCAGAGAGCTTCCTCCACCAGGAGAAAATAAAAGTTGCATGAAACCATCCTTATTCACCCCATATTTTTTAACAATAAATGTCCTACCATTACTAGTTGTACACATTTCTCCTAATACAATAAAAATGTAGTGCCAAAGGGGATTCTCAAAGGACTTGGTTATGAGAACACCACACAGTAATAGCAGTAGTGAAGGGCAGCTTAATGGGCAACTCTGTAAACACTAGACTGCGATGATACCATTTTGGCCCAACAGTAGTTCCTGGTTGCTGGGGCAGCCTCTAGTGCTAAGTGGGCAGAAAAGGAAAATGTCTAACTGAGACCATGAAGTGAATGCTAACAACAGACACAGCCGCTTACTCAGCAGGCTGCTTTTGAAGACAGTTCCAGCTATTGCCAAAGGACACTAATGTGGGCTACCAGAACTAGCAGAGCTAAATGATCTGCCCATTCCACAGACATGTTTATGCTTGCCTACTTCCCAGGTCATAATGCCTGTTCCAGCTCATGAGATCAATGTGGGCTTAGCAGCTGCCACCAAATACACCCAAACCCTTAACTCTTTTCCCTTGCTTATTCTCTGGCTATTTCTGCATTTGGGCATTCTAAAGCAAAGTAAAAATTTTACCCATTTCCAAATCTAGAGCTATGCATCCAAGGTCCCTCTCAGAAACTTCCTTCAGGGAGACTACCTCAGTGGCTCCAGGGTATTTCCCTTTTAAATGAAACCCTCTAAGTACCCCAGCTAATGTTCAGTAGGATCATGCCTTCAATGTCTCCAAACAATGTTTTTAATTATTTTTTTTAACATTTCTCTAATTAATGCCAGGAAAAACAAAATCTCCAATATACTCTCTCAAACAAAATTATAAAGTAATCCTCATATTGCCATTTTATTCATTGCTAAAGCTTTCAACAACTTCCCACCATTCAGAAAATTAAGAAAACAAGATGACTGCAAAGAATTTCTACCATATAGCTATACAAAGCTTATCTCATTTAACTCACTCTATTGCCCCCAGAACAACTGAGGTGTGCCTCATTTCTCAAATATGTTCCTAACATCGTACAGTTAGTTGCCTATTATATTTCCTCCACCTGCAATTCCATCCACTTCACCTGTCAAAATGCTACTCTTCATTCAAAGGATGACAGCAATGCCACTTCTTTCATAAAATATTTTTAGCCACCCTCAGACAATGGTAATGTCTCCATCTTTAAAATTCCACCAAGTATAGTGCCAAGGTTGCAGGCTTTGAAACTCAACACAGAAAAGTGTGAATCCTATTTCATATTCACTTTGTTGTGTGTCCTACAGAAATTTACTTGACACCATGACCCAATTTTTAAGATGATGTTTTTCCTCATTTATAAAATATAAATAATATTTGCTTGTCAGGATAATTATAATATAAATCCCATAGAGAGAGCAATAAATAGACAATACCTATGAATTGTATAATCTTCTATACAATTCAGGTAGGTAACAAAAGACATAAGCCAAAAATCTGGAAACAAAAGCAGGTCACTTATAGGAGAGCAAGGACAAATTTGTAAGTAGTAATCGAAATCCAAAACAGCTCCATGTTCATAATTGGTCCAGAACTTAGGCAAAATTCAAACCAATTTAACTGAGCGTTATTTTAATAGAATTGTATAATTTCTTGTTGCATATGCAGCTGTTTCTTGCCTTAACAATTTCAAGTTGCAATTTCTGACAGTGCTACAATCAACTATTTTATTATTCACTATTGAATTGATTATCATATCTTTGCTTGTACAACTCTCTAAAAATTTCCTATGCTTATGAACTCTTGTCTTTATTTTGAAAATCACCTTACTGAGGATGACCACATATTATAACTTTTTCTTTCCCTCTTCACTTTGGATATCGTAAAGAGTAGACATCAAGAAAGTAAGTACTGAATTGGACTTCACTGAATACAAGGAAATATTGTTCACAAATGCATGTAAAGTTGGCATCTCTTATAAGGTAGTAGCAGACATTAGTATCTAAGCAAAATATTAGAAGCACTACTGGATTATTGCCTTAAAATACTATATTCTGTATGGCAAGTTTCGAACTGTGTGAGCCCGTTTTCTTCTCTGTAACATGACATAGACAATGAAATGACACAGCAGTCCAAGTGCAAAGGTGAGAAATTATCTTTACAGATGTCGGACACTAATACTTAAATAGGAAATAATCACAGTGGAATCTTTACCTTGGATCAAAAATGGCTTCGATTTTTTAAGTTCTTATTTCCTTAAATTCATTAACTGAAGAATCCGAACCAAATTTTTATCCATCAAATATTTATTCAGCACCTAGTATATTGATTAGTTTTCCCACGAGGAAATCCTACTGTCTCACTCTGAACTCCAGGATTTCTCACAAGGTTGGGGTGAGGTGTGGGGGGGTGGGGGCGGTGGTTAAGGGTGCTGAAGTCAAATCAGAAGAGTGGAACATTTCCCTGGTCATCAATATTTTCATAGTGCTGCTCTTGTCAACTCTCTATTGTAATATCTCCTTTCACTAATCTAGACATAGAACGTATCTCTTCCCTCAGTTCTTCTGTGACACCATCTCACCCTCTCCCTCCTCTCCAAAAAAAGAAATATACCTTACGTTAAGACTTTAATGAATGTAACTGTCTATTGACATTTGTAGCAACAGAGGAGATTTACATCACAAAATGCAGGTGTATTAGTTTGCTAAGGCTGCTGTAACAAAATATCACAAACTGGATGCCTTAAACAGAAATTTATTTTCTTACATTTCTAAAGGCTTGAAGTCCAGGATCATAGTGTTAGCAGGTTTGGATTCTTCTGAGGCCATTCTCCTTGGTTTGCAGACAGCCACCTTCTCACTGTGTCCTCACATGAACTTTTTGCTGTGTACACACATCCTTGGTGTCTCTTTGTGTGCTCAAATTTCCTCTTCTTATAAGGACAACCAACAGACTAGATTAGGGCCTACCCTAATAGCCTCATTTTAACTTAATCGCCTCTTTTTAAGGTTCTATCTCCTAATACACTCATATTCTGAGGTTTTAGAGCTTAGGGCTACAACATATGAATTTTAAGGGGACACAATTCAGCCCATAACTTCAAACTGAAATTCAACTTTAAGTTCAGCACATAACTTCAAATTCAGAGGCAGGCATCCTACTTCCTGTGAAATTTCCTTAGTACTCTGACACAAGGAACTTCTCCCAGGCCACTTGTCTTCAGAAATCCCAACTCCTATATGGACAGACTCTAGAGCCAATTGATAATGCTTTGTTTTACCACCAAGCTATTCCGTAGTAACGTTAAAACCAAAGTTTATCCTGTTCATAGACTATTGATTCAGAGACTCTCTGCTAATACTCAACCAGTGCAAATAAGAGGTTCCACTAGATTTATTAAGCACCCAGAACTTTTCAATTACTAACTATGTTTGCACATAGCAGAGGTTGAGCCTGAGGTTCAGCCATACTCCATCATGGGATTTAGACTGCCTTAGCAAATCTGGTAGCTGGCTATATGAGGGTTTGGACTGAATGTTCATTCATACAGAAGACACACTTTGTTTATATATCAGTCAGAGGTCAGTGAGGAAATAGGAAGCATTTGGTGTTCAAATACAGGGAACTTCATATAGGGAAGGAGTAACATAGGTGATGAAGGAGATGAGAAGCCAAACAGGGCATGGTGAAGTAACTAAATGATGCAAATGAGCAGAAAGCCACCACCACCTCTAGGGCTGGAGCAATGCAATAGAGAGGTGGCACTACCAGAAATTAGAAGTTTAGGACATGTAAGGGAGCTAGAACCTCGTCAGGGTTTGCCCAGTAGGAGCTGGGTCTACAAAGCGACAGCTGTTTAGAAGGAACTTGTTACCCTGAAGACATAGCCACCTCCATAAACTGCCTTCTGCCTGAGGCAGAAGAATCTGAGAAACATCCTGGCTTCTATATTCCTACAACTCTCTAGTATTCCAACAGCACCTCTCACAAACTCAAACATACCTGGAAGCCAAAAACATAAAAGAGGCAGAGTATAGTAGGCAGGAGCTGGATCTTATTGCAAATAGGCCATTACCAGAACTATATTCAAGGAGAATTAAGAGAGTGGAGTAAATCTGTCTCTCAGATTACATCCTCCAAGTGTCATGAATGGATTAATGCCTGAATTCTAACAAAGGCCTAGGGGAAGTTCAAAAACAAAATAAAAGGAGGTTTTTTGTTTGTTTTGTTTCTGTTTGTTTGTTTTTGCAGGGGGAAGGGATGCGAGGGGTAGAAGGAAGGGGAAGGAAGGGTAAAGGAGCAATTTTATACCAAAAACTTTCCATGCTGTTGGGGAACGAGGTTAACAGAATAATGGGCCCACAAAAATGTCCATCCCCTAATCCTTCAAATCTATAAATCTATAAATATGGCAAAAGGGACTTTGCAGTTATGATTAAGATTATGGACCCTGAGATGGGGAGGGTATCCTGGATTATACAGGTGGGCCAAATATAATCAAATGGGTCCTTAAAAGTAAGGAACATTTCCTTGCTGTGGTTGGATGGAGATGTGACTACGGAATGGTCAGAGATGCAATGTTACTGGCTTTGGAGACAGAGAAAGGAGTCACATGTCAAGGAATATGCATGACCTCTACATGCCAGAAAATGCAAAGAAACAGAGTCTTCCTTAGAGTCTTGAGAAAGATACATGGTCTGAACAATACCTTGAGTTAATCACAGTGGGACCTGGGTCAAACTTCTAATTTAGAAAACTGTAAGATTGTGAATTTGTGTTGTTAAAAGGTACTAAGTTTATTATGCCCTCCATGGGAAACTAATATAGGGAATGAAGAGCTCTTCTTGGTCTGAGTAACAAAGTTTAAATGTAAGTGGGAACAGAAGGCAAAGGAGCATTATCCTGACCTCTGCATGGAAAACAAGGTGGCTTTGGTGCTATTACTGTAGCCAGAGAAGTCAGCACCAGCATAGAGATCACCATGCAGAGTATTAGCAGTACCTGATGAACAGAGGGGAGACCAGGAGAAAGTAGCTCACAGCACTATTGAGGAAGCTCGAAGTACAGAAAAGGTCTCAATAGCACACTAGGATCCCAAATAGTGCTAAAGGACTCAGTGTATTCCAGGTGATGGACAGGACTTCACAGACACACATGGAATTCACTGTGAAAAATTCTGATGGCATTCTTTTGACTTTTTATTCTTAATCCTCCCAAAACATCTAGATTTGGGGTATCTAGAAAAGTGTTAAATGGAAGACCTACGTAATAAAGAGTGACACAGCTTTATATTCAAAACACAATTTTGGCCAACTAAGAGATATCTGGAGAGACAAATTAGTTGCTAACAAAAAATAAAGACTTATGCATTATAACTATTACTAATAATTATTACTAATAATTTTTCTGCACATCTATAACTCAAGAACCCCTTAGAGGCAAAATAACCTGTTTATGGCAGAATGGAGTTAGCAGACTTTATTTAAGCCTGTCTAAGACTGGTTTGTGACTTAATCCTAAAGAACAAAATCAAAAACATTACTTAATTCTTAAAAATAATTTTGCAAGGCACCTGGATGGCTGAGTCAGTTGAGAGTCTGACTCCTGATTTCAGCTCAGGTCATGATCCCAAGGATCAAGCCCCATATTGGGGTCTGCAATGAGTGTGGATCCTGTTTAAGATTCCCTCTCTCTCTCCTTCTGCCCCTCTCCCCCACTCAAGTGTGTACTCTCTTTATATATATAAAATAAATTGAAGATAAATAAATAAATAAATAAATAAATAAATTTGCAAAAATATGATTTTGAATCTTAACATTATACCTATTGTTAAGTAATAATACAATTCTGTGAGGATATATTGCTAAGGAATATATAGCCCACCCTCTGTAAAATACCCCTGACCCAAACCTGACCTGTATTTGTTTTACCTCTATGTTCCTTCATAGGGCAAAGTATTGTAGTCAGATAATAGATGAGAAGATGGATAAAAAACACGTGAATCTTCTAAAATGCTCAGTGCCAATGGGAATGAACTCAGTATAAGGGAAATATGGTCTTTTTACTTCAAATGAAATATTTCTTAAACTAAAACGTCTGATAGTCAAAGTAATAAACCAAATCAACTTTCCAATCCAGAATGTTCGAATTTTTTTTTTTTTTTTAACGATGGAATTAAACACTTTAGGTCTATTTTCTCTCCAGGATGTAAGTTTTGTAATGGTTCTGATTTTAGCAATGAAAATATCAAAACAAACCTGTAACTATTTTATAAAACACCTAAACTCCAGAGTTAAGTGCTCTCAATTTTAGTACCCTTTTACTCAACTTTGCCAATGGCCATCCATTTAATGTCCCATCTTTAATCAGCTCTGATCCATGGCAGTTATTCTCACTTCTTACAGCACATACATGGACAGTCTGGATGTCAACAATACACTCTCTGTGTTAATTACATCTACTCCCCAGGGGAATCTCTACTATAACGTCCATTGTTACTCCAGGATTTAGGGGTAAACAAACAAACAAACAAAAGGCAAAGACTGACATGATTTTCAGAATGCTAAGACATTTATGATACTTAGTCATTGTTGGAATGTTTGATTGGACAGCATTTAAGCTACAATTTGTTAAGCTTAGTAAAAGATATAATTTTGAATACAAAAAAAAAGATTTTTGAACATTTTAACTATTTTTTTTAATGTAAAAGCAATGAATAGTTTTTGTACTGAATCAAGCAATTGTGTATAGAACACAAAGTTAAAGCCTGGACAAGAATGCTCACTATTACAAGTATTATTTAACCTTGTTTGCAAAATCCTAGCCAATTAAATTAGCAAAGGAAAGGAGATAAAAAATATTGGGGAAAAAAGGAAAATTATTATTGTTTAACAGTGGTAGGATTGTACATGTAGAGAACTGATAAAATCAACAATATTGAAAATAAAAATATTTTCATAAACCCAATTATAAAATTAATATGTTAAAATCAAAAACATCAAGTACGCAAATAATTTGTTTAAAATATAAAAAAGAAAATTATCCTTTATAATACCAATAAACATATGGGAATATATTTAAGAAATGTGTTTGTCCCATAGAAAAAATACTATAAAAATCAACTGGGGGTAATAAAGAAGAAAAACTAAAGAAAGATATATTATGTTCTTGGATAGAGATGCTCAGTATTGTAAGATATACAATGATTTCTATTTCTTTGATCTACTCAATATTTTTAAATAAAAATCCCAATTAAAATAGCAACCAGATGTTTCAAATTGGAAAATTTTGATGATTCAGTATGTTTATATACTATTGGAGTGCCTTTCCTCAGAGTAGTTTGGCAATAACCATCAAATTTTAAATGTTTCCCTCATATGATGTAGTACTTCACTTAATAAAAATTAAGAAGGAAGGGCCAAGATAGTGGAACAGCATGGGAATTTTTTTTTGTATCTGTTGCCCCTGAAATGCAGCCAGATCAACACTAAATGATCTTGCATACCTAGAAAACTGATTTGAGGATTAACACAACAATCTGCACAACATGAATCACAGAACTCAGCAGGTGCACAGCATGGAAAAGTGAACTGGGGGAGACAGAAACTACAGAGGGCAGGGAGTTGTTATCACTTGTGGAGAGAGGAGGGAGACAGTGGAGAGTATGGGCAAAGCACTCCCCACAAAAGCAGCTGGAGAGAAAGAGAAAGAGGAACAGTGAAAACAGACATAGGAACTGAACAAAAAAGGAAGAAAGGAGAAAGGAGAGGGTTTAAATTCCATTAAGACTTTATAAACAGGGGGAACTCAGAATCTGAAACTCTGCAGCTCAATACCTGGCAGTACTCTGGTGGGAAGGGCGAATTCCCAGGAGCAGAGAGCAAGGTCCAAGAAGTCCTTTGGCCACAAGGGGAAAGACAGTTCCCCTGCTGGGAGGACATTTGGTAGAGGTTGTGTGGCCTCCCCACAGGCAAAGGTCCCAGCAGACCCCAAAGAACAACCACATTCACTGGTGCTGGAAAAAGAACTTTAAAGATGAAGGCTGGTACCAGATGTGTGTTGTGATACACCATAATTCCTGAAATGCTACTGGTACATGATCGCTCAAAGTTTTCCTGGGGTGGGCTGGCACCCAACATAGTCTCAGGGAAGCAGCACAGTCTCACGAAAATTTCTGGGGGCGGGCCAGCACCCAGCCATTGCTCAGCGAGACCCTCCCTGAGAGGGTAGAATGGGTCAAAGCCACTGTCCCTCAGTAATGAGGGGTGGGAAACACAGCCCCATCTGAGATAAAACTCAGGAAGGAGGTGTCACCTGGCTGCCTGATGGCTTAGTCACGAACAGTGTAGAAGCGGGGAGTGGATGGAAGTGGGAGACAAAGGAGGGGTGCTTGACTGCTGGTTGGGGAGAGCACAGAGACTGATACTAGAGACTGGGTAGCTGGGCAACACCATTTCACCCCTCCCGCACACGCGTACGCCCACCTACACACAACAATCAACCCAGTAAGCTAAGCAGCACCATCTAGAGAAGAATGGAGTCATTACACTAAGTCCCACCCAAGCACACTCTTGAAAACACCACGAGTCTCTCTGCCTTCTTAGTTTACAGACCATGAAGTGCTTCACAGTTTGACTTCTACGGGAAACCAGACACAATTTCAATCACATTTCAGTCTTTTCACTGGTCAATCTATTCAATTTTTTTCTTTTTCTTTTCTTTTCTTATTCTTGAATACAGAAAGAGAAAAAATCTATTTTTATTTTCCATTTTTATTAAAAAGATTTTTAATTTTTTTCTACTATACTTTTTACTTTTTTGTAAATTTTTAAACTCTATTTTACTTACATCATTTCACTTTATTCTATTTTATTGTATTCATTTTTTTTTAATTTTCAACTGCTCTCCTTTTCTTTTCCCTATTTTTTCTTTTCTTATCTTTCCCTTTTTTCTCTAATCTATCCAGCTTCTTTCAACAACCAGACCAAAACACACCTAGGATCTAGCATCCTTTATTTGTTTTTTGTGTGTGTTGTTTTTAATTTTTAATTTTTTTACTTTATTAATTCCTTTTCTTCCTTCAAAATGATGAAACAAAGGAATTCACCACAAAAGAAAGAATAGGAAGAAATGACAGCCAGGGACTTAATCAATACAAGCAAATATCTGAATCAGAATTTAGAATCACTACAATAAGAATACCAGCAGGGGTTGAAAATAGATTAGAATCTCTTTCTGCAGAGATAAAGGAAGGAAAAGCTAGTCAGGAAGAAATAAAAAATGCTGTAACTGAGTTGCAATCTCAAATGGTTGCTCTGGTGGCAAGAATGGATGAAGCAGAACAGTGAATCAGCGATATAAAGGACAAACATATAGAGAATAATGAAGCAGAAAAAAAAGGGAGACTAAGGAAAAAGAGCATGATATAAGAATTAAAGAACTCAGTGACTCATTAAAAAGGAACAACATCAGAATCATAGGAGTCCCAGAAGATGAAGAGAGAGAAAAAGGGGTAGAAGTGTTATGTAAGCAAATCATAGTGGAAAACTTTTCTAACCTGGGGAAAGACACAGACATCAAAATCCAGGAAGCACAGAGCACTCCCACTAGATTCAACAAAAACCAACCATCAACAAGGTATATCATAGTCAAATTCACAAAATACACAGACAAGGAAAGAATCCTGAAAGCAGGAAGGGAAAAAAGTTCTTAACCTACAAGGGAAGATAGATCAGGTTTGCAGCAGACGTATCCACAGAAACTTGGCAGGCCAGAAAGGAGTGGCAGGATATATTCAGTGTGCTGAATCAGAAAAAAATATGCAGTCAAGAATTCTTTATCCAGCACGGCTGTCATTCAAAATAGAAGGAAAGATTAAAAGTTTCCCAGACAAACAAAAATTAAGGGGTTTGTGACCACTAAGCCAGCCCTGGAAGAAATTTTAAGGGGGATTCTCTGAGGAGAGAAAAGACAGGGGTAAAAAAAAAAACAACAAAGATTTAGAAAGAATCAGAGAGCACCACCAGAAACTCCAAGTGTACAAGCAACATAATGGCAATAAATTCATGTCTTTCAGTACTCACCCTAAATGTCAATGAACTAAATGCTCCAAACAAAACACATAGGGTTAGAAAATGGATAAGAAAACGTGATCCATCTATATGCTGTATACAAGAGACCCATTTTAGACCTAAAGACATCTTCAGATTGAAAATAAGGGGATGGAGAACCGTCTGTGATGCTAATGGTCAACAAAAGAAAGCTGGAGTAACCATACTTATATCAGACAATCTAGATTTTAAAATAAAGACTGTAACAAGACTGTAACAAGAAATGAAGAAGAGCATTATATCATACTTAAGGGATCTATCCACCAAGATCTAATAATTGTAAACATTTATGCTCCAAATGTGATAGCACCCAAATATATAAATCAATTAATCACAAACATACAGAAACTCATTGATAATAATACCATAATAGTATGGGGACTTCAACACCCCACTTACAGCAATGGAAAGATCATTGAAACAGAAAATCAACAAGGAAAAATGGCTCTGAATGACACACTGGACCGGATGGACTTAACAGATATATTCAGAACATTTCATCCTAAAGCAGCAGAATACACATTATTCTCCAGTGCACATGGAACATTCTCCAGAATAGGTCACATACTAGGACACAAATCAGCCCTCAATAGGTACAAAAAGATAGAGGTCATACCAAGAATATTTTCAGACCACAACACTATGAAACTCAAAATCAACCATAAGAAAAAATCTGGAAAGTCCATGGATACATGGAGACATTCCTACTAAAGAATGAATGGGTTAACCATGAAGTTAAAGAGGAAACTAAAAAGTACATGGAAGGCAATGAAAATGATAACACCACAGCGCAAAACCTCTGGGATGCAGGAAAGGCGGTCATAAGACAGAAGTATATAGCAATCCAGGCCTTCCAAAAGAAGGAGGAAAGGTCTGAGATAAACAACCTAACCTTACACCTTAAAGAGCTGGAAAAAGAACAGCAAATAAAACCCAAAACCAGCAGTAGACAGGAAACAATAAAGATGAGAGCAGAAAACAATGCTACTGAAACCAAAAAAAAAACAAAAACAAAAACAAAAAAACACCTCTTTGACCTCAGCCAGAGCGACTTCTTACTCAACACGTCTCCAGAGGCAAAGGAAAGAAAAGCAAAAAAGCTCCTGCACAGTAAAGGAAACAGCAAAACTAAAAGACAACCAACAGAATGGGAGAAGATATTTGCAAATGACATATCAGACAAATGGTTGGTATCCAAAATCTGTGAAGAACTTATCAAACTCAACACCCAAAAAACAAATAATCCAGTGAAGAAATGGGCAAAGGACAGGAATAGACACTTTTCCAAAGAAGACATCCAGATGCCTAACAGACACATGAAAAAATGCTCAACATCACTCCTCATCAGGGAAATACATATCAAAACCACAATGAGATACCACTTCACACCTGTCAGAATGGCTAACATTAACAACTCATGTTGGTTGTTATGTTGTTATGTAACAACAGATGTTGGTGAGGATGTGGAGAAAGAGGATCTCTTTTGCATTTCTAGTGGGAATGCAAACTCGTACAGACACTCCAGAAAACAGTATGAAGATTCCTCAAATAATTAAAAATAGAACTACCCTATTACCCAGCAATTGCACTACTAGGTATTTATCCAAGGGATACAGGTATGCTGTTTCGAAGGGGCACATGCACCCCAATGTTTACAGTAGCTCTATCAACAATTGCTAAAGTATGGAAAGAGCCCAAATGTCCATTGATGGATGAATGGATAAAGATGTGGTATATATGTACAATGGAGTATTGCTCAGAAACCAAAAAGAATGAAATCTTGCCTTTTGCAACTACATGGATGGTACTAGAGGGTGTTATGCTAAACGAAATTAGTCAATCAGAGAAAGACAAATATCCTATGATTTCACTCATATGCGGACTTTAAGATACAAAGCAGATGAACATAAGGGAAGGGAAGCAAAAAATATAAAAACAGGGAGGGGGACAAAACAGAAGAGACTCTTAAATATGGAGAAAAAACAGAGGGTTACTGGAGGGGTTGTGGGAGAGAAGATGGGCTAAATGGGTAAGGGGCAAAGGAATCTACTTCTGAAATCATTGTTGCACTATATGCTAACTAACTTGGATTTAAATTTTAAAAATAATCAATTAATTTAAAAATTAACCTTATGCTTATTCTAATAATAATCAGAATTCCAGTCTAAAAATAGTCATCAAATCCTTGTTTGCAAAGGTGAAAAAAATGTCTATAGGGCACTGAGTAAATCTACATTTTTGTGTAAATAAACAGTGACTACCTGTAGGTAAGAATATTGGTAAAAGGACAGGTATGAAAAAGACTTTTTGTACTCTGAAAACAATAGAACGCTTATGAAAAAAATTGAAGAGGACACAAAGAAATGGAAAAGCATTCCATGTTCATGGACTGAAGAACAAACATTGTTAAAATGTCTACACTACCTAAAGCAATCTATACATTTACTGTAATACCTATCAAAATACCCTACCAGCATTATTCACAGAGCTAGAACACATAATCCTAAAATTTGTATGGAACCACAAAAGACCCTGAATAGCCAAAGGAATCTTGAGAAAGAAAAACAAAACTGGAGACATCATGATTCTCGATTTCAAGCTATACTATAAAGCTGTAGTCACACTGCTCTATATGGTCAACTCATCTTTGACAAATCAGGAAAGAATATCCAATGGAAAAAAGACAGTCTCATCAACAAATAGTTTGGGAAAACTGGACAGTGACATGCAGAAGAATGAAACTGGACCACTTTCTTACACGATACACAAAAAAAATAAATTCAAAATGGATGAAAGACCTAAATGTGAGACAGGAAACCATCAAAAGCCTAGAGGAGAACACAGGCAGAAACTCTTTGACCTTGACTGTAGGAATTTTTTATAAGATACATCATCAAAGGCAAGAGAAACAAAAACAAACTTGAACTATTAGGACTTCATTAAGATAAATAGCTTCTGCACAGCAAAGGAAACAACCAACAAAACTAAAAGGCAGCCTATGGAAGGGGAGAAGATACTTGCAAATGACATATCAAATAAAGCGTTAATAACCAAAATCTATAAAGAACTTATCAACCTCAACACCCAAAAACAGTGAAGAAATGGGCAAAAGATATGAACAGACACTTTTCCAAAGAAGACATCCAGATGGCTAACAGACACATGAAAAGATGCTCAACGTCATTCATCATCAGGTAAATACAAATCAAATACATGGAGATACCACTTCACACCTGTCAGAATCACTAAAAATAACAGAAGAAACAATGAGTGTTGAGGAGGATGTGGAGAAAAGGGAACCCTCTTGCACTGTTGGTGGGAATGCAAACTGGTGCAGCCACTCTAGAGAACAGTATGGAGGTTCCTCAAGAACCAAAAATATAACTACTCTATGATCCAACAGTTGCCCTGTTAAGTATTTACCCAATGGATACAAAAATACAGATTCAAAGGGGTACATGCACCCCAATGTTTATAGTAATATTATCAACCATAGCCAAACTACACAGAGAGCCCAAATGTCCATCAACTGATGAATGGGTAAGGAAAATGTGGTGTGTGTGTATATGGAATGGAATATTAGCCATCAAAAAGAATGAAATCTTGCCATTTACAATGATGTGGATGGAATGAGAGTACATTATGCTAAGCAAAATAAGTCAATCAGAAAAAGGCAAATACCATGTAATTTCACTCATATGTGGAATTTAAGAAACAAAATAGGGTGCCTGGGTGGCTCAGACAGTTAAGCCTCTGACTCTTAATTTCGGCTCAAGGTCATGATCCCAGGGTCGTGGGTTTGAGTCCTTCATGGGCTACAGGCTGAGTGTGGAGTCTGCTTAGGATTCTCTCTCTCCTTCTGGCCCTCTCCCCCTCCCCCCACTTGCACTTGTTCTCTCTCAAATAAAATAAAAATAAAAAATAAACTAGGAAAAGAAAGAAAAAGACTTTTTGTATGCATTTTATATTTTCCACTGATTGACCAAGGTTAATATTATGGTGGACTATGGGCCATTTTAAAACTTCTTTTTTCTGTGGTGCCTGGGTGGCTCAGTTGGTTAAGCACCTGACTCTTGATTTCAGCTCAGGTCATGATTTCATGGTTCATGGCATTGTGCTCTGCATTGGGCTCTGTGCTGACAGTGCGGAGAATACAACTATGCTTTTTTCCACTGATCTTCAATACATCCTTTTTATTTAAATTCATGTATGTTCTGCAATTACTACCCTCCTTTTTAAATTACATGTTCATTCAGGCCCTATCAGCATTGTATTCCAGTGATTTGGGCTTTAACATCCAGCATCAAAAGCAACCCCCTCATTTTTCTCAAAAGTTACTATCTCTTCCTGTGAATTCATTCTTCCAGATAAATTTGGAATAAGTTTGTCACTTTCTATTAAATCCATTGTAAAGTCAATTAGAATTCTGATGGAATTGCAAATATTTTATAGATACACTGGGTAAGTGAATATTTTACAAAACAAAGTCTTCACATTCAGAAACATGGACCATCCCACCATTTATTAAGAATTCATTTAATCTTACTATAAAGTTTTCAATTTTTACATTATTTCCATTCAGGGATGGGTGTGGAGGTGGGTATGGGTGTGTGTGTCTGTCTTTTCCCCCATGTACTTTTAATTTCTAGTGTATAGTGAAACATATTTTCACCATTTCAATGTGTCCACCAGCTTATCTTATTTATTCTAATCCATAATTAGTTGACTCTAAAAAAGTATTCCATTCCTGTGATAAATTCTGTTACAGAGCTGAATTTGATCAATCAAGATTTTGCTTAGAGTAGTTGTATTTCTGTTAGAAGGGGAGATTGATCTAAATTTTTCTTTCTTCCAGTTTATTGCATCTTATTTTATTTTGCATTTGTGCACTTCTCTACAATTTGAGTTTAAACATGAACTAGTCTCAGAATAAGTTGAGAAGTTTCAAAAGGCATTATCTCCCCTCCAGTTCTCCATGTTTTCCCTTCCCCCGTTTCAGTGAACATGAAAGCAAGGGGTTGAAATACTTTAGGCACAAAATACAAGCATCCCTGACAACTTACCCACCATTCAAGGACTGCCTGAAAGTCCCACATATGCCTTCATCAGATTTAATTTGACTGACAAGTAAACTTTTCTATGTTAAACCACTGATATTGTTGGAATATTTGTTACTGCATCATCCAGAATAATATAGAAGCTTTCTATTTATTAATGCTCAGAAGTATTTTAAATAATGTATTTAAAGATCTGGTAAAATATAAAATCTTTGGGCCTGATGCCTTTTTTAAATTTGAGATTTTTTACTACCTCTCAGTTTTCTTTTTTGCTTGAGTATTCTGCCATTCCTTGAATTTAAGATATTATATTTTATAAAACATCTGTATTATTAAAGTTTATTTTTGAGAGAGCGAGAGAAAGAGAGAGACAGCTAGCACAAGCGGGGAAGGGGCAGAGAGAGGGGGACAGAGGATCTGAAATGGGCTCTGTGCTGACAGCAATGAGCCCAATGTAAGGCTTGAACTCTCAAACCATGAGATGATGACCTGAGCCAAAGTCAGACACTCAACCAGCTGAGCCACCCAGGTGTCCCATAAAACATCTATATTTTTAATTGCATGATTCAATCTCCAAACATTTTGGTGTAAAGTTACACATAGTATTCTTTTTCTTTTTTTTTTTCCTCCTACTGTTCGCTTCTTTATTTTTTTTTCTTGTTTTATTTATTTATTTATTTTATATATATGAAATTTATTGACAAATTGGTTTCCATACAACACCCAGTGCTCATCCCAAAAGGTGCCCTCCTCAATACCCATCACCCACCCTCCCCTCCCTCCCACCCCCCATCAACCCTCAGTTTGTTCTCAGTTTTTAACAGTCTCTTATGCTTTGGCTCTCTCCCACTCTAACCTCTTTTTTTTTTTTTTTTCCTTCCCCTCCCCCATGGGTTCCTGTTAAGTTTCCCAGGATCCACATAAGAGTGAAACCATATGGTATCTGTCTTTCTCTGTATGGCTTATTTCACTTAGCATCACACTCTCCAGTTCCATCCACGTTGCTACAAAAGGCCATATTTCATTTTTTCTCATTGCCACGTAGTATTCCATTGTGTATATAAACCACAATTTCTTTATCCATTCATCAGTTGATGGACATTTAGGCTCTTTCCATAATTTGGCTATTGTTGAGAGTGCTGCTATGAACATTGGGGTACAAGTGCCCCTATGCATCAGTACTCCTGTATCCCTTGGATAAATTCCTAGCAGTGCTATTGCTGGGTCATAGGGTAGGTCTATTTTTAATTTTCTGAGGAACCTCCACACTGCTTTCCAGAGCGGCTGCACCAATTTGCATTCCCACCAACAGTGCAAGAGGGTTCCCGTTTCTCCACATCCTCTCCAGCATCTATAGTCTCCTGATTTGTTCATTTTGGCCACTCTGACTGGCGTGAGGTGATACCTGAGTGTGGTTTTGATTTGTATTTCCCTGATAAGGAGCGACGCTGAACATCTTTTCATGTGCCTGTTGGCCATCTGGATGTCTTCTTTAGAGAAGTGTCTATTCATGTTTTCTGCCCATTTCTTCACTGGGTTATTTGTTTTTCGGGTGTGGAGTTTGGTGAGCTCTTTATAGATTTTAGATACTAGCCCTTTGTCCGATATGTCATTTGCAAATATCTTTTCCCATTCCGTTGGTTGCCTTTTAGTTTTGTTGGTTGTTTCCTTTGCTGTGCAGAAGCTTTTTATCTTCATAAGGTACCAGTAATTCACTTTTGCTCTTAATTCCCTTGCCTTTGGGGATGTGTCGAGTAAGAGATTGCTACGGCTGAGGTCAGAGAGGTCTTTTCCTGCTTTCTCCTCTAAGGTTTTGATGGTTTCCTGTCTCACATTTAGGTCCTTTATCCATTTTGAGTTTATTTTTGTAAATGGTGTGAGAAAGTGGTCTAGTTTCAACCTTCTGCATGTTGCTGTCCAGTTCTCCCAGCACCATTTGTTAAAGAGGCTGTCTTTTTTCCATTGGATGTTCTTTCCTGCTTTGTCAAAGATGAGTTGGCCATACGTTTGTGGGTCTAGTTCTGGGGTTTCTATTCTATTCCATTGGTCTGTGTGTCTGTTTTTGTGCCATACACATAGTATTCTAACTTTTAAATCCACCACATTTGTACCATATTTCTTACACCTAATTTATTTATTCATGCTTGTATTTTCTACTTGATTGATCTCCCTTTTTCTTAATGCTTCTTTTTCTTCTCTTTGGTTCATGTAACTACTTTTTTTTTAAATTGAAGACATAGATTATAAGACTATGAATTTTCTCAGCAAATAGTGTTAGCTAGGTTTTAATATGTGATTCTATCCTTGTTATTTTCCCAAAAGTTTAAAACAATATATTTCAGCATTCTCTTTAATCCATTTAGATAAATTCTCTTTAATCTTCAAGAGATTTCAGAAATTTATTTTGAATATGAAATGAATACCTTTATTTTGAATATACTCTTTTGCTTAATTTCTATTTTTATGGCTCATGTTAGGAAATCTGTTTTATATAATTTCTCCTATGTAGAATTAGTAGAGATTAACATTGTAGCATAATAATATGCTCAATTTTTATAAATGTTTCTTGGGCATTTGAAAAAAAAATGTGTACTTTCTGTTTATTGACACAAAGTTACATATAACATACCTATTATAAAGAAGCAGGAATTATGTTATTCAAACTACTTCTATAAACTATTCAAGTGATTACCTTATCATTCCCCTCATCCATAAATTTCTAAGACAGCAATATTTCTTTTTCAATTTTGAGAGAAAGAAAGAGCATATACAAGCAGGAAGATGGGAAGAGGGAAAGAAAGAGAATCCCAAGCAGGCTCCACACTCAGCGCTAAGCCCAACACAAGACTTGATCCCACAACCCTAGGATCGTGACCCAAGCCTAAATCAAGAGTTGGATTCTCAACCGACTGAGCCACCCAGGCACTCCTAAGACAGCGATATTAAAGTCTCCCATTAGGAGTACCTGGATAGTTCTGTTGATTAAGTGTCCAACTCTTGATTTTGACTCAGGTCATGATCTCACAGCTTGTAAGTTTGACCCCCATTAGGCTCTGTGCTAGTAGCACAGAGCCTGCTTGGGATTCTCCCTCCCTCCCTCTCTCTGCCCCTCCCCCATTTGTGCTGCATCTTTTTGTCTCAAAATAAATAAACTTTTTAAAAATTTTAAGGTCTCCCATTAAGGTCATGGATTTGTTTATTTCTCTGACTAGATTTTGCTTCATATTTCTTGACATTATGTTGACAAGTTAATAAAAGTTAAAACTTTCTGATTATTTTTCCCGATATAAAGTTTCTCTTTTTCTCATGTAATACATTAGAATAGAAATCTTCCAAGTGTTGATATTAGCTTTCTTTTTCTTACTGTGTACTAAACACACTTTTGTAACAACCCACTGTATTTAATATATGTCTGCCATTTTGTTTGTATGTATCTTCTGTAAAAAGAATGTACATAGGGGGTGCCTGGATGACTCAGTTGGTTAAGCAATTGACTCTTGATTTAAGCTCAGGTCATAATCTCATGATTCACGAGATCAAGCTCCAAGTCAGGTTCTGCACTGACGGTGCACAGCCTGCTTTGGATTCTCTCTCTCCCTTTCTCTCTTCCCCTCCCCAAATTGTGCACACACTTTCTCTCTCAAAATGCATAAATTTAAAAAAAAATGAATGTAAGGGCCACCTGGGTGGCTCAGTTGGTTAAGTGTCCAACTTCGGCTTAGGTCATGATCACGGTTTGTGAGTTTAAGCCCCTCATCGGGCTTGTTGCTGTCAGCGTAGAAGCTGCTTTGGATCCTCTGCTCCTCTGTCTCTGCCTCTCTCTCTCTCTCTCAAAAATGAATATTTATAAAAAAATATTTTAAAAAATGTTTTAAAAGAATGTAGGTATATTTTATTTTTAATACAATCTGTTTCTGTCATTAATATCATAGTTTAATCATAGTTTTATCACTATCATTTTGATAGTGAAGTGCTTGTATTTTACACTCAGAGAAGCAAATACAATACTATATTATTAAAGCTTTGATACTTAAATCTTTAAGATGATAATGTTTAGTATAAGAGATTTTTTCCATTTTGTTCCTACCTTCACTCCTATGGATGATAGCTAATTTCTATTGTTTTGGGTGTGTGGGTTTTTTAATTCTTTTTTGTATTGCATGCCTTCTTTTTACTTCCATTCCTTCACCATGTTGTAGGACCATGTCTCCAAATTACCTTTTTATTCCATAATGTATGTGTGAGTGATGAAGTCTTGCTTCTACAAAAATAAGTATTCACCCTCACATTTTATTACAGTTTGACTAGAGAAGTCTGTTAAGAGATTATTTATCATTTTGATAAGTTACTATTTACTATCTTCATTCTTTCTGGTCTTGCCTTAAATTTCAAATTTAACTTTCACATTAATAATTTGTTCTTCAGCAATACCCATCCACAACTTTAGCCTTTTTCTTAATTCTTTTTGTTGCATGTATTATTATTTGTTTGATTAATAGAAATTGCTTTTGGCTTCTCACTGCTTGTTTTCCATAGTTTCTTGGTCTTGTTTATGAATATAAATTATCACCAATCTCTGCGGTTACTAAAAAATAAATTTGTATGAGGTTATAATCTATTTCCAAAATTATCTGTTTTTACTTGAGTTGGTTCTGTTTTTTCATATGGTCCTCCTGTCTGTACTGTGATTTATCGCAAATGTTTGATGGATCTTCATTTTCTATCCTTACGTATAGGTGAAGATCAGTCTTTATTGATACAAGAACCCAACTTGAGTTCCGTGGTTCTGACATTTCTTTTCCTGTAATCCATGGGGGTGGGGGAAGGGGATGCTGGCATTCATGGATGGGTTGTGGATGGGTTGAGGATATTGATAAACTCCCCTTAACGTGCATGGTTAGGTGGGAGCAGGCAGGCTAAGGACTCCCAAGTTTGCCAAAGTAAAGAAAGTTCTGACGAAGTTAAAAAAAAAAAAAAAAACAAACTATTTCATTTTACTTCTAAAGGTGTTGCCTTTTTTTTTTTAATCTGTCTATTGTAAAAGTCCAATTATCTCAAGGTACCTCGCTTGCCTATTCATCCTCTAATATAAGAACTGTGTCTACATGAAACCTATTAATTGGGTGAGGCAGTCTCAACACTTCATCCTGGAGCATATTCTAAAGCCAGAAGCCCCATAAAAAGGGAGCATGGAGAATTGAGGGGACAAATCTTACAGCAGGTACACTCTGAGAAATTAACCTAACCATAGCACTATTTCCCATTTTTTATCTATACACTTAACTCTAAGCTTGAAGTTTCTCCAAAATTTCCTTTCTGGCGACTCTCTGCACCAATTTAGGGCAAATTTATTCCTACTCTTTTTTTTTTTTTTTTCCTGCCAATTAGATCCCATCTGCTTTTAGTCTTCCATAAATTCTTCAGAATGGGTTCTTCCTTGCTGGTGTTTCATGACTTCCAAAGTATTTATGGTTTAAAAGATAAGTCTATAATTTCACTGGGTTTGGAACAGATAAGGTAAATAAGATCATGTGCTCATCCTACTCTCTTAATTCTTAAAAATGTGCAGTTTTAAATGCCTTCTCTGATCTCAACACTTCACAATCTCCTCCCTGTTTCAGCATTCTCCCCAACTCATGGTAATGAAGGATATTATCAGGAAAAGTCAGCTTACCAAGGAGGTCTTTGCTCCAAACTTCAAGACTGTCTGCCTTTGGTTTGCCCAGCTTACCTCCTCCATAAGCTATTCACCTGCATATCATGGCCTGTGGATTTTCTCCTGTGTCCATCAATGATAGGCTAGAAACCAAGTTTTCAAGCCCCTACTTGTCCACTTTGATAAAAATGAAGGACATTTATCCCACACAAAACAAAATAAAGTTTTTCTGGGTAATGCTATTTAACAGGTAAGGCCAGATGCAGAAAAAGAGGTTGTAACCTGGCTTAGTCCCCAACTAGCTCAAATTTTCAACCTCGAATGCTTAGGGAGCAAGTCATTCAGAAAAGCTTCTGGCTCCAAACCACCCTCAGTAATGCCTACAGTAGAACTTTGGTAAATAATCTTTAAATGCCTCCACAGAGGCAATGATAATTGACTCAGATGATCTAAAGAAAGACTCAAGTAGTGAGTTATTGTCCTTAGAGAAAATATTTAACCTCACTGGCCCTCGGTTTACTCTGCATTAAATAACTGGTAATCTGTGTCTCTCTTCTGTTCCTCCCAGATAACTATTTCTGTGAGCTACAGCAAAAGAATGAGACTGGGGATTTACTATTATACTTACAAAGAACAACATCTGATTTTAGAGCAGTGTGTCTAGTACCCACAGTTAGGACTTAGTATCCTCTAAGTCAAAAGTGTCTGCATTTGATACAATCTGTAATGAAACACAGGCTTGATAAACAGCAAACGACTTTAAAATTACAAACAGACCTGTAGGGGTTCTTGTTTTCACAACCTCCCAAAAAATTACAGATGGCCTAAATAAACAGTCTTATTTCTAAGATCATGGTGAAAATCAAGAGGTACAGCCTGAATTCTGTCAGAGGCTGGTCTCCCCTAATGTGAATGGGGTGCCAGCAGCAGTGGAAAGGACACAAGTGTTAGAGGTGACATAACTGAGTTTAAGGTCACGCTCCATTACTTCCAACTGTGTGGCCTTAGGCAAATAAATTACCCTCTCTGATTCTGTTTGTTTAGCTATAAAATGGGGTGTTGTTATGTGTATTAACTACTTCAAAAGGTTATTGTGAAGAGAAAAAAATGAAATAATATATGTTAAAGGGATTTGGAAACTGAGAAGCTCCATGGAATTATAGAGCTGTTTTTACAGAAAACCTGAAGTGAGAATACCCACTGCCCTTTTTAGAGGTCAAAATCCCATTTGAGTGCAAAAGCTAACTGATGAGAATCTTTCCCATACCACATGTCAGTGGATGAAGATTACAGGTTCTGACATTCATTATTGCAATATTACAATTCATACATTAAAGCACCATTTCTCTGTGTGTCATGAATCTCCTGTGTATTGTGTACTCTCTCCTGGAAAAAGACTGGTTTTGTTTTTCAAATGAGATGTCAGCTTGCAGGCTCTGGGGCTCCTACTTGCATCTGACCTGGTGCACCCCACCACCACCACCACTAATCAGCAGATGGATCTTGTCTGAGTCAAGTATATCAGTGAACAAGTGCAAAAAGTGGAACATGAACCTGCTCAAGGAACACATACACTCTGTAAAACGGGATACATTTATTTGTAAAAAAAAAAAAAAAAAAAAAAAAAAAAAAAAAAGACTTCTTTCTTCTTTAATATCTCCAATGTGGAAGAAAGTCCAAAGTGGAGATTTTAGGGATTTTAGGAAGATCCTGAATTCACCTCCTTCCACAGACACAACAAATGTACAGCTATGGTTGGAACAATTCCTTCTAAAAATTCATTACCTCAACACCTGCTCTACCAAAAAATAAATAAATAAATAAATAAATGGACCATATCAAGACAGGTAGGAGAGGCATTGACATGACCCTACCCCAGGCACTGACAGATAATAGATTTAAAAAAAAAAAAAAAAAAAAAAAAAGATGTGCTATATATATAATGGAATAGTACTCAGCCATAAAAAAGAATGAAATT
This sequence comes from Lynx canadensis, assembly GCF_007474595.2. Classification (NCBI taxonomy): domain Eukaryota; kingdom Metazoa; phylum Chordata; class Mammalia; order Carnivora; family Felidae; genus Lynx; species Lynx canadensis. The sequence goes on from NC_044311.2 coordinate 102,479,468, forward strand.
TTGCCATCTGTAACAACATGATGGACCTAGAGGGTACTATGCTAAGTGAAATAAGACAGAAAAAGACAACTATCATAATTTCACTTAAATGTAGAATCTGAAAAGCAAAACAAATGAACACAGTGAAACAAAACCAGACTCACAGAGAATAGACTGATGGCTACCAAGGGAAAGGAGGTCTGTGGGGAAGGTAAAATGGGTGAAGGGGATCAAAAGATACAAACTTTCAGTTATAAAATAAGTAAGTCATCAGGATGTACAGCACATAGAATACAGACAATGTGGTCATTTTGTAGTTTATATAAATATCAAATCACTATGTTGTATACCTGAAACTAATATAATATTACATGACAGTTGCACATCAATAAAAAATATTTTTTCAATATTAAAAACTAATAGGGACACCTGGGGGGCTTAGTCAGTTCAGCATCCGACTCTTGATTCCAGCTCAGGTCATGATCTCATGGTTCATGAGATGGAACCTCGTGCTGGGCTCTGTGCTTGGAGCGTGGAGCCTGCTTAGGATTCTCTCTCTCCCTCTCTGTGCCTCTCTCTCACTCTCAAAATAAATAAACATTTTTTAATTAAATAAAAAATAAAAACAGTTGCTACTAATGGCATTGAGTATTCAAAAAAGAAAAAAAAAAGACCAGAATCATTTTGCATTTTGGTGTTGAAGGAAACCAGTACTCTTTTGTTGTTGTTATAGTTAAGTGAAGCCTGAAAGGAACATGCAGAGAGGGAGATGAAGCTGAGCTATGTCAACCTAGCAGGCAAAAGCACCTATGAACAAGCCCAATGCCAACTTCAACGATGATTTGTCAGGTATGATTAAAACCTGAATTAAGCAATCCTCATTAGAACCTCAGAAGGATGAATTATGCTGCATAAATAGATTACTCATTGCCTGATAGAAACACTGGCACCACACACCCTGCTAGTAACTTTCAATTACATTGATAAATGAGAAGTTAAACTGTAATTTTTTTAGCACTATCCATTTTGCCTCTAATATCCTGCCACTTCTGTTTTTATTGTGATTGAAAAAAAGAGCCTGCAAATGAAACAGTCATCTAGATTAGTGTCACACTCCAGACCAGGAGATAATGGGGGGGGTGATTAGACTTATGGCAGGAAAAGGGGTGCCAAGAAGAGTGAAAAGTGTTCTTTATATATCTCCAATGCCGCCCCAGATACTTATTAAGGTCGTATAATAAGTGCATTCAGGACCTCTCTTCACCCATATTATGGGATAAGATAGTAATGACAGTGTCTTGAAAGTGTATTGGAAAATTTAATCTCATAGGTCAGGGACTAGATTTGTTAACCAGCCACCAAGTCAATACATTTCATTTGCCAAAGTTAATCTTTATAATATTTCAAAAACAGAGAAGACAGTAAAAACACTTAGCATGTAGGTCACCATTTCCTCTTCTCAGCTGTTTATAAGCCTCAATTAAATTTATATTCCATTTCATACTTTTGGTTCCTGCCATACAGTCATTTTTCCTATTATGCAGACTGTGAAAAATTGGATTAGGTGTTGTGGGAAAGAGGGAGGGCATCAAAATAAAGATAGTTGTATTTTCCAAATGAAACTGGGAGTTCTTGCTCCAACTTTGAGGCCCATCTTGGCATGGGGATGCACTCAATCAAAAAACATACAATTTCTCAACAACTTGAAAAGAAGTAAGCTTATACTTTAATCTCTGGAGAGGCAAAAAAGGAATAACTGTATCTAACGACTCACACAAAAGACTTCTTAAAATCCCTTTTGCCCACATCTGCCTCTTCCTGAATTACTGCTCCCTGAAGCGGCTGTTAACACTCTTCTTTTTTTTTTTTTTTTTTAAAGATTTTTTTTTTTCAACGTTTATTTATTTTTGGGACAGAGAGAGACAGAGCATGAACGGGGGAGGGGCAGAGAGAGAGGGAGACACAGAATCGGAAACAGGCTCCAGGCTCTGAGCCATCAGCCCAGAGCCCGACGCGGGGCTCGAACTCACGGACCGCGAGATCGTGACCTGGCTGAAGTCGGACGCTTAACCGACTGCGCCACCCAGGCGCCCCAACACTCTTCTAACCCATACCTCAAAATTCCTCCAAACTTTCTCTCACTTTCACTACTCCATCTCTTGTTTCTTGTTGCCCTCTTCTTGCCTTCTGGACCTTTCCCTCTCTTCCAAGCCTAGGTGCAGGCCCAGAATGGAAATTAAGTTTGTGCAGCCTCCTCCAGTTGTCTTCTCCATGCATTACTTCCATCAGACAATATATAACCATGTTCCAAGTAGCATAAGGAATCCTCCTGATAGTAGAAGAGAAAGGAGCTGATTACTTACTTTGTAATATTTTTTAATACAATTCTATTTATCAAGGGTCTAAGGAGACTTCTCAAAAAAAAAAAAAAAAAAGAAAAGAAAAAAAAGAATTGCCAGAAATTTCACTGACAATGGTTTCAGCTGTTAAAGGTTTAAAGGAAAATTCCTCTTAGCTTTTTCACCTTACCCATAGCAATTTTATGCCAGCTTAGATCAAGGCTTTTGGAACCTTCCCCCTTTTATATAAAAGAACTTCAAGTTGAGAGGAAAGAAATGTGAGGGGAAATTCTTAGCACAGAGTTCCAGTGAAGAAAGGGAAAAAACAAGAGGAATGAGATTTTAGGCAAGAAAGCATTGAAGGCAAACTATATACATCAAAGGTAGCGTGAAGCCTGGAGAAGGGAGAGAGCCCATAAAGAAATAAAAGAAAGCTACAACCATTAAGCCCCAAATCCTGAACTGGAGTCCTGTTCTCCCATTTGTATTTAGGAAACTCACCTCCCTAGGACTTCATTACTCCTATCTAAAATTTGGGAGAAGGAGAAATTTCTCCCAAAATTTTGGGAGAAAATTTGACTAAAGGATCTGAAAGGCCCACATCCCATAATTTATAAATACTTCTTCAACTCACCTGCCTCCCAGCCACCCTCGCCACTGTTTTAACCTTCAGGACTTTAACTATGCTCTTGCCTACAGTCTCAAGATGTGCTGTGTTGTGTTTGCTTTACGCTCTGTGCACACTCCAGTAGTCCCCGAATGTGTGTGCATTATCTCCATTATTAAATTCATCATCTACAACAACAAAAAAGTATCTTAATTACCTGATTGATTACGATGCTATACTAAGTTTGCAGAATAATGACCTCGTAGGAGTTGACAAATTAAGATAAATGAAGCTGCCATGAAGGCAGCTCCGCATACCAAGAACGAATAAAAGCATTGAGTGAAAATATATCTGACCAGTAAGGTGTAAGCGGTGGGAGTGTTCATCCGTGAGCTATTTTACCTATTAACATTTCTATATCTAATGGATAATCTCTTTTGAGACAGTCACCTAGAGAAAAACATCTGCAGCTGCTAGAACTGCCCAGCAGTCACACACAAAACCCAGAAGCATTTCTGCACTGTCCCTCCTCAACTCCATTTCCTGAGTATGGAACTTACTGACTTTCTGGGGTGTTTTTTTTTTTTTTTTTGGTTTTGTTTTGTGTGTTTTAATTTTTTTTTTTATTTGAGTATATTGACATTCAATGCTACATCAGTTTTAGAGGTAACAACATGGTGACTGGACAAGTTTACACATTATGCTACCATGCTCACCACAAGGGCAGCTACAGGAACTCATTGACTTTCTTATCTAACTTACTCACAAGACTTGGTGTCAAATGATCTTAGTCTAGTCTCAGGATAGGGATGAACACCATGCTTCCAGTTCTGAAGGAAATTCCTGATCATGGTGTCTCCCCTGCCAGGTAAATATAATCAAAGGAAGAAGTACTATTTAGTATCTAATTTTCCAAGGTGAATACTTTAAAAAGAACAATACTCATTTGGAAATAAAACTTTTGGATAAAGAAAAATATCAGGTTATTTTTAGTCATACACTCAATATGTCAAGTTCATCTTGGGAGTAAGGAACACTTCAGTAATAAGAAAATGCTTTATATGAGGCCTCGGAGGCACTGAGATAAGATGTCATCGTTTGCAGAGAAGGATTTCGCTCACTGCTCAGCTCACTGTGGGGCGCTAAATCAATGTTGTTATGTGTTTGACTGAACAAGATGCAAATCTTATTTACATCTGACAGAAAACTGAGCATAAATCATTGAGTTATTTGCAAGAGGTTGAGCCAAAGATAAGCTGAAACTTTTTAAATTGCTAGTTCTATTCTAACACTTCTGACATCTGGAATCAGGACAGTTTTTCTAATAAATTAAATTTTTGTTATTTTGATAGTTTAGTGAAGAAAAATCTAGTAAATAAAATGATAAGGAGAAAAAATTTTGCTTCATACATCTCCTTGTTATCCTACAAATTCTTCTCAACTCTCCAGAATACTGAAGTAATACCTGAATAAAAATATTTGGGTGCATAATATTCACATGTACCCCAAATAAAACGATTTTATGTTGAGGGCCTGAGAGAATCTCTTAATCATCAAGTCCTACAGTGAGAAGAGAGGAGATTTCCCTTTTGAAGTGTTTCTGCACAAAGTTATTTATGTTGTTAAAATAACTCTACAAGGCTTTAAAAAGAAATTCAGCAGTTCTCTGATCTTTCTTCCACATATATATTCATACCTTCCTCCTCTGAAATTTCCATACCTCATGTCCTAAACTCAGAATCTCACTGACTCCACCTCTCCAGATAATCCACCTGCCTTTATTCAGGAGAAGGGAACAATGGGTACCTGACCTTGTGGGCTGAAGGGGAAAAACAGGGGTCGATTTCTTAAACAGCTTGTGCAATTATAATCCTCCTGTTTTTCAGTCCTGCTCCCTCTCCCTGTGTCAAAAACACCTCGGATCTCTGTGTGGTCCACCCTGCTTTGCTACTGAGATCCATCCCCTACCCAACTTAGATTCAACTTCCTTCAGTCTGATTTTAGCTTTCTTGTCATCTCCTCTACTGTTTTCCTTGCCACTGTGGATTCACAACTTAAAAAAGATCATATTATTCTCCTTTTATTGGGGTTTTAGGAGGAAGCATGGGTCAAAATGTGTATGCCATATTAGCCAAAAATGTCAAAGTTTTGTCTTTTACTCTAAATCCTTACATTTTGGTAATTTGATAGTATATCTTCTGGAATTAAAAATAAAATTAAGTCTATGAAGTCTGTGATTGTTCTTTCCCTATGAGAGGCTTTCTATAAGTTTTGTTTTTTGTATTTTTTTTTTTACTTTTCTGTTCTGTGGGCTAATTCTAAAATGGTTAAACTTGTTTAAGTTGGACTTCTGAAGTGGTTCACCCTTCTGTACAATCCAAATAAATTAAAAATGATACTCAGCACAAATATTAATCAAGTAACCCATATAACAGTTATGAAAATCAAGCATCAGCTTTCTCTACAAAATGATTCAGGGTATACTTAGTGGAGGCAAACTTAAAAAAGGCCATAACAACTGTTTGCTTGGCTGTCAGACTGATGCATATAAGGACACTTGACACACAATTGTTTTTTTTTTTTAATATCTATTTATTTTGAGAAAGAGACAGCACAAGCAGGGGAGGGACAGAGAGGGAGTGAGAGAATCTTGAGCAGGCTCCACACATGGAGCCCCGACATGGGGCTCAATCCCACAACCCTGAGATGAAGACCTAAACTGAAATCAAGAGTTGGTAGCTAAACCAACTGAGGCACCCAGGTGCCCCAAGACACAATTCTCAAGATGAACCTGCTGCTTTCAGTATTCTCTCTTTTTTCCCCTTTTAAATAAACAGTCTAACTTATTCTTCAAAGCACAGCTCAAATATTACTTCCCTTCTTTGGCCTCCTATTTTCCCTTCTATTTCTTTGGCAGAATGAATTACCCCAATACCTGAGCTCCTTTAATATTTTGTATATGCTTCTACTATTGTGTATAACACAGTGTTCTGAGACAATTTATTTTCTACACCTCCATTACGTTTTGAACTCCTCAAAGACAGAATCTGTGTTCTGTTCTTTTTGGTATCACCAGTAGCTAGGACACTACATAGAAGTTCAAAGGAGCATCAGTAAACAAGCTTGAACTTAATCACAATGAAGCAAATACTACCTTCTACTCCGAGAAAGCCCAGGGCTGCATAAGGAGAAGCAAGGATGGACATTCAATTCAAAGTCTACAATAAAGAAACTTTATGTATTAATCCAATTTCTTCCCACTAAAACTACCTGAAGAAGGCATCATCTCTTTGACAGATGGAAGAATTGAGACTCATAAAACATGGTCAAGGTCAAAGCTAGTAACCATTAAAGTAAGAGCACTTGAACACTCATCTGGTTCCAAAATTCTTGTTTTTGTTTTTCATTTTAATACTTCATCCTTAACAGATTGGAGAATAAAACATGCAAAAAGAAACCATTTTTCATCTTGTTTTGCCAGATCTTGGTATATAATTGACTATAGTCTTCAAATACAAGTTATATACAAATGTTTCTTATTTTGACTTATTTTTACATTGTTCATTTTTGAGCCATTACATCTGCTGTGGTTAGTTAAGCCTGCTGTGAACTTGTATAGTCTGAGACTGCTATTACTTTAAACGACAGTTCTTAGTGCATGAAGATGATGCTCCCAACTGTTCTACCTTCAGGGAAGGAAGAAGGGCACAACCAATCCCTTGACCTGCATTCTCAACCACATATTGTACACCTGCAATTTTCATACTTTGGTAAGTGTGCCTATTGGGGCTTTGATTTTTTTGTGTTTCTAGAAAAGGAAAGTAAAATGTAGGACACATGCATAACACAATAAACCTTGTTGGACGCACACTTGGTACTATATACCTGGTCTCCTTTGGGCCCTAAATGTTGGCCACAATTCTCAGGTTTGAGTCCACATATCTGTTTCTCTATATCTAGATCCCCATATGCTTCACACTGACATGCTATGCAGTGTTTTATATCAATTCCTAACCCCTCTTCTTTAGGAAATCAGCGACTATTAATCAGTGTGGCCAAGAAAATTGTTTCCACTGTGGACAATCTGATTTTTCTCCTTCTACATATTGCTGATAAAATTTCAGGTATCTCATAGATTCTTATGCCATATATGTCTATTGTCTCTGTGCCATGACTGGTAAGATAGCAGAACATAAATCCTTGGTATGGTCTATTCCCATACCTGTGGAGGGCTTCGTATTCCACTCATTTGCAGCTTTTTACAGCAGCTTTATCCACTTGCCAAAGAATGCTCAGCCCATGCTCAGGGGAGTCTGGAGATGGCAGAGAGACGAATGTCTCAAGAGCAGCTCCCAACCGCTAACAAAGGGGAAGTTGGTAAATAAACAGCACAGTTTCTTCACTCCTCAGGGGAACAAATCAGAGCTGTGTCCTGCACAACCCAACAGGACTGAGCCCTGCTTTGTCACTGTGGGTAATCTTCTCCTTAGAACATTGGCTTCCTTCTCTTCTCTGCCTCACTTCCCGACTGGTGCTACCCGGGAACACTTCCCCCCTGAAATCCAGCCCCTCTGCCTAAAGTAGATAATAGGCCACTTTAGAAATAGTGTTCACTAGTTGATACCATGGAGCCTTGTTTCCTCCACTATGCATAGAAGAACACCAGCTCCTAAGTCACATTGCACTAGGATTGGCTTCTGTTTATTTCCTCTGTCCATCAGTTCTCCCCAACTTGTGTGTGCTGTGACAAGGTCTGCACTCTGCATATTGTGGCAAAATTAGGGGCATTTAAAAAATCTTGAGGCAAGAAGAGACATTATCCTGTCTGTGTCCAAGATGAAAATGGATTCCCTTCTACCCTGACCACTGGGGGAGCCTTTGCAGCTCCAATTACTCCTTCCTCTCCAAGCTGCCATCCGTCTCTAAGGTTACTATTTAATCACACCATGTCATTGAGTATTTATCATCTTTTTCTTCTGGTAAGCTACACACACACACACACACACACACACACACACACACACTTTTATTTTATTTAATAAATGTATTCATTTCTTACTGCTGCTATACAAATTATCATAAATTTAGTGGCTTAAAACAAAATGACTATCTTACAACTCTGGAGATCAGAAACCTGAAATGAGTCTCACAAGGCTAAAATCAAATTGTTGCCTGGGCTGCATTTCTTCTGGAGACATTAAGCGAAAACCAGTTTTCTTGCCTTTCCCAGCTTCCAGAGGCTACTGACTTCCCTCCTTCCTTGGCCCCATTCCTCTGTCTTCAAAGCCAGCATTGTAAGGCTGAATTCTTATGTTGCCATCTTTCTGATTCTTTCTCTTCAGTTTCCCTATTCCACTTATAAGAACTCTTAGGATTAAATTGGGCCCGCCTGGTATCTCAAGGTCAGCTGACTAGCAACTTTAATTCCATCTGTGACCTTAATTGCCCTTGCCATATAACCTAGCATCATCACACTTTCTGGGGATTAACATGTAGACATCTTTTGGGAGGGAAGGTAATATTGTACCTATCACAGTAAGTTTTTAAACGTGCTAATTATGTTATCTACTGCTATTAGGCTTAAATTAAATTACTCTAGATATTACATATAAGGATTACCTCACTCACTCTAAGAATAACATCTGCTCAAACACTGAATACTCTTCTTGTGAGCCGACAGTACCAGAAGCTGCCATCATTGAGAACTTGTGATGTGTCAAGTATCTGATACACTAAGTGATGATTAACAGCTACAGCATGGCCTTCAGAATCATACTGGTCTGGATCTGAATCAGTGCTTTGCCACCTACTAAGTGGATTTGACTTGGAACAAGTTGATTAGCCCCTCTGAATCTGGTTCTATTGAGTGTTAAAGAAACAATACACCTTTTTCACAGTGATGAGTTGGTCACTTTATTAGTTTAATAGCAGATACCAGAATTCCTCATTGAAAGGGTTGTCATTGTTGGGAAAAAATGAGAATATTTGATTATATATAGAATCACCACAAAATTCACTTTAATCTGTCCAAAATTACACCGAAATGACAGATTAAATAATTAGCAGGTTATTAACCCATAACATAGAGAATGAGAGAGAAGGAAACAATGAGAGGAATTATTTCAACAATATTTGAAAAAGAAAAAGTAGATGGAGGGGTGATAAGTGACATGTCAGAATATAGAAAATGAAAGCCTACATCACATCACAGGACACCAAAACAGAAACCAGCCAGTGAACCTGACAATACACCTGCAAGCTCAGCTTCCAAAATCAGCACTACAAGAACAGGAATGAGTTGGAATGAACATGGAGAAATAGTTAAAGGCCTACACTCATAGCAAGTGGAGATACGGGACTTTCCCACCCAGATTCCCTTTCTTTCTCTGTGCACCCAGGCAACCTCAGCAATGTGAGAGGCAGGATATGTTTTCCTCTGGAGAAATGGGAGTCAATAAGGCCCCTACTGGGAACAACAGACACACTGAAAAAGGGGTGATTCGTGATACTGAAAAGGCAGGAATTATATATAAGTTCACATACTCAACTATAGGTTTCTCAGAACTCCATCCCTATCAGGAATTAAACTACAGAATTTTTGTGTAGAGTAACTAAACTTACACACACTAACGTTTGGGTGACACTCAATAAAATAACTGGCTCTATGCTCAAGGCCATGAGATGACAAGTCTATCCACCCTTAAACAGAACTTCTGATTGGAATTTTGGTGACATAATTTTTAATATAAATGAAACACCAAAAATTACCAGACGTTTGAGAAAAATCTCCAAAGTGAAAGATCAAAACAAACAGAAACAAACAAACAAGAGGATAAAGGCAATGATGAAGAAAGTTAACCCCACAGATAAATGTTGAGAAACACTGATCTTTCTATAAAACTAGAAAATGATGCATTGAAAACAGAACTGTCCTACAATTAAAAAAAAGAGCTCCTGAAAATTAAAGATATTATAACAGATTTTTTTAATCAAAAGTGGAGATGGAAGTTAAAGTTGAGAAATACAGGAAAATAAGCTAAAATGTAAAAATAAGATAAAATATAAAAAAGACATAATAACAAAAAGAGAACTTCACTCTGCTTTCCAGCATCTAACAGAAGTTCCCGAAAACCTGAATATAGAAATTATCAAAAAAATAATATTAGACTTCTCCGAACTGAAAGAAATAATCTTCCAGAAAGAGAGTGTTCAGGAATACCCAGAAAAGTAAGCAAAAAACGTCATTAGAAATTTTATCAAGAGGTAAGAGAAGATTCTAAAAGCTTACAGGATAACACACACACACACACACACACACTCACTCACTCACTCACTCACACACACATCCTTGTAATATAATAGGCATCACAGGACATCAGCAACACTAGATACTCAATCACAGTGAAATCAAATATCTAACTTCCTATGCAAAATTATTCTTATCTAGTATTCCATACTAATTGTATCAGTCTTAAATGCAAACAAGAAAAGGCACACTGTAGGCTAAGAAAAATTAATTTTCTAAAGTACAGAAGAAAGTTCACTGAATCATTGGCAGGCTAGAAAAATAAGCTCAAGATCACAGTCCCAGTACCAAGGTCCAGAACCACAATGCAGAACCACTGTGATAGGGAAACTATTCTATTTTATCCCTCCACCAACCATGCACTGGGATTCACTGCAACTACTCCTGCCACCAGCACTGATGACACCACCACCCCTGAATACCACATGCCTCTGAACTTTGACCAGCAAAATGGTTGCTTCCTATAAAACCCAAAGCTACTTGCTTCTGAAAGGAAACTTTGTACTGGTTTATCTCATAACATAACTACACCTATAGTTTCAAAGGAGAATGGCGAAAGGAGTATTCTGGCCTGTACCTTGGAAAGACAGAATTCACAAGGTAAAGAATCATGAAAATACAGGGAGATGTTTGAGTGATACTCAATGGCCACTATTCCAATCAAATGGTAGATGCACACTATTCTAGTTAAACTGTCAATCAAATGTGAAGGTAGCATAAATACATTTTCAGACATGCAAGGATTCAAATAAACTGCTATGTACCCTTTGTCAGAGAGATGCTGGAAGGTGAGCTTCAGCAAAATAAGGGAATAAGCCAATAAACAGGAATACATGGCATCCTAGACATAGGACCAAACACTGAAGAAGACCGAAGGAAGCTCCAGGCTGGACATCTGTCCATGAGGCCTAGAGGGTAACCGGCTGAAGTTGAAGAAGGTAGAAGAAGGTTGATGGGGTTTTCACATGAAAAAATTTAAGGTAAGGAAATTAATTTGTTATCTTTTATATTTTAACATGTGAAAAAATATTAGTGTTGACAGCTTTATTGGAACTTTTTAAAAAATGGAAAATGGAGAATGTAACAAAATAATAAAAATAGTAAAATAATACAGGCACCTGGGTGGTTCAGTCGGTTAAGTGTCCGACTTCAGCTTAGGTCATGATCTCATGGTTTGTGAGTTCGAGCCCCACATCGGGCTCTGTGCTGACAGCTCAGAACCTGGAACCTGCTTTGGATGCTGTGTCTCCCTCTCTCTCTGCCCCTCCCCCACTCATGCTCTGTCCCTCTCTTTCTCAAAAATAAATAAACATCAAAAAAAATTTTTTTAATAGTAAATAATAGAGTAACTTTGGGAAAGAAGAAGCATAGTATACTATTAGTCTCAACAGTAAATCGTATTTCACTACTCAATAATGTGGAAACTGAGTAGTGAGTTAATTAAATATGTGCTAAACTATACCTTGAGAACAGCATGAGGGAACACATATGTATGCGGGGGGTGGGGAGTCTGTGTTAAGAATGATAAATCCTGGGGCGCCTGGGGGGCTCAGTCATGACTTCAGCTCAGGTCATGATCTCACGGTTTGTGAGTTCGAGCCCCGTGTGTGGCTCTGTGCTGACAGCTCAGAGCCTGGAGCCTGCTTCGACTTCTGTGTCTCCCTCTCTCTCTCTTAAAAATAAACATTAAAAAAATGTTAAAGAGTGACAAATCCTGAATTACAAAACAGGAAGTCTAAATAACGCTAAGATTGATAAATTAAGAAATACTAGTACAATATATTTACAAATTACTATTACAATATTTACAAACAGTTGAAAATTGTAGAATAAACCTGTAAAAGAGATGAAGTTGATATATTAGGAGAGCAGGACTTGAGAATGAGGAAGTATAGGAGAGGAGACTACATTTTATTCAAAATACACTCTTTAGACCTATTTGACTTTTAACTATGTGAATGCAGTACATTGATAAATATAGGATTGTTTTCAAAAAAGAAATCTACCTTGGCAACTAATAACGTAGAAAGTGGGATCTCAAGAGTCTGAATATCATATACCAAAACTAAAAAAAGGATATTTAGTTTTGCATGATAGAAGACAATGAATTTGAAGTTCCCCGAAAATTCTAAGCAGAAAGTAAGTAAAAAGAAGGAGGTAGGGGAGAGAAATTATTGGCAGTAGCCAGTAAAAAGGTGAAATTTCTCACCACACATTATAGAATTCTTTCATACTACAAAACCATCAGGACTCATAAATGATTGGTGTGAGTAATCTCTGCAAGGAGACTGAAGAAGAACTTGTCATTCTTTCAAACATAGTTTGTATCCAATGAAGAAAGATCCAGTGGGTTAACGCTTAGAGAATACTCCTTGAAAGTCAGTGGAAAACCTAGAAGGATTTTAGATTTACAGATTTGATTTTTCTTGGAACTTAAGCAAGGTACCCAACTAATAACTGATTTATTATGAATCACACATAAAACAATGTATCTGATAAGCTAATCACACTGCTGGCACATAGCAAGCATTTTGTTTAACATAAATGCTATATATAATCTCCTGTAATCTTCACAACAACCCTTTAAGGTATGCAATAATAATTCCATGCTTCCCAATGAGAAAAAAAAAAAAAAAAACAACTCAGAGATGATTTTTTCATGATCACACAGACAGTTCATTGTCAAAGGTCTTTGTACAATGACAACAGAATTATCCAGTTCTTCCTCAGGTAGAGGTAGAACCGCACATGCTAAACAGATCATTGGCAACTTAATCTCTGTGTACTATTTTTAAATGAGTATGGCAAAAAGATGAGGAAATATACTCCCTTTTGCTTTGAAACCTCAGATGCTCTAAACTAACCTTAAACAGATTGACTAGGAAAAAACTGAGTAGGAGTGGAAATGATCGTGATAATGTAGAGAAATTTTTAAACATGTCCATGTTTTATGTAGGAGAGTTGTTTTGTTTTGTTTTCTAACGACAGCTTTTTGTGGGCGGTAACTTATATCTTTGCTCTGTTTTAAGAAACTCACTGCCCAAATCACTTAATGTATTAGATCATGAATGTTATTCTGACTCCGTTAAGAACACTAGATCTTCAACTACAGAAATAGAAATTCTGAAATACCAACTAAAATTAACAAATTAAAAAACTGTCATTCAAGTATATTATTTAGAAAGATGCCAGAAAATGTCATTTGGACATGACTCATCAGTACCATCAATCACTGACAGACATGTTGAATAGGTTATACCCTGACAGAATCTTTTGGTGTCTACTGTCCCAATTTACTGAATTTTTCTACTACATACTGCCAAAGAAAGGAGTCTGTTGGAAACTATTTGCCCTGTGTCTCAGAAATCACTCTTTTCTTCATTTTTTCTACAAACCATTCATCTTTGCAATGATGTATTCTAAAACTTTGCATAGGATCAATGTCAACAATCTTTTGGACTCTAAACCACAAATGCTTCCAAGAATTAACCAAGGAATAAAATTGGAGAACACAGCAAAAGCAGGTGGAAACTGTGATAAACTATATGTCCCATAAAAGTATTCAGATTCAATAACTTCTTCTGTACCAGACAACAGATTTTGTGCTAGTTTCATTTGTCCTATTGCTACCCTGTGACTTCTAATTGAAAATGTCCCCATTTGCCATCAACATCATTTTCAAAATCAGGGTTGTTATTGGCCTCTTCAGTTCCCGCTGAGTCCTCAAAGGTCACCTACAAAAATTCAGTGAAACCTCTTCATTCCTTGAAGGTGTGCTAAGCCCCAATTACGTCCCAGGGGCTATGTTAGTCACCAGGGGAACAGCAGGAAGTCCAACAGACATAGAATCTGGATAGAAAATTAATAACTGATATGACCACACAAATAAATATATGCTTACAGATCATAACATACACTCTTAAACAGGGTGCTATGAGAATATAACAGGAACATTGATCTATTTGAGATTGTCTTAATCTTCAAGGGCATATTTCATCTAGTAGGAGTCCTGAGCTCATTTAGATCTGTTAGGTGCTGTCTCATAATATATTCACCCATATAGATTTAAATTCCCCTGTAACCAATGTTTGTTTTACCGTCTTATGGTCTGAAGATTACTCTATTTGACAGAGAAGACAAAAGCAAAACAAAAACTGAGAGTTTCTGCTTCTCCATATTACTCATCAATATTGTAACGTTGGCCTTAATACACATGTGGTTCCTTCCTTGATCTTTTGCCTCAAACACAGCTTTTTAAAAACGCATTTCTGACAGTCTGTATGCTTGCTCTAGTCTCAGATCAATTTGGATTTTAAACTTTTGGATACTATTTTTAACAAGCAGCTTAGCTTAGTAAAAAGACAGCTTTGGTTCAGATTTGAATCCTTAAGCACTAACACGTTGTTTTAATATAACAAAATTATTTTGTATCTCTAAGTCTCAGTTTCCTCATTTCAAAAGTGAAAATAATAATTCCTACTCTGCAATTCTATAGTGAGGATCAAATTAGATCACAGAAGCAAAATACCTAGTACAATGCCTGGCACAGAACAAGGAACCACCAAATAATTGATGGCTATTATTTTTACAGGTCCGTGCCATACACAGTGTTTGTTCTCACTTACATTGTGGGTTTCTCAGGGATGGAGACTGAGCCTTATACTTTTTTTTTTTTCTCTCCCATATAATGTCTACGCACAAGGTGCCTAGCAAGTAGAGCAGGTAGGTATGTCAACCATTAATAACACTGGTAGAAACTTAAAAGGAATTCCACAATTGACAATATTCTTTAGTTTAGCAGGGAAGAATAACTTTTATCTTGTGAATACTAAATTACATGCTCCTTTTCCAGTTTAAACACATAGTTTGTTTACAACTAATTGTCACCTTAGTGGCTTCTGCTCCAATGGATGTTCATACACTGTGTTTATATATTTACACTTCTAGTATCATGGCCCTGTTCCCATAGAATACATACCCTGCATGGCAAAAGCTTATCTCCCTACACCAAACAACCCTCTGCCTGGATGTTTTACTACATCAATCAAAGTGTTCAGTTATTTCGATGCCTGCTGAGCAAAGGTAAATTTCCTCAAACACCATTAGAATGAGGTATAGAAGAGAAAATCTAGTCCTACATATTACAGACTGTTTGTCTATGGCAATGAATTCCTAACTCTAGGTGGGTCTATCAAAGAAGAAAGAAGAGAGCTCTTAGTATTATCCAGTTATTAAAGTACTCCTGTAAATATGTGTAACTGTTAAAGGGGAGCCTCACTTTACAAAATAGAAAAGCAAACAGTCTCTATTTTATCAATCAGGTAAGTTCTAACAGTTTGGTCTAGCAAATATTTCTCTTGAGGTGCCAGAAGAAGACTATGTTCCATATACTAACTAAACTAAACTTGTCTGGGGCTCTATCTTAATAATAGAGATGAGTCCATTCATCCCCATCCCCTGCCATACCACTTCTGTGCTGACACCAAGAGCTCTGGTGTAGTGGACCCTGTGGGTGTTCTGCTCATCTCCCTCCAGTCCCCTTCACAGTCCCTGTGTGCCCCACCCAGGACTGCTATGCCCCTTTGCATCTAGAACCATGCCTGGGACTCTCTTTGGGGAATCATACATTGCTAGTTTATACTACTACTATTAGACTTAAAATATTTAAGTGCAATTTTAAATGTTACTTATTAAAAAAATATATATATATATATTTTAAATTTAAGTGCTAGATATACATTTAACCTTCTAATCCAGAGACTATCCACACTGGTGCCAGAAAAGAGGCTCCCCTACCCTCAGAATAATAGTGACAAGAGCTCCATCAGTGATTTGAACTATCATATGTTTCTACAATATGGCCTTTTGGATCAATGCTACAGATTCCTCAGTAGTACTTGGATCTGAAACCGTAGAAAATCTATACATAAAAACATATATACAAATATTTAACACCTCATGTAACTCTAATGTCCACACCAGTGACCATTTTATAGAAGGAACTCAATACATGTGAGACAAATTAAAGAATAAGTGACCAAATGAGTACACAAATAAAATAATGAATTTAACGGCTTCTGTTGAGTATCTTCCATGTGTCAAGAACTGGACAAGGTTCTAGGGATACCATGATCAACAAAAACATTCATAAACCCCATCCTCATGGAGTTTACATTCTAGTGAGGCAGAAATACAGATTCCTCACACATGTGCATGCACACACACACACACACAAACATACAAACATGGAGAACCAACCGAGTTCTAGAAGGGGATAATGGTTTATATAGACAAGGAAGATCCAATATGGAATCCACCAGCAAAGACAAGAGTGAGCAAAGCTTCTGCCTATTTTGGAGCTTGCCCTAGTGGTTCCTGGAGCTATGGACACCAATTCATATACACGTATCATTGATAGCTCAAGGATGGGCAGTATTCCCACAAGTGTATATCAAAACAGATGGCTTTACAAAGAAATTCTATTTTCAATAAAGTCTTCAAAGTCATTGTATAGTGAATATTCACACAAAGTAAAGAATCTTCTCTAATTAATTTTGATAATTATCTTTATGGTTTACTTAGAATAAGATGAATCTGCAATGTGATTAAATAATAATGTAGCAAACTGTTAGAACCAAGAATGGCAGGAAAGCTCATAATGAGCTTCAGCAAACGTTGGGAGAATTTGGCTCCCTCCCCAAGAGGCATTTCCTCCTCACTCTTTTGAAAGTATGAGAGCTTCTGCACACTGTGGAATAACATGCTAGTATTAGCCTGAATATGTTATTTTATAGAATTATGATAATTTTTCTGAAAGAATAAAAATGGTTTAATTCTATTAACTATTTGCTTACTTTAGTAAAAACAGCATTTAGTATGATGCTATGGGAAATTACTTCAACTCCCCTGCAGCTGCACTGGCAAAGCCTATCAACAATTTTACTCATTCTTAGAGAATTTCCTAAATTCAATAGAGTCAGGATTGCTAAAGTAAAGACACCGTGAGTACCATACACAGTAACAGCTCTACTGCTGCAGAAGAAGTGGCTTTGGCAACTCTGTTAAAAACTTACTGAAAAAAAAATTACGAAGATAGAAAATAGCAAATACCACATGCTAAGGAATGAGCTTTACATCTGAAAGCTGTATATTGTTGCTGCAATAATTTCTTACATTTTAGACAAAGGTTGTTCAGATGTCTTGATCCTAAAGCATGAAAACACTGCCATCAACCTGCTGTCAGTCTTCATGGAGATCTGGGTAACAGCTTATTTTCAACATGTCAAAGATAGGTATTACTCATATCTCTTAAAAAAAGGAGAAGGTACGAGAAAATCTTTAGCCAGCTTTGACATCTTGATTACAGACTGGCTTGTATGGTCCTCTAGTGTCTCTATCACTCACTGAGTCTTCAAACATGAAGACACTATATGTGACAGGCAGTGTGGCATGGTATAGAGAGCACAAGCATCAGATTCAGAAAACTCTGGTTTAAGTTCTGGCTTGGCCACAAAGAAGGTATGCAACATTGAGCACTTAACATTTTGAATATGACCTTCCTCACCTATGAAAGGGAGTAAGAATACATACGTTACACATGGTTAAGAGGGCTAAATGTTATTACGCACGTAAAATTCCTTGCATGGCTGCATGGAAGGTGTTTAATAAATGTTCAAATAAATACATGGTTGCCTTCATCTCACTAAGGAATGAAGAATGGAGATGTGTACAATTGCGGTGACTCCTTGGGGTACAACACTTACCAAGTTCTTCCAGCTTCCCTCCTCTTACTTACTTCCAAGTTAGAGAATATTTGGGATCCTCCCCATCTCTGTGGGGATCTGTTTTAACATCAATCCAGCTGTCCAGCTGTTCATAGCCTTTCACATGTGCCATCTACTCTTCCCTTTAGAATCCCATGTACCTCCAGATTAATCTCCATAAAGTTCTATTACATTCTTAATTATTCTACACCCCTAGTGACTACCAAATGTCCACAGAAAATATTAAAATACCAAGCTAGGACACTGAAGACCCTCCATTCTCAATGTGCATGTTTTCATGGAATAAAAATAGAAAATCTATCATTAAAATGACTATAAAAATCTAATACCAATTACAAACCACAGTGCAATATGTTATGCTGAAATATATTGAGAATCAGTTATACAAACATATAGCTAGTCAGTACCAGATGTCTTTGAATCCTGCTCTGTTAAAACTGCTAGAATGTCTCTAAAATATTATGAGCATTTTGTTCTTATATAGCAAGTAGAGAGGTTATGCTGGGCTGCACAGCAAGGTGGTCTGAAGAATTTAGTGACTTGTAGAGTCTCAGGTAGGTGGAAAAATACCAATAATAATACCAACTATTCAGTAATGCCTATCTCTGCCTAATTTCCCTAGAAAGACTAACTGAAAAATTCATTGCCAACATCTTACTGAGAAGAGCAATTCCAGAGAATCAGGGATAAAAGAAAAAGGTATAAATGAGGGAAAGAACATATAAGGGAGTACATTATTGAAATGCCCATTGCTTTGTAGCAAGGTCTGTTGATTATTTTGTCTCCCTAGATGGCTTTAAAGAGATGTGAAGGACTAACATGTTTCTAAACAGTCCAGTGAAAAAGGAAAAGGAAGTAATTTATTTGCTGGCTCCTTTTTATCCTGGTTCATGCCCCCTAAATAGTCAATGTTCACACCATGAAGAATTAATTCCCTACATCTTGGTGGGTGGTAGGTAACAACTGAAAGGTTTGTTAAGGATGCCATAGGATCCAAGCCCCTCAACTCGGTGCTTTGAGGCCAGAATTGGTGAGAGAAGCCAGATCCCTGTTTGAGGTGATGGAGGCAGACTCACTGAGGCCTCATGGAAATGGTAACTAAAATAATGGAATTTTACTAAAACAGGTGGCTAAATGAAATCCATGGTGATGGGCCATAGGATCTCCTCTGTGTCTGTTCAGAATTCATTGGACTTTTTTGTGATAATGTTCATGAATGACAAAGTGGGAGAAACCACGGGAAAAGTCTTCAGACCACTCAGCAGATTCTTGCCTATAAAAGGAAAGAAGGAAGAAAACAGGCTTAGGTCAGGTGAGCCTCAGGCTGTAATGCAGGTCCATAAAGCCCAAGCCAATCTGATAGGATTCACTGTAGAAAAGACTACTCAGTAGAGGAGTTCATAGACAAACGGCCAGATCCTAATACCCCTACCATGTTCAGTGATGTGCTAAGAGCCACTTGGGAAAAATGCCTGAATGCCATGAAAGATCTCAAAAGTTCTATAGTTGGATGCATGTCTTACAGCCAAAGAATAAATTCCTTTTTGAAGAGAGAAACAAGCACTGCATCTTGATGACCCCACACCCACAGAGACATTGTTTCAAGAGCCCTGGACTGAGCAAATTGAGAGTCTGATGAGACTGATTCTCTAATTGTAAAATTCAATCCATAGTTTTCTTGTTTCAACTTTATTTTTTAATGTGTATTTATTTTTGAGAGAGAGACAGACAGATTGCAGACAGACAGAGAATGAGAGGGGGAGGGACAGAGAGGGAGATCAGAATCCAAGGCAGGTTCCAGGCTCCAAGCTGTCAGTATAGACTCCATTGCAGGGCCCAAAACCACGAACTGTGAGATCATGACCTGAGCCAAAGTTGGATGCTTAACTGATTGAACCACCGAGACGCCCCATCTTGTTTTAACTTTCTGATTTGGGAACTGTTGACCAATCCTTCCTAGTGAACCCTGTCTGGTATCCAGTAAGTATAGTACTTCATAGCAGTAAATGTGGCAGGGAAAAAATGGCCAAAGTCACTTAGAGGCAATATCAAAACAATATTCAGAGGTATTCACAGATGTCTATAACTAAAGAACCAAAAGTTTCTCATTCTCTTTGGACCAGATCAGTAACACACAGCAGGTGACAGGAAAGTGTTCCAAGATGACCAATGGTGATGATTACAGCAAAAACTGATTGATGGAAAAAGGAAAAAAAAAAACAACATCCATTTGTACAGCCAGTCTGTACAGTAACTGAGAAGGACCAAAGAAGACAGCAAATACTTAGGATATACAACAGGAAGGGAGAAAATACAAGTAGGACAAATGCAAGAGATGTAAGTGCATGCAAAGGAATGAATCTTTATATATAAATAATGAATGTTTGTGCTGAGTAGCAAGAAAAAAACCTTCCTGATCTAGAAGAATCTTATAAAATTCTATTTAAAAGTGGACTAGAAAGAAGCCCAGGTTACAGCAAACAATTTTGTACCATCCCATAGGGGAGTCAACTTATTGGATTTTTCCCATTTCTTGTTTATCTCCTTGTATGTCTATACCACAACTTTCCAGAGACTTTATTAGTGCTCTTGGCAACTCTAGGCTCAAATGGATAACTAATGATTTCCCTGTGGAAGGATCAAATGTCCTTGGAGAATAGGCTGAACTGGAATTTTTTAGGCAACTACCACATTATCTCCTAACATGGCAGCTGGTCTGTTGGAAAGAAGTACAGGAAGGCCCCAACCAAAGAAAAAGCTGTGTTCTAAAAGCTGCTGAGTGAAAACCCATAATTCAGTTCCCCGTGGAAAGACTTAAAAATAATTAACCATCATTAGAAAAGTACTACCTGGATCGAGCTTGTTTAACCCCTTCTGTACCAAAAATGCAGTGGTAATAATTTAACTAAGTCTAACTTCCTATTCACTTGTACCATTCCTCAGTACTTGCTTCGAAACAGCACACCTGTATCTTTTGGATAAATTCCTAGTAGCACTATTGCTGGGTCGTAGGGTAATTCTATTTTTAATTTTTTGAGGAATTTCCACACTGTTTTCCAGAGTGGCTGCAGCGGTTTGTATTACCACCAGCAGTGCAAGAGGGTTCCCCTTTCTCCACATCCTCGCCATCTGTTGTTTCCTAAGTTGTTCATTTTAGCCTGACAGGTGTGAGGTGGTATTTCATTGTGGTTTTGATTTGTATTTCTCTGATCATGAGTGATGTTGAGCATCTTTTAAAAGACTCTTAGGACAAGAAGATTAGCTTTCTAAGTGCACAAGGCATCAAGGATCATAGTCAACTTACCAAGGTCTTTGGTTTTAGGGGAAGGTTATAGCTGTCCCAATGGTGAATCTCACTAAGCTTCAATATGATGAAAGATCATATTCCAAGGACACCCTTCCTTTTCAGATAATTGCTAAAAGTAAAAATAATATGGCAGCTTAATAATGTAGTCTAGATCACAACACCATATAGTACATAGAAAAGAGAAAAAAAAACAAGAGTTCTCAAAACATACAGACCTAGGATGGATTTCCAGTTTACTTATTTCATAGTTTCATGGGCTTGGAAAACTCATTTAGCCTCAATGAATTTTTCTAACTTTATAAGAAAATGTGAGATAACATCCACATACGTTTGTTGGTAAGCATAAATAACCTTATCATATACTGCCTGACACAAAAATAGGTGCTCAAAAGGAGTAGCTGTTATTATTATTTATTCCCCTCCAGACAAGTTGGCTTACAACACTTGTCTTGCCTTGAAGAGTCGTTTCTATACTGAGTTGACTTTTTTGGCCCAGTAGCCCAGAACCTACAGCTGCCAGTGGCCAAAGGGACAGACAGCTCCTCCATTTCAGGGTAACGGAACCCATGGAGTAGAAGGGACAATAGTCCCCGTCTTATGTTTGCTCAAGCTTTAGCACCACACCCCCCCCCACACACACACACATACACAAATACATATCTTTATATGCAACTATTCTGCTGCTTCCTCCTTTTCATCCATCACTGTTTCTAACCCAACACTGGTGTGGCCAATTCCAAGACCAACTCTATTCTCAGGGGATCTTTTTATTTGAGGCACCGCTGTGCATTACAAGAGGGGAAGCATTTTAGTACTTGATTACATGCTGCTTTCAACAGAGTCATTTTGTGTAAGCTACAATTAAACATTTACAATTCAATTAAGAGCAGTAAAAGGGACATGGTTTTAAAACATAATTGTGATGTTGGCTTTGCAGAGTGTTTCTTTATATCTAAATATTTGTAATCATGCAGTGTTGATATCTGTGTAGAAGTTACCTCTAGAAGAAGAAAATACTCTATAATTTAATAAGAAGACATTTTGAAGTTTTTGCTATTGCCAAGTTATAAACAATATTTAAAAGATTTTACTATAAGGATTTAGAGTTGTTCATACTTTGAATTGCGATAATTTTGATTTCTATGTGTAAATGGTAACAATCAACATCATATTTTCCTAAAAGGACTTTCACCTTCTGACTATAAACTAATGAAATCTGTATAGCAACAGCTTAGTCACTTTGTGGTTAATTAACTATCTCTCAATATAACAATCTAAAACTCTGCCCTTAAAGTGCAAGATTTAATAGTTTTCACAAATTTTTCTAAATCCATCTGCCAACGAAGTTTCCATACTTCTGATTATGTTCCTCACTTCCACATCTGGCTCTTCAGTGTACTAGACAAGAGATTCTCAAATATTTTCAAGATGGGAAAGAAAGCCAGCATGGTAAGACATAAAGACAACAACAGGGTTAACAGTCAAAAGACATGGGTTCTATTTCCTACTTGCTACATGTTGAATGTTGATGTTCCCCCTAAATTCCATATGTTGGGTATCTCTAATGCCCAATGTGATGATGTGAGGAAGTGGGGCCTTTGGGAAGTTATTAAGTCATGAGGGCAGAGTCCTCATGAATGGGCTTAGTGTATTTATAAAAGAGGCCCTAGAGAGATCCCTTCCTTCTTCAACCATGTGAAAATACAAGAAGACTGTGACCCAGAAGAGACTCTTACCCAACCATGCTGGCACCCTGATCTTGGACTTCCAGCCTCCAGAACTGTGAGAAATGAATTTCTGTTGTCTAGTCTGTGATATTTTGTTATAGCAGTCCAAGTGGACTAAGACACTAGTCTTGAATTTACCAGCTTTTGACCTTAAACTAGACACTTCACCTTTCTGAGCCACTTTTTCTTTATTTAAACTTTAGAATACGGCCATGGTAAACTATGAGATCTATACGAGTTATAAATTGCTGTGACCCAGATTTCCTGACACATTATGTTGAGGTAAAGAATTGTTCCACCCACTGCCTTGTCTTTTTGTCTTGGTTTGCTTGCCATATAGTGGGAACAGATTTATTTGTAAATGACATTTTGTAAATGTATATTGTAAGGGTACAAATATAGATTTCACTTTTGATAATAGGTATAAATCAGAAACAAGTGTTGAATTCTAGTATTACAGAACCAGTTCCCTAGCTAATACCCATAGGCCAAGGTAATTTAATTTAATAATCATAAAAGAAGATAGACTTTTTGTTAAATATATAAATAAATGTAATATGAAATGAATTATATTAATATATGTAATACAAATAATAATATTGAAGGTAGAACAATTCAGAAGTTTCCCTTACTCAACCTCAGGTATTAATTAGGTTAAATATTTTCTTTTTTGTTTGTTTCTTTGTTTGCTTTGTTTTATTTAATTTAATTTAATTTTATTTTTTAATTTACATCGAAATTAGTTAGCATATAGTGCAACAATGATTTCAGGAGCAGATTCCTTAATTCTCCTTACCCATTTAGCCCATCCCCCTCCCCACCACCCCTCCAGTAACCCTGTTTGTTCTCCGTATTTAAAAGTCTCTTCTGGGGGCGCCTGGGTGGCGCAGTCGTTAAGCGTCCGACTTCAGCCAGGTCACGATCTCGCGGTCCGTGAGTTCGAGCCCCGCGTCAGGCTCTGGGCTGATGGCTCAGAGCCTGG
This sequence comes from Lynx canadensis, assembly GCF_007474595.2. Classification (NCBI taxonomy): domain Eukaryota; kingdom Metazoa; phylum Chordata; class Mammalia; order Carnivora; family Felidae; genus Lynx; species Lynx canadensis. Next base: position 102,503,499 of record NC_044311.2, read on the forward strand.
AGCCTGTTTCCGATTCTGTGTCTCCCTCTCTCTCTGACCCTCCCCCGTTCATGCTCTGTCTCTCTCTGTCCCAAAAATAAATAAACGTTGAAAAAAAAAATTTAAAAGTCTCTTCTGTTTTGTCCCCCTCCCTGTTTTGATATTATTTTTGTTTACCTTCCCTTATGTTCATCTGTTCTGTGTCTTAAAGTCCTCATATGAGTGAAGTCATGTTTGTCCTTCTCTAATTTTTCTTAGCATAATACCCTCTAGTTCCATCCACATAGTTGCAAATGGCAAGATTTCATTCTTTTTTGACTGCCAAGTAATACTCCATTGTATTCATATACCACATCTCCTTTATCCATTCATCCATCAGTGGACCTTTGGACTCTTTCCATACTTTGGCTATTGTTGATAGTGCTGCTATAAACATGGGGGTGCATGTGTCCCTTCGAAACAGCACACCTGTATCCCTTGGATAAATGCCTAGTAGTGCAATTGCTGGGTCGTAGGGTAGTTCTATTTTTAGTTTTTTGAGGAACCTCCATACTGTTTTCCAGAGTGGCTGCACCAGCTTGCATTCCCACCAACAATGCAAAAAAGATCCTCTTTCTCTACAGCCTCACCAACATCTGTTGTTGCCTGAGTTGTTAATGTTAGCCATTCTGACAGGTATAAGGTGGTATCTCGTTGTGGTTTTGATTTGTATTTCCCTGATGAGTGATGTTGAGCATTTTTTCATGTGTTGGTTTTCCATCTGGATGTCTTCTTTGGAGAAATGTCTATTCATGTCTTTTGCCCATTTATTCACTGGTTTAATTGTTTTTTGGGTGCTGAGTTTGGTAAGTTCTTTATACATTTTGGATACTAACCCTTTATCTGATGTGTCATTTGCAAATATCTTCTCCCATTCTGTCAGTTGCCTTGGGTTAAATATTTTCTTTTAAGAGCTTGCAAGACTCATCAACTAGGACACAAACTGGAATTCTACTGTGAAGTATGTTCATCTTCAAAATTACATTAATATTTGAAAGTATTTTTGAAATTTATCTGGCATTATTGCTTTCCGATTATTAAATGGACCATACCATATGACATTGCGGACTAGAATGTGCTAACTAGCATTAGGCATGTGTCTGAGACCATCTCAAAACACATTTGGTCAACATCCACCCATCATATTTTAAGATGGCTGTAGCTCACTGCATAAATGAAAAAATAACTATTCTAAGTATTTTTCAACATGGGTGGTAGCCGTTGATGCTGTTATCATAGCAGTAATCAACATGAGCATCTTTACATGGGTGAAAATGAACTTATACTCAGATGTTATAGAAAAAAAAATTTAATGGCAATAAGGGGTTATGTTCATAAATCCTTGTTCTGGTTTTGGTTTTGTTTTGGGTTTGGGTTTAGGTTTGGGTTTGGGTTTTGGTTTGGGTTTTGGTTTCAGAAAAGCCATATCCTAATTCCTAACCTGGTATTAAGACCCTCCAAAAATACACCTCACACTTTTTCAATTTCATTTCCAAATATTAATCTCCATTCTGTCCCTCCTTATCTCTCTATTGGCTTTTTCTTTCTCCACACTTTTTTTCATGGTGTCTTCACTTCCTTTCTCTTAACCAAATTCTATCCATTATTTAATACCCAGTTTAAATTGTTCCTCTTCTATAAAATGGTACTAAAATATTTTAGCCCAATATTCACCCTCTTCTATTCCATCTGACATTATGACTCTATCTTACTACTTTTAGAATTAATTATTCACTACCTTATGAGAGATCTATTAATATTAAAGCTAGCTTCTTAGAGTTTTATTGTTTTCCTTTGCCCGTAATTACTGGAACTTTTCTGAGTGACTCTTTGTGTATATGTGTGTATGTGTTTTGACAGGAAATTCAAACAAAACATAAATAAGGGAAGGAAAGAGGTAAAATGAAACTTTTTCATTATTTAATTGTCTATATTTATTTCTTTTTTATTTTTTGTAATGTATCATTGCTCATGTTTTATTCCCCCACTTTGAATGAGAAAAATATATCTTTTTGTGTTTTTTTGAAGTTCCTGGTAACACATAACACAGCAATTCATCCCTATTGGGCAATCAACACTTTTGTTTAACTTAGCAGATACACAAAAACCAAACTACGATTAACACATACAAGCCTAGTGTTAGAGTTGATATTGGGGGAAAAGTGAAAAACAAAAATAATAACAACAATGAAAATGTACATTGCTTTAGTCTGTCATATTTCTCTTGCCTTAAACACACGTTCAAAGACCTAGGAAAACCTCTTCTTTAGATAGTCAAATAAATACCAACCAAGTAGACTATGCAAGCACATTTCCAGAAAGAAAAAAAGAAAAAAAAACAGTTTTAACAGAAAAAGTAACTGACAAACATCAAAATGAGGAGTAGCCAAAAAGCCCACAATGCTCCCATGTCTTTAAATGTCTCACAAGTATCTCCTTGGGTCAGTCCCCAAGGAAGCTGCTTGAGTCTGTCTCCAAGATCTGTTGTACCTCCTTCAGAGAGGCAGCCCTTGGTGTTCAGCTCACATCTTTGCTGATGCCACCCTTGCCTGTACTCTCTCTATCCAAAAATAATCTTTGGATATTCCTGTGTAAGAATACTGATGGAAGAAGATGAACATTCCTGATCAGTGCTTACAGTTCCCCTTCAGATCCCCTATCTCAGACTGCAGATCTTCCATCTTAATGTGTGTCCTGTTTGGAGAGTTATTGCCTCTGCATTAAAATTTTCATTCACAATGAGGTCGTTCTGTTACTTCCTTGCATTGCCTTGTAGTTCAAATTATGCCTGAGCTGCAATAATAACCTAAAACTCTCTGTCCTGGGGTCCTTCCATTCTCTAAGCATTAGGCATTGGTTTCTTAAACTACTGCTAAATCCTGTCCCCCACATTCACAAACACGCTGAAGGGGATGGGGCTGGGGGCCGGCGACTGCATCTCCAGTAACTTTCATTAAGCTCCATATGGGAGCAATCCAATGAGCCTAAGTGAGGTGAGGCACTTTCTTCAGCAACTCCTAGACTGACAATTTTGGACTGTCCCACGACAGCATGGAAGTGCACACACAACATGGGCATCCAAGGGACCAATAAGACAGAAAGCGGTGTTAATTCAGAGTGGCCACAGAAAATATGGCTGGATAGAGAATCCAAATCAGAGATAGGGAGGAAGAGAAAGGATCACTGCTGGCAAGACAGCACCAGGACAGTCTGATGAGGTTTATTAAAAAAAAAAAAAAAACATATACATATATATATATATATATATATATATATATATATATATATATATATTATTGGGGCACCTGGGTGGCTCAGTCAGTTGAGCGTCCGACTTTGGCTCAGGTTATGATTTCATGGTTCGTGAGTTCAAGCCCCATATTGGGCTCTGTGCTGACAGCTCAGAGCCTGGAGCCTGCTTTGGATTCTGTGTCTCCCTCTCTCTCTGTCCCTCCCCCACTCACGCTCTGTCTCTCTCAAAAATAAACATTAAAAAATGTTTTTAAAAAACCTTATCAATCATAAAGGTACAGTACTTAAAAGATAAATGCTCACTATTCATATGATGAACTTACAAACAGTAACTATTTGTATGGCACTTTTTTTTTTTTTAAATAGAGTGTGAATGTGTGCAAGCAGGGAAGGGGCAGAGGGAGCAAGAGAGAGAGAATCTTAAGCAGGCTCCACACTCAGTGGGGAGCCCAACACAGGGCTTGATCTCACAACTGTGAGATCATGACCTGAGCCAAAATCAAGAGTTGGACATTTAACCAACTGAGCCACCCATGTGCCCCTGTATGGCATTTTATAATATGCACTCATGGATTTCTCACAACTTATGAAGTCAACTGTATTATCATTGCCATGTAACATGAGAAAAGATGGGAGTGCAGTGGGAATGAGTGGCCTGGGCAAGGTCTCACAGAATGCAAGGGGAAAGGGAGGTTACTAATCTATTCTTTCTTCTTGTTCTTTGTAGTGTCAGCTGGACTCCTGCCTCATTCCCAAGAATTTTGGCCCAGTTCTGACATCTAAGCTTCAACCCTTATCCTAGGATCAAGTCCCTACCTTAACGTCTGTGTAGACTCCAGCCTCTAGGATGTCCCCCCAGGGACTGGAGCCTGATCCCTGGATTGCAACCTTAGTGGCTGAGCCTCCTACCCTAGGCAGACCTCCCTGATTCACTCTTTCTACAACTTCCTGGAAGCCACCCCAACTCCCCTGGACATGTTGGTATTCACAGGCCACCCATCTCCTCCCCTCTTGATCCTTTACACCACCCAGTACTGTTTACCTCATCTAACATGTTGTCTCAGAACCTGTGAAGTAGTGTGGAATGTTTTTTTCTTGTTTTTGTATAAGAACAAAGAGTCCCAAGTACTTGCAATGACATGCATCTCTCTGTCTGCCCCAAATGAGAACTGTATGTTCTGTTACCCAGTCTTCTGATGGTAGCTGAGCCATGCCCTGTCTCATCTGGAAATATCGCAATGGTGACATTAAAGCTTTCCTCTTAAAATTCCAGTTCCGAGGCAAGGTCCACTCCGAGCCACTTCAAAGCAATAAAAAAGTGAATCATCGGAGACTTTTTCAATGGCAAAGGTGTTCACCCCATAGTGCAATCCCTTATGATTTTGAACAATTCTTTTCATAACATTATTTCTCTCTGAGTAAATTTAGAATTTGCCTGATAATAATGTGGTAGGTGCTGGAGGATCCTACAAATATCACAGAACAACCTTTAATAAGACATAAAAATTCTCAATATGTGTTGATACTGGTTTCCCCTAAGAACAGATATTTCACAAGAAAAAGGGCAAAGCCGCCAGCTAATCTTTAGATTAGAAGTAGGTACTAGGAGTGTTCCAGCAACTGCACAAAAAGATATCAAAGCTAGCACTTTGTCTTTTGATGAAGTATTGCCCTTTTCCCCAAGTAATATCTAATTATTAATGCTCTGCCCGAGAATAGTAACATCCGTGCCCATGTGCTCATTGTCAGGGGCCTGGAGTACAGAGCAGACACTGGCAAATAATTATAAGAGCTTCTCTATCTCATGAATAAGGAAAAGGTTATTAGCAGGGATATTGTTATTAGGGTGCCATTTCCAGGTGTGCTAAATAAATGTAGCTCTCAACCCAACAGCCACCTCTTCTAATAAATTGATGTGAGCACACTGAGCAAATGGTGTGGTTAAAAAAGAGATGGGACATCTGAAAACTAAAATCTGAACCTAATTAATTCTATTGCTTACATTGTTATTGGTATGTACTTGCTTTAAAAATATCTCTATGCCTCAGTCTCCTCACCTGCAGAGTAGGTCCATCAGTACTGCTCAATTTCTTTTTATGAGGATCAAAGGAGTAAAAGTGTACATAACGCATCGAACAATATAAAGCGTTATGCAAACATAAGTGGTTACTCTTCTTACTGACACTCTGAGATAGGGTCTACAAAAAAAGCACAGCTAGATAGGGAATTGCTAGCAGTGAGCAGTATAACTATACTCTTCCCAGAAGTCTCAGGGGTAGCACAGGGGTGACACATAATGATTCAGATAACTTCCTGTCCAAAGACACCTCAATCACAACTGGGATCTCTGGGTAGTAGAGATGTGTCACATTTAAAAAATATATATTTAAGCCCCATAAACAATGTCTATCAGAATTAAAGAGCTTGGAGTTTCTTTGTTTTTTTTTTTTTAAGATTTTATTAAGTAATCTCTACACCCAAGGTGGGACTCAAACTTACAACCCCAAAATCAGGAGTTCCATGCTCCACCAACTGTCAGCCAGGCGCCCCTGAAATTTGTTTTTTTTTTTTTTTTTCAACGTTTATTTATTTTTGGGACAGAGAGAGACAGAGCATGAACGGGGGAGGGACAGAGAGAGAGGGAGACACAGAATCGGAAACAGGCTCCAGGCTCTGAGTCATCAGCCCAGAGCCCGACGCGGGGCTCGAACTCACGGACTGCGAGATCGTGACCTGGCTGAAGTCGGACGCTTAACCGACTGCGCCACCCAGGCGCCCCTCCTGAAATTTGTTTTAATAAAATATAAATATGAATGAAATTCATGTATTTCTTTTACCTCTTACCAAATAAATGTACCTGAATGGCTAGAGGCAGAAATATTTTTTTCTGTCATAAAGACAGAAGTTTTTACCTTTTTTAACTTCTTACTTTCCTGTTTATTTCATTTGAACCAATAAACACAATAAGCATCTAGACTGAGTAATACATTTGAAGGGAAACCATACATGTAATGCATAGATGTCTATCCAAAGACATTCAAATGATCTAATGAAGCAAAGTCAGCTTGTTAGTTCCTCTCGGTCATCACAGACACCTCTATACAGTCACTTATAGTGGCACCTTTTAACCTCAAAGTTATGAACACTTCCAGATATTGTATCAACTGAAGATTGCAGTCTGCCTGTAAGAAAATAATCAGTGAGGATTCAGTCACTTAATGGGCACCTGTTCTATGCCAGGCAGAGTGCCAATCCTTGAGAAGAGAGAAATGAACAATATAGTCAGGTTTCCTGATTGCACATATCTCCTAACAGATCAATTCATAAGGTTCATCCTCCATCAGCGCCACCATTGTGTGTGCAGTAAGAGATGGAGACAAGCGTGTGGCACGTGGAGGCTGCTTCCAGCATCTTGGCTTTGGTGATTCCAACTATGGCCCCTGCTTCCATCTCTTCTCCAGTTCCTAAAGCTTCCCTTCCAAGATGGTCTGCTTTCTGTGTCTGGAAGATCATGTCTCCAGAGATCTATTTTCCTTTTTTTTCTCATGTAAAAATATCCATGAGTACAAGTGCAAGAGAAAAAGGAACAGGGGAAGGGCTTTCCTGCCTGCTGGGAAAGATGCAGAGGAAATCAGATTTTTTTTCATTTTTTCCATTCATTAAAACAAGAGTTATTGACCATCTAAGGCATTTCCAGACTTACGGAAATGCTAGAGACACAAAGATGGCAAATCTTTCTGCTGGCAAATCTTTCCACTTTCTGCCAGAAAGCAAGTCTCAGTTCAGTGGCAGGATGCAGATCTATAAATTAATAAGTATACTACCTCTGGACAAACAGTACAGTTAACGTGTACGAGGATCATGGGATCATGGAGGAGAATTTTATGGAATGAAGGGATAAGCCTTACTAGACTTTGCAGGGAAGATGGAAAACAGAAAGCCAACAGGGAGGAGACAGGAGTTCCAGGACAAAAAACATGCGCAAAGAAAGGGACACAGTCGTGAAAGTCAATGGCACAACCAGGGCCTCCAAATACTCAACATGGCTGTGTGGGACGGAGAGGCCAGAAAGAGGCTGGGAAGGTGAGTGGAGCCATTACTTGAAAGATTTGAACAGTAGAAAAATATGGGGTTTGGATTGTATTATCTGAGGAAAATAATTTAAAGCAAAGAAGTGACTAGTTCAAACCTTAGTTTGGGTACGATTCTTCTGAAGATTGTGTGGACAATGTTTGGACTGTAAAATAGAAACAGATTTGGTTAAGGATTTATTACATGAATAGAAACAATGACAGAGGTGAGAAAATAAAAAGAATAAATGTACTTTCAAGGCATTTCAGAGATAAAATCAACAGTTCCTCAAGGCAAAGTGAATATGGGGAGTGAGAGGGAGGCAGAAATCTATAACTCACAGATTTCTCTCTAGGACAACTGATTAAGTTGCAACACCATTAACTGAGATAGGAAGAAAAGCATTTCCGGGAAAGGAAGTGGTAAAGAAAAAATAATATGAATTTGGTTAAAAGTTCATCGACTTTGAAGTACCTAAGACCATCTACCTGCCATTTAAGAGCAGTTGGAATTATAGGTCTGGGGATCTGGAGAATACCAGCTAAAAATATTAACTGTAGCCATCATTCACATAAATATTTCATGATGGAAGCCAGGGGAGTGAATTAAATCATCTAGGAAAATATAAGACAGCAAGAAAAAAAATTTCCAGGGAACCCCAAATGAGCAGCAAGGTGAATGAGGAGTAGGGGGAACTTATTCCATAGTCATAGCCAAGACCAGTGGGGTCATGAGGATATGAGTATTCCATGTCACAAGACCATTCTCCAAGAAGCCAAAAATCCTCCCAAGGAAAAAGGTAAACTGAACAAAAAGCAGGCTGCAGGATGTTATGTTTTCTTTCTTTCTCTAATCGTTTCATCCAAAGAAATTTTAAATGCACATCTATTTTGTTTGTCTTTAAAATACTTATTCTTTGATTCCTTTGTCAAATAGAAACCGCATAGTTCCACGGTACTGATATAAGCCACCATCTAGTGGCCCAATCTGGTATCTGCATGCTTGTGCACTTGGGGGTGAAGGGAACATTTCTCCAGGTAGCTTCCTGGCAGTTGTAAGGATTATGTTCAGGGAAAAGTAGGTATCAGTCTGTAATGGAGAACATGAAGGAGCAGGTTTTCTCTATTTTTTTCTGAGTATGAATTATAGAAAATTATAAACAATTTACATATTTTTAGTGTTGTTCCTTTGAGCACTATAGGGAACTGTGGAATAAGCCACAGCTTCTGCAGGGTTATCAGGCTTTAGATGATATGGCAATACTTGATTAGACTGATGGAAACATGATCAGTAGCCATAACCAGTTTTTAAAATCCAAAATCTTGGGTGCCTGGGTGGCTCAGTCAGTTAGGTGTTTGACTCTTGATATCGGCTCAGGTTGCAGGTGACAGATTGAGCTCTTCAATGGGCTCCACGTTTCTTTCTCTCTGCCTTTCTCTCCTCTCTCTCTCTCTCAAAAATAAAATAAACTTTAAAAAAATAAAAATAAAAAAATAAAATCCAAAATCTTTATCACATCCTCCAAATCCTTACCGGATCTAGCCCCTGGCCCTCTCCCTCCAGCCTCATCACTTTCCACTTTGATCCTTGATCATTAAAATGCAGCCATGGTAGCCTCCTTGCTATTATTACTTGAAACTAAATTCATTCCTGCCTCAGGGCCTTTGCACTTACTGTTTCAGCTCTTCCACCAACTCTACCACCTTCTCTTTCTCATCTTAGGTCTCTGTTTAAATACTTCATTCTCAGAGAATGACAACTGTAACTCTAAAACTCTCTCTAAAACCCTCTTCCCCCAGTAATTTTATTCTTGGCACTTACCACTATCTGAATTGTATCATCTGACCTATTTGCTCAAAGATAAAATCTTCAAATCTACAATGCGAATTCCATGAGGAAAGGAATTTTATGTTTAATGTTTGCTAGCACCTAGAGGACTGCTATCACATAAAAGGTGTTCAACAGTTGAGAACTGAATGAATTAACCCAGAGGGTGCCTGGGCAGTGTTTGGGTAAAAGGTGTTGTCGGGCAGATTAAAATCTACATACAATCATATGATGGCAAGATTGAGGCCAAAGATTATGATCTATAAGCAAGAGGGCCCAGCATATTATGAATAAATCCTGCATAAAGTTTGATAACCAAATGGGACCATAGTAGAGACAGCAGAGACCATGAACTTGAGACTTAATCAACAGTCAGGAATCAGGGTTCAAATAATAGATTGAGGGTGGGGAGGGTTAGCCTAGAGACTCCAAGCTTCATAGATAACAGGTCTTCAACTCCCTAGAAGCAATTTCCTGATCACTCAAAGACCTGAATAATGTTAACAAGGACTTATGGAATACATACTTTTTAAATTCAATAATGTAGAAACATCCTCTGAGATGAGAGGTATGAAGGGCTACTTAAAAATGGGGAGTCCTCCACAGAACAGATGAACATAAGGGAAGGGAAGCAAAAATAATATAAAAACAGGGAGGGGACAAAACATAAGACACTCAAATATGGAGAATAAACAAAGGGTTACTGGAGGAGCTGGGGGGGGGGGATGGGCTAAATGGATAAGGGGCATTAAGGAATCTATGAATCTGAAATCTGAAATCATTGTTGCACTATATGCTAACTAATTTGGGTGTAAATAAAAAAAAAGTATCAAAAAAATGGAGAGTCCTCTGGGATACACTGCCATCATATCTGATTCCATATGTCTGTGGAACTCTGCAACTGTATTTTCAATACATCGGGTAAGTCTGATGTGGATACCCTGGAGATATATATTTTTAAAAATATACTTGCTCTTGTCGTTTACTATTCACAAAACGCTTTTACACATTATCTTCTGTGAGTCTCACCTATAACTCTGCTGAGAAAGAGGCAGAGCCAGTTTTTATTTTCACTTATTATATTTTTTTAAGTTTTTTTTTAATGTTTATTTATTTTTGAGAGAGTGAGAGAGACAAATAGAAACGATCCAAAGAGGGCTCTGCGCTGACAGCAAAGAGCCCAATGTGGGGCTCGAACTCAAAGAAAGATCATAACCTGAGCCAAAGTCAGATGCTTTAACCAACTGAGCCACCCAAGTGCCACTCACTTACTATATTTTAAAAGCTTTATTATAGAATACTTCAAATACATGTGGAAAATATCATAATGAACTTCCATGTACCTACCACCCAACTTCAACAGTTATCAACTTAGTCAATTCCTTGTTCCATACAAACATGTACAGTATATTAAGTTCTAATCAAATCTCAGAAATATATGAGATCAGTGTGGATCAGAGGAGAGATTATAATTTTTGTTTTATTCACAGGATCCTACCTCACAGAGATGATGATTTGTCTAAGATTATATACCTGGTCTTAGAACTAAGGCCAGAACTTAGTTACTTACAGTGTGACAGTGAGGGAGGGGATGCTAAGTATACTAACAGCTCTATCCTTCACTAAACTTTGAGGCGTATGACAATTCTTTCGTTTTCTTGTGTGTGTGCATGTGTTTTAAAAGATGGTAGGCAGCTATCTCTTCAGAATGACTTCTGCTCAGTCAAACCTAGGGGCCCCTGCAGGTCTTCGATTCTAGTGCAACTAAATGCTATCCCAACCAACACAAACCCCAGTGTGCTTGGAGACCTTATGTTATGAGCAAATGGCTGTGAAGATGCACCAGAGAAAAGCAGTTAGCCAAGGGCAAGTGAGCTGCAGCTGGCCTTACAACCAACTGCACTGTCAAGAAAACAAATGCAATTGAACCACGAGTTCCCATTTGATAGTGTGGCTGGCAAAACAGAGCTCCACCTTGGGCTATTGAGACAATGACAAATGAAATGTTGGTTGATCCCCCATTTATTTTATCTTTAAAGTGTTTGCCAATACTGGAACAGCCCTGGTTGTTTTGGACTGCCATGCCTCCAGCAGTACTGCAACTCCCTTCACGGTGCTAGGAGTCCCGTATGATCTCAGTTACACTGTTTCCTACCTTTCCCAGTAATGACCCAATTAGGAGACTGTCTAAAAGTGAGTAGGCAAAGATTCAGATTGGCTAAGTTGCAGGTATTACAGTGAATCCATCTGGAATATATGGCATGGGAGCTCTTAGTGTCCTCCTTAATAAGCACATGGTTAGATTCTGTCAGGGCATTTTTGTAGTTCTAGAATTCCCTTTTTGGTCAGGTCCTCTCAAATGTACAGACGTTTGTAGTGGCCAAAGCAAAGACATATGTGCTCCTTGGTGAAAGTCTTCCCATAAAACAGTCCACAAATGAACACTGTTATGCCAAGAAAAATGAAAGCACTTAGAAGAATATTTAGCACTTCTGATGCAAAGCATTTTGTAATTCTCCATTTGCCAAACCTCTCTTGAGAGGAGGTCAGTAATTTTCTCATTATCCTGCTAAGGAAAATAAGTCGGCTGTTCTTCCCAAAGTAACACATGGTCAATCAATATCTGGAATTAGAACACAACCGTTCTCCATCCAGGGATCATGCTCAGCCAACAAAACATTTGGGTGTAAGAGTATTGTAAGCTTTGGAGGCAACCAAAACGATGAAATCATTCCCTGATGACAGGATATGCATAATATGTGTAAAGTCAAGATAAGACAGGAATTCTCCACCACATTTTAAGCCAGACATTTGTTCATTTGAGCTATATAGGGTTCTTAATAATCACGAGTTGAAGGAAATGAAGTGTACTATGTAAAAGAGAGGGGAAAAGAGACTAGAAAATATTATGTCAGAAATTTCAAAGTAAAAATAGATTCTGAAATACATAAAATTAGTTTAGTCATTCTTTAACAGCTCTCTCCCTGTCTTAGAAAATAGAGGTTTCAGAATACCTCGTACAAAAACATCTTACTAAAATATGACAATAAATGTCATACCATAAATTTAGTCTCCAAAGAGAATATATCAAATAAATAAAAGCATGCTATTTTGTTGCTCTGATTCAGAATATCAAGATTGTCAAGATATTAAGTCAGAGATATGAAAAAGATTTCTATTCTTATTTGCCATTCAGGTTAAGAAAAATACATATATACCCCTACAACCATCACCACCACCACCACCACCACCACCACACACACACACACACACACACACACACTAAACAATAACTTTAGAATCATTCCTGACATCACCACACTGTTACCCTTGAATGAGTCTGTATCCTTTCTTTGCCTTGTGTGTTGTCAATCTAATGGATTTCTGCTGTAATTTCACCCATTAAAATCTTATCTTCTATGCAATTTTTAATATTTCATATGCATTTTTATTAGAAACTAACTGAATACTAAACAAAAAATTCAAAAAATAATATTCCAAAAACAATCATACTCTCTTCCTTTTAGCCTAAAAAAAAGTCAAGTCCTCCAAACCCAAATCATACACATTAAATATGCACAGCTTCTTGTACATAAAGTAATTTAAAAATATTTAAACATCATACATAGTTCAAAAATAAATTTAAAAAGTTTTAAAAATCACGTGGCCTCTCTTAGTTGCAGGGTGTGGTAGGACGAAGGTTTATTTCATCCTTCTTGTGTTATTCTAAAACAAACTCATATTGGGGCGCCTGGGTGGCGCAGTCGGTTAAGCGTCCGACTTCAGCCGGGTCACGATCTCGCGGTCCGGGAGTTCGAGCCCTGCGTCAGGCTCTGGGCTGATGGCTCGGAGCCTGGAGCCTGTTTCCGATTCTGTGTCTCCCTCTCTCTCTGCCCCTCCCCCGTTCATGCTCTGTCTCTCTCTGTCCCAAAAATAAATAAACGTTGAAAAAAAAAAATAAAAAAAAAAATAAAACAAACTCATATCACCTAATTCATCATTTTCAAAAGATTCATATTATTTTTAGAAATTACCAAGCTGATTTTGGTGGGGGGGATCTTTTCAGTTATTTGGGGTTGAGAGATAATCTGTGTCTTACTTAATATTTCTTGATGCATAATAACTGGCCCCAATTTAAACTGGTTATCTCAACAGTATCTAGGTCATCTCATGAGCAATTAACTTAGACCACTCCCTATCCAAAAAAAAAAAAAAATCTTGGTTAATGGTTTCCATCTTAGTAGCTGGGAGTCTCACATCCAGGAATGATCTGTGAGTAGCAAAAATAAGAGATGACTTTTTTTTTTTTTTTGCCTCTGAAAACTAAGCACTGTCTCCTTCGATATTTGCTCTCTGCTTGCTTAAAGAAGGTGGCTCCATGCATGCTAAACTAAGTGCCATTCTTCTAGATTCTAGAAGACTTAGTTGACATGATCAGGTATGCAAATAAATCCTGGCTCTGCAGCTGCTTTCCTCATTTTTACTAATCTCAATAGAGATTGACTCTGAGGCCTCAGCACCAAACAAGAGGCAATCCAAAGACTGCTGAGGAATTATTTCACAAGGCATATATTCTACAAATATAGGCTGATAATTGCATTCCCTTTGTAAATACACCCGCAAAGTGGCTAGATGTTGTCTGCCGATTTTCTTTTTTCTTTCAATATGGTCTGCGAAGTTGTTTGATGACAGGGAAATTGCTACGGGAGATTCTAAATCTGTCCCTAGGTATCAATGATGGGTTATAAACACATGAATCACAGGCCCTACTGCTTAAAAACATGTATGAAATAAACTGTCTATCTTCAGTTATCTCTGCTCTAAATTTACCTAGAGTGAAATCCTCACAACATGGAGAGATCGGGCAGTTCAGAATTTACCCTCCAAAGTGAATATACCAAATTAATAAGAGCTCACTTTGTTCCTTTATGCTGACCTAGAATAGCAAAATTTGTAAGACATGAAGTTAATACAAGGAAGTAAATGAAAAATCCTTCTCTTTTTATTTACCATTTTGTTTCAGAGCAACATACAGGAGTTAAGCAGTCTCTTTGGGGCTGAGCACTAAATAAACACGGTACTTTGTCGTATGCAGTGCCTGCCTAGGCCATGGGCCAAATCACGTTCTCTGAAAATAACTCCCATGAATACAGTGAGGTAGGCTCCTGGCAGCTCTGTTTTACCACATGACCCTGATGTCTCTCATTCCTGCCCATAGCTATCTGGGACAAAGGTGGACATCGATTCAAACTGCTCAGCTTCTCTCTCCTGAGATTCCTGATTTGGCCAATGAGGAAGCCACCCACAGTTCATGGAACTATAACATAGAAACATGTGAGCTGTGAGATGACCTATTTTGCCATGTGATGGACAAGGAGAGACCAGAGCACAAGTAAAGAGAGAAGCAGTCAAAACCCAGAGCTCTGCACTGATCCTGATGGCTTTCCTTTTCCTGCCTCCTGGCTTCTGAAGTCTGGCTTCATACCTGCCTTTAATTTTCATGCATTATCCCCGCTTTCTTATAATAACCCTCATTTTTTTTTCTTAATCTAGCTTCAGTTGGTTTCTGATACCCTTACCTATCACAAAGGAGGTCAATGTATATTAAAAAGAAAAAAGTCCTTAAATACATATAAACCACACGGAATTGAACTAGGCCACCTTCACTAAGCCACATCATTTGGGAATTGCAGATTCCTCCTTTATCTCCACCCACAATACTTTTTCACTTTCAGGCAATCCTTAGTTCCCATTTTATATTACAGGGAATAAATTAGGAAATTCGCATTAGATTCTCAGTACTTCACTGTGCATAGAAGAACAGAGTTGGCCTATCTTATTCTTCATGAGGGACGAAGTAAACACAAAGATTTCTATTAGCTGATGAACCTGCTTTGTGTTTATGCTTTCTCTCCCTGTTTTTATTATTTTTCTCAGTCCTTAAATGCTCACTAGAACTCCCACATTGCACATTGATTTGGAGAGAAAGCTTGTTATAGGATGCATTACTATTTTTTCTTAAGTCTAAACAAATAAATTGACCTTCACAATAGGAGATTTTAAAAACCTTTTCTTTCCTTTGGAACATATCTGCATATCTGTACCATGCTGGCACTCAGTAAATGTTAAAAATCTATCATAGATATTATACTACAGTAATGCTCATTAATAAAAATAAAATCTGAATCAAGAGAAGCAAAAGTGAGATGGCAGAGCTGACCCAAGGGCCCTGGTCCCCTCAGTATCTTGCTCTCCCGACACCTAGGCCAGTGCCTTCTTGTTACCCTCAGGGTGCTGCACTCAGTCTCCTGGAATATGTATTAACACTGCAGCTTCCAGAAAGGCTTCTTCCTGCCCCCTCTCCCATTAAATCTTGCAGTTTCTCAGTTCTAACTATTTTTATTGTTATGCCCCACTTAGCCCACCAATGATTTAAGGACACTTATGAAAGTGTATTTATAAAACATATTTTTAAATTAATTGTTAGATCCAAGAAAATACACTTAACTGCAAGAATTACACCTCTCCTGCAATTTCCCCATAGACCAAGGAGAAAGACAGCAACTTTTCTAAAATATCTCATCAGATCTTTAAAAGCAGCTACACAAACCTTCAAATGAAAGAGAACGAAAATGTCTCTTTTAAGCTCTGTGTTATTTTGGGCCTTTATTACTTGAAGCTTAACTTATCTCTCCCAATATCAGAGGCTGGTCTCTCACAAGATCCATCTTCTATTCCTCTGCAACACATTTATCCAAATCTGAGCCATCCAATCCGGTACAATGTCATGGAACCTCTACCATGGCAACCCAGGCTGGACACTCGTATAGTTCGGTGGATGTGGTCTTTCCAAGTCTGGTTCCTTCTGAGTACAATCTGATGCTCTGATGCTATATTCTTCTGATATCTAATAAATAAGGGTTAGAACACACACATATACAAACACATGGTCTTCCCCCAAAAAAGTCAGAATTCAATCTAAACTGAAATCAACAAATATTTATTGAATAGTTTTTATGTGGCAAGCACTGCCCAAACACACTTTATTCATCTTTTCCATTATTCTGTACACTCATCTTTTCAGATTGGTACTATTTTCTTATTGTCCTCCATAGATGACCTACATTCCCAGGGTCATCTCATTGTCCACAATGGCAACCAGAAACTTTGATAATACATTTATATCCTAACAGACAGGAGAAGCAACAAACAAGAGCGTACCCACTTCCTTATGAAGTGCATGTAAGATGCATGCACTACTGCTCACATCACATGGGTATACTCACAGCAAGGAAATCTGGGAAAGTGATCTTTATTATAGGCAGATATATATCTCGCTAACTACCAAAGATTCTACTACTGAGGAACAAGACGAAACAAAGAGCAGATAACTAGCAGTCTTTGCAATGGGAGTCATGTCTCAAAATTGATCCTGATGAGGAAATGATGCGGAAAAGCAACTAACACCTGAATGACTCAGAGGATGATGGAAATACTTCTCCCTTTACTGGTACATACATTAAGATGGCAAACCTGGACATGAGTAAGAGGAGCCTGATGCTTGGGTTACACACGCATAGAAGGTTAAGGCTTACAAGAAAGTTATAAGGGAAAAAAGCAGCCTAAAGTTTCCATCACTACTAAACTAGTCATACCTATGGTTCCCCTTTCTCATAAGGAAACAAAAACAGTTTATCTAAGTGAACCAAGTTGTTTCCTGTTGCTGAGGCTTGGGACATAAGAACAAATCTCCTGGTGGACCCTGATACAGGAGACACTGAGACATGTGACAACAAGTCCTTCCCAGTCTACACAATTTTCAGTGGAAGGAAATTATGTTAACTGTATTTAGCTAAGGTATAAATAAAAGGTAACCTATCTTAATGTATTATAATCTCCCCAAATATTTATATGTTGAGAGATAAATGTGGTATTACATCTAATAGGAAGATATTTTTCATATGTGATACAACAAAAGAGTTCCCTGGGTGCTCTTCAAATTATACCCTTTGTGATGCACATCAAGTCATTAAAGTCACTATAGATCCAGAATAAGAACTTCCTCCTCATATTCTTCCTGTCAACTGAAATGATACCCACCCTTAAAGATCCAGTTCAAGTTTCACCTCCCCCAAAGCCTTATTTGACTTCATTAGCTCTCATTTATCTTCCTCTTCTCTGAAATTCCCATTATACTTAACAGCCTGTGTCAGATAATTTAACAGTTAATTATATGTTGCCTGCTAATGTTTCATGTGTGCTAAGATCCTAGAGGACATAGGTGTCTTGTGTTTCTCTGCAAACCCCCATAGCCTCTAGAGTATTGAGTACTAATAAATATGTGTTGTATATTTTATTTGCCTTTTGTTTAGAGCCTAGAATAGTTACCAAAGTGATGTGTACCTAAACCTAGTTAGGGTAGGTTCACCTGCTGAGTATCATGGAAAGAGGGAGGTAGGATCGCCAGGAAGTGGAAAAAAAAAGTGTATGTATGTGCACATGTGTGCATTCACATGCACATTCCCTTCAATATGAATAATAAATAGCAAAAGACTCAGCTAAAGATTATTACTGGCATTGTGTGTGTATGTACACATTTAGAATATGCACAGTTTGAACAAGTGACCATTTATGTTTTATAATTTGGAAGGTACTTCTTAGCTGCTATGAAAAAACAAAACAAAATTCCAATCCCATTAGGCTTAAAGTTTCATCATTAGCATCACAAAGTTTGAATAAGAAAGCAAGAACAGGTTACTTGGGAGAAGATGGCGGCGTAGGAGGATGCTGGGCTCACCACGTCCTGTGGATCACTTAGATTCCACCCACACCTGCCTAAATAACCCAGAAAACCACCAGAAGACTAGCAGAATGGACTCTCTGGAGCCAAGCATAGACAAGAGGCCCACGGAAGAGGGTAGGAGGGGCAGAGAGGCGGCGCACGCTACAGGGACTGGCGGGAGGGAGCCGGGGTAGAGGGGCAGCCTGCTGGCCAAGCAGAGCCCCCGAGTCTGGTTTGCAAAAGCAGAGGGCCGGACGGAGTGTGTTCTGACAGCAAGCGGGACTTAACATCTGGGAGGTTATAAGTTAACAGCTCTGCTCAGAGAACAGGAGGGCTGGAGGACAACGGGAGGGAGGGTTGTTGAGCCCTGGACGACAGAGCTCAGCTTGGCGGGGAACAAAGGTGCTCGCCAGCGCCATCTCCCCTCACCCATCCCCCAGCCAAAATCCCAAAGGGAACCAGTTCCTGTCAGGCAACGTGCTTGCACCGCGCAAACACCCAACGCTGCGCTTCTGCGGATCCATCCCTCCAGTGGGTCTGACTACCTCCCGGCCCCTCCCGAAGTGGATCTCCAAAGGAAAAGTGAGCTGAGCCTACCCCTCCCATCCCTGTGCACCTTGCCGATCCACCCCAGCTAATACACCAGATCCCCAGCACCACAAGCCTGGCAGTGTGCAAGTAGCCCAGACGGGCCACGCCACCCCACAGTGAATCCCACCCCTAGGAGAGGGAAAGAGAAGGCACACACCGGTCTGACTGTGGCCCCAGCTGTGGGCTGGGGGCAGACATCAGGTCTGACTGTGGCCCCGCCCACCAAGGCAAGTTATTCAAGATAGCACAGGGGATGTGCCCCGCAGTCCCACACCACTCCAGGGACTATCCATAATGATGAAACAGAAGAATTCCCCTCAAAAAAAATGTCCAGGAAATAACGACAGCTAACGAACTGATCAAAAACGATTTAAACAATATAACAGAAAGGGAATTTAGAATAATAGTCATAAAATTAATCGCTGGGCTTGAAAACAGTATAAAGGACAGCAGAGAATCTATTGCTACAGAGATCAAGGGACTAAGGAACAGCCAGGAGGAGCTAAAAAATGCTATTAATGAGCTGCAAAATAAAATGGAGATGACCACGGCTCGGATTGAAGAGGCAGAGGAGAGAATAGGTGAACTAGAAGATAAAATTATGGAAAAAGAAGAAGCTGAGAAAAAGAGAGATAAAAAAAATCAAGGAGTATGAGGGGAAAATTAGAGAACTAAGTGATGCACTAAAGAGAAATAATGTACGCATAATTGGTATTCCAGAGGAGGAAGAGAGAGGGAAAGGTGCTGAAGGTATACTTGAAGAAATAATAGCTGAGAACTTCCCTGATCTGGGGAAGGAAAAAGGCATTGAAACCAAGAGGCACAGAGAACCCCCTTTAGACGTAACTTGAATTGATCTTCCGCATGACATATCAGAGTGAAACTGGCAAAATACAAGGATAAAGAGAAAATTCTGAAAGCAGCTAGGGATAAAAGTGCTCTGACATATAAAGGGAGACTTGTAAGACTCGTGACCGATCTCTCTACTGAAACTTGGCAGGCCAGAAAGGAATGGCAGGAGATCTTCATTGTGATGAACAGAAAAAATATGCAGCTGAGAATCCTTTCCAGAAGTCGGTCATTTAGAATAGAAGGAGAGATAAAGGTCTTCCCAAACAAACAAAAACTGAAGGAATTCGTCACCACTAAACCAGCCCTACAAGAGATCCTAAGGGGGATCCTGTGAGACAAAGTACCAGAGACATCGCTACAAGCATAAAACCTATGGACATCACAATGACTCTAAACCCGTATCTTTCTATAATAACACTGAATGTAAATGGACTAAATGTTCCAACCAAAAGATATAGGGTATGAGAATGGATAAAAAAACAAGACCCATCTATTGGCTGTCTACAAGAGACTCATTTTAGACCTGAGGACACCTTCAGATTGAGAGTGAGGGGATGGAGAACTATTTATCATGCCACTGGAAGTCAAAAGAAAGCTGGAGTAGCCATACTTATATCAGACAAACTAGACTTTAAATTAAAGGCTGTAACAAGAGATGAAGAAGGGCATTATATAATAATTACAGGGTCTATCCATCAGGAAGACCTAACAATTATAAATGTCTATGCGCCGAATATGGGAGCCCCCAAATATATAAAACAATTACTCACAAACATAAGCAACCTTATTGATAAGAATGTGGTAATGGCAGGGGACTTTAACACTCCACTTACAGCAATGGATAGATCATCTAGACACACGGTCAATAAAGAAAAAAGGGCCCTGAATGATACATTGGATCAGATGGACTTGACAGATATAGTTAGAACTCTGCATCCCAAAGCAACAGAATATACTTTCTTCTCGAGTGCATATGGAACATTCTCCAAGATAGATCACATACTGGGTCACAAAACAGCCCTTCATAAGTATGCAAGAATTGAAATCATACCATGCATACTTTCAGACCACAATGCTATGAAGCTTGAAATCAAACACAGGAAAAAGTCTGGAAAACCTCCAAAAGCATGGAGGTTAAAGACCACCCTCCTAAAGAATGAATTGGCCAACCAGGCAATTAGAGAAGAAGTTAAAAAATATATGGAAACAAATGAATATGAATATAAAACAATCCAAATGCTTTGGGATGCAGCAAAGGGAGTCCTGAGAGGAAAATACGTTGCAATCCAGGCCTATCTCAAGAAACAAGAAAAATCCCAAATACAAAACCTAACAGCACACCTAAAGGAAACAGAAGCAGAACAAAGCAGAAGCAAAGACAGCCTAAACCCAGCAGAACAAGAGAAATAATAAAGATCAGAGCAGAAATAAACAATATAGAATCTAAAAAAACTGTAGAGCAGATCAACGAAACCAAGAGTTGGTTTTTTGAAAAAATAAACAAAATTGATAAACCTCTACCCAGGCTTCTCAAAAAGAAAAGGGAGATGACCCAAATAGATAAAATCATGAATGAAAATGGAATTATTACAACCAATCCCTCAGAGATACAAGCAGTTATCAGGGAATACTATGAAAAATTATATGCCAACAAACTGGACAACCTGGAAGAAATGGACAAATTCCTAAACACCCACACAATTCCAAAACTCAAACAGGAGGAAATAGAAAGCTTGAACAGACACATAACCAGCAAAGAAATTAAATCGGTTATCAAAAATCTCCCAACAAATAAGAGTCCAGGACCAGATGGCTTCCCAGGGGAGTTCTACCAGATATTTAAAGCAGAGATAATACCTATCCTTCTCAAGCTAGTCCAAAAAATAGAAAGGAAAGGAAAACTTCCAGACTCATTCTATGAAGCCAGCATTACTTTGATGCCTAAACCAGACAGAGACCCAGTAAAAAAAGAGAACTACAGGCCAGTATCCTGGATGAATATGGATGCAAAAATTCTCAATAAGATACTAGCAAATCAAATTCAACAGCATATAAAAAGAATTATTCACCATGATCAAGTGGGATTCATTCCTGGGATGCAGGGCTGGTTCAACATTCGCAAATCAATCAACGTGATACATCACATTAATAAAAGAAAAGATAAGAACCATATGATCCTGTCAATCGATGCAGAAAAGGCCTTTGACAAAATCCAGCACCCTTTCTTAATAAAAACCCTTGAGAAAGTCGGGATAGAAGGAACATACTTAAACATCATAAAAGCCATTTATGAAAAGCCCACAGCTAACATCATCCTCAATGGGGAAAGACTGAGAGCTTTTTTCCTGAGATCAGGAACACGACAGGGATACCCACTCTCACCGCTGCTGTTTAACATAGTGCTGGAAGTTCTAGCATCAGCAATCAGACAACAAAAGGAAATCAAAGGCATCAAAATTGGCAAAGATGAAGTCAAGCTTTCGCTTTTTGCAGATGACATGATATTATACATGGAAAATCCGATAGACTCCACCAAAAGTCTGCTAGAACTGATACATGAATTCAGCAAAGTTGCAGGATACAAAATCAATGTACAGAAATCAGTTGCATTCTTATACACTAACAATGAAGCAACAGAAAGACAAATAAAGAAACTGATCCCATTCACAATTGCACCAAGAAGCATAAAATACCTAGGGATAAATCTAACCAAAGATGTAAAAGATCTGTATGCTGAAAACTATAGAAAGCTTATGAAGGAAATTGAAGAACATATAAAGAAATGGAAAAACATTCCATGCTCATGGACTAGAAGAGTAAATATTGTCAAAATGTCAATACTACCCAAAGCTATCTACACATTCAACGCAATCCCAATCAAAATTGCACCAGCATTCTTCTTGAAACTAGAACAAGCAATCCTAAAATTCATATGGAACCACAAAAGGCCCCGAATAGCCAAAGGAATTTTGAAGAAGAAGACCAAAGCAGGAGGCATCACAATCCCAGACTTCAGCCTCTACCACAAAGCTGTAATCATCAAGAGAGCATGGTATTGGCACAAAAACAGACACATAAACCAATGGAATAGAATAGAAACCCCAGAACTAGACCCGCAAACGTATGGCCAACAAATCTTTGACAAAGCAGGAAAGAACATCCAATGGAAAAAAGACAGTCTCTTTAACAAATGGTGCTGGGAAAACTGGACAGCAACATGCAGAAGATTGATACTAGACTACTTTCTCACACCATTCACAAAAATAAACTCAAAATGGATAAAGGACCTGAAGGTGAGACAGGAAACCATCAAAACCCTAGAGGAGAAAACAGGAAAAGACCTCTCTGACCTCAGCCGTAGCAATTTCTTACTTGACACATCCCCAAAGGCAAGGGAACTGAAAGCAAAAATGAACTACTGGGACCTTATGAAGATAAAAAGCTTCAGCACTGCCAAGGAAACAACCAACAAAACTAAAAGGCAACCAACGGAGTGGGAAGGAAAAGATATTTGCAAATGACATATCAGACAAAGGGCTAGTATCCAAAATCTATAAAGAGCTCACCAAACTCCACACCCAAAAAACAAATAATCCAGTGAAGAAATGGGCAGAAAACATGAATAGACACTTCTCTAAAGAAGACATCCGGATGGCCAACATGCACATGAAAAGATGCTCAACGTCGCTCCTCATCAGGGAAATACAAATCAAAACCACACTCAGATATCACCTCACGCCAGTCAGAGTGGCCAAAATGAACCAATCAGGAGACTATAGATGCTGGAGAGGATGTGGAGAAACGGGAACCCTCTTGCACTGTTTGTAGGAATGCAAACTGGTGCAGCCGCTCTGGAAAACAGTGTGGAGGTTCCTCAAAAAATTAAAAATAGACCTACCCTATGACCCAGCAATAGCACTGCTAGGAATTTACCCAAGGGATACAGGAGTACTGATGCATAGGGGCACTTGTACCCCACTGTTTATAGCAGCACTCCCAACAATAGCCAAATTATGGAAAGAGCCTAAATGTCCATCAACTGACAAATGGATAAAGAAATTGTGGCTTATATACACAATGGAGTACTACGTGGCAATGAGAAAGAATGAAATATGGCCCTCTGTAGCAACGTGGATGGAACTGGAGAGTGTTGTGCTAAGTGAAATAAGCCATACAGAGAAAGACAGATACCATATGGTTTCACTCTTATGTGGATCCTGAGAAACTTAACAGAAACCCACGGGGGAGGGGAAGGAAAAAAAAAAGAGGTTAGAGTGGGAGAGAGCCAAAGCATAAGAGACTCTTAAAAATTGAGAACAAACTGAGGGTTGATGGGGGGTGGGAGGGAGGGGAGGGTGGGTGATGGGTATTGAGGAGGGCACCTTTTGGGATGAGCACTGAGTGTTGTATGGAAAGCAATTTGACAATAAATTTCATATATTGAAAAAAAAAGAAAGCAAGAACATTGTCTCTCTCCAAAAGTCCAAGGAAATTCATGTTATTTTGAAACTATCCTTAGCTCTCTCTGGAAGGTAATAGATTATTAGAATAATAACAGGCAAATGAAAGTAGGGCCAGACTGCTGTAAGGGAGTTGCAGGGAGGAACTGGTTTCAAAAATGAATCCTGCCTTCCTCAAGACATATTTTGAACCAATTCCATAAGGTAAAACATGGTATAAGACTAACGTAGAAACACTCCCCAGCACCAAGAAGAAACTCTGCATCCTTGGCATTCCCTTACCCCAGAAGCCAACCCTGCTACCCCTCTACAGAATCTCAAGGTGAATAGGAGCAGAGTATGAACACCACAGCTCCAGTTCGAACCTTTCACTTCACACATTAACAACTTATTCTCTGATTTACAGGTCAGAAGGTAACTCAGTAGAAACACCAGAAGTAAATCATGGTTCTTTTCATTCTCAGTCAAATGCTTTTTCCACTGTGTTCTTGATTCCTGAGAGCACAAGTGACCTCCATTACATTCAGGGTATACACGAGTGCAGAAGTGTAAGTGTCTGCAGTTTGGCCCTCCATCTTTCACCGGCACAATGGTCAACTTTTGAGAGGCAGATTTGCATAGACATTAGCAAAGGGAGCAGTAGCTTCGAATCCTGCCATTCAAATTCTGAGTTCAAATTCTAGCTACCTCTACTTCTAGTTGTACGATTTGGGACAACTTACGTAAACTCTGGTTTTGGGTTTCCAACCTGCAAATGGGAAAAATAGCATAGAGTTATTGCAAGGTATGTATTGCGAGGTAATCTATGTAAAGGATTTCTGGCAATATAGTAAATAGAATCTAAGCATATACTAACTGTTCTCTTTAATCATAGAGATACAGGAAAAAAGTATCAAGTATAACTAAACTTCAAAAATCTTTAAATTAATATATGCCAGCTTCCCTAATGAGCAATGTCTGTGTAAATGAGTACTGAGTATTGAGCACTGAGTATTAAGCATTAACTTTTAGAGATTAAGAAATTTAAATCTCTTGGCATGACTTTCATTTCAGAGGCATACAGCTAGGGAGAAATGAGTGACCAGACAGACTCCCACCACCAAAAAAAACATGCTTTATATACCAATGTCTTGCCAACTCTGATCAGTATCCCAATTAGAAAAGTTGGTCTGTATCAGTGGGAAAACTTCTGAAAAGCCCACAAAGTTTTCTTTCTGTAGGGCATTAAAGGATTAAAATGCCCATCTGTCCCAAAGCAGATACTTCTTCTTCTGTCTTGTGATTTCTAAACAATGAAAATGATAACAGTAACAATGACCTCAATGCCAAGGTCTTCCCCTATTAAAATTGGTGGAAATGAAGTGGTACCATTCATCATCCCTAGGCAAAAAGGACAGTGGGTACCCTGAGGGTGTGGGGGTTATTTTCTTCAGTTTAAAGGTGGCAGGTGGCAGCAAAATGGGTCCAGTTAAAGTTGCAAGTCAGAAGGGCGCCCCCTCACAGAGGAACAGTGAGTTAGCAGTACAGGAAATAGTGAGTGGTCCAGGTTCAGAAGTGGCCATCATAAGGGAGCCACCTTAGAGTGATGGGCAAGAGCTATTCACCTAGATTCTGGTGTACCCTCTGTATAGGAGATCTTATAGGATCATGTGTGTTTATTCCAAAACCTACTATGACTGTCATTTCTAGCTTTTATCAAACTCATCATTAAGGCCAAATGGTAAAAGAAATCTTATGGAGATTCTAAATGCTTATAATAATAAATACTCTCATAAGTTAAGGTTTCGTTTTTTGTTTTTGTTTTTTGATATCTCATCTCTCATTTCAACACTGTAAGAGCGGTCTTAAAAATAATGTTTTGGGGAACAAAACAGTCTAGACTTAAAGGCATAGATCATGTCAGTCTCTACAACCTAGACTCTACCAATTTCTAGAGTCAATAACATCAAATTAAAGTTCTGGGGATATCTTTAGATTTTCCTCCAGGAAACTGACAGGCATATCCTGAGCTTCAGACTACAAGCCTCTCACCACTATGGGTAGGTATGGTTTCTCCTCTCGAGCCTTATGATAGATACACAGAGAATGGGATGAAATTAAAAATAAGACTTCAATCACAAGTTCTTAAATTAACTTATATAACAACTCACCCTTTCATTCATTTATTCAAATAAATTGTTATGCCACACACTATACTGTGCAGTTGTGAACTACATAGGTCCATCCAATTGTTAATTCAACAAATGTGTTCAATTGCTACTTCAAACCATACATTTTTCCCGGTGCTGGTAACACAGCAAGAGGAACTAAAAAGCATGACCTTTTTTTTCTCAAAGCACACTTTTTTTTTAATGTTTATTTATTTTTGAGACAGAGGGAGACAGAGCATGAGCAGGGGAGGGGCAGAGAGAGAGGGAGATACAGAATCCGAAGCAGGCTCCAGGCTCTGAGCTGTCAGCACAGAGCCCGATGCGGGGCTCAAACCCATGAACTGTGAGATCATGACCTGAGCTGAAGTCAGAAGCTTAACCAACTGAGCCACCCAGGTGCCCCTACAAAGCATACTTTATGATACAGGAGAAAGAAAATAAATACATAACATTTCATACAGTATGTATTATGAAGAAGAAAAAAACACAGTATCATAAAACAACTTAAGACAGAGTGGTCATGGAAGAGCTCTCTGAGGAACTAATTTTTATCCTGAAACCTACCTAACAAGCACAACTTAGTTACATAGAAATCCAAAAGATCAGGCCTAGCATGAAATGACCATGAACCTGGTATCCTAGGACATGTAAAGCAGACATGGGTGGTGGGACTATAGTGAGTAAGTGAGACGGATAGTGGAAGAAACAAGAGTATGGGGTAGGCTGAGGTCAGAAACTCCTAGGGTCTACAGGATCCAGTAAGCAATTTGGATCTTACTGGACATCACTATAGACTTTAAAGAAGGAAGATGACATAAGATAATTTATATTTTTTTAAATATCACTTTTGCATCTATATGGAGAATGAATTATAGTCTGTGGTGTACTAATAAATGTTTAACAATTAGCTCTCTGGAAAATATACATTATAAAAAGTCCTGATTTGTATAGCATATTCCAATTTCTGTGCTGTAAGTATTCCCACTATGGCCAATTTCAAGCTACCAAGGTGGAGGTGAAGTTGGAAAGTGATGGGCACAGCTGGCTCTTGATAGCCCATACAAGGCAGCCCTAGCACACACCACTGACTAAAGGGCAGCAGCGTATGGAAACAGGAAAAACAGCCATGAGGCTTCAGCAGCCATCCAGGCAAGAGAGGTGGCAGTCTGGTACCACAGACTAGGCAACCACAGATGGTGTTAAAAGAAATGGACAAAGGTGTTTATGAGAGAAAAGAGGCCAGACTTGCTCATGGCACACTTGAGCAGATGAGTCTCTGTCCATGTTAGCATCAGTGTGAGCATGGTTGGTGTCCAGGCATTTAGAAAAAAGGAGAAGAGAGTGTTAAGAGACAGTCATCCTCTTTCCCAGCTGATCTCTAAGTCTACTACTTCAAATGTGAATCTGGCAAGGAATATTGAAGTCTCCTTCATTATCCCCAATTGTACGAGAAGATAGTGGACTGTTTGATAAAAATCCATTTTTAACTAAGCACCTTTCCATGGTGTCTTAAAATCTGTCACCTACCATTTTTAGAGTTTGCTGTGCAAGTTTTTTAATCATTGTGGTCACTTTCCCACAGTCTATGATCAAGTTTTGCATTACATCTCTCATGTTTCAACCAGCTATCTCAAGAGAAACAAACTGTGAGTTTTCAAATACTTTAATAAGTACATTATACTGGGTCAACCTTATAAAGGGACTCCCTCTCTCTTAATGTGACTGACTGAACAACACTGAGTGACCCAGAAGCAGAACATTTTATCAATTAAGACTATTTGTCATCACAGCTTTCAAAAGAAACAAGAGGACCAATGAAGAGCTGAATGTCAGAAATAGTGAATGTCACTCTTTTTTATTGCAACGGATAAATAGGCACATCCAAGGTATTCTTTCCATCAAACCATTTTCCCTTACTTTCCTGTTGTATATTTATAAGACAAGTCCACTAAAAAGGACTTTATTTTTTGCCCTTCAGTAATGTAGATACTGAATTTATTGTTATAATGATTTATTTTGTCCAGACATAATTGCAGATTGCAAAACCAATAGAATTTCCAATACAATGTTGAAATTCATCACTGGCATAGTAACATAGGGGAAAGGTCACTGAACTATAAGCAGAAGATCTGGGTTTCAGGTTTTCTAGTGATTTGCTGTTTGACCCTAGGAGATACACCACTGGTCTTTCCTGACTTTACCCATTTACGTGATGAAGCACTTTTTTAGTGGCATTTTTAAAATTCTCCTTAGGTATTAAGATAGTTGAAACATTCTTTTTTTTTTCTTTTTTTAGAAACCTGCGTCTAGCATGTACAGGCTCATACACAGTACCAAATCATTATATGCTACCTCTTTTTACTTCTGCATTACTCAACTATGCAGAATAATAGTAATATACTATTACTAGTGTATTACTGCCTACATGTTAGTCAGGACTCAACTGCAACTAGCTTATGAAAAAAAAGGAGGGGAGTGGGAAAGATATTGGCTCATATAGCTGGGAAAGACAGCAGGGGTCCAAGCACTGAAATGACACTCTCTGATCTTTTACTCTCTCATCCTGGCTACTCTTTGGATTTTGACTATTTTCTCCTACTTCAGATGGCTTCCGGCATGAGAGCAGATGGGTGGCATATAACCAGAAGTAACTCCAACTTTATATCATCCTAGATTATAAGCCAGAGAAGGAGAGATTTCTGTCACCAACTTTTGCATATAAAATCCCAGGAAGACTCTTAACTGGCTCAGAAAGGAATCTACCTAGCTCAATCACTGTGATCAGAGAAATAACTGGTCATATTCACTTTCCTATGACTCAGAGGGTGATAAGAGGGCACAGTTCACTGAGTTGCAGCCCCATCTCAGATATTACATGTAAGAGAAGAGTTCCTCAGAAGAAGGTGGTAATATTCTTTCAGGAACCCAAAGAAGGATACTACAATGAGAAAAATTGGCATAAATACCAGAGTCCGTACTGCAGGTTTACCCTCACAACAACAAAGAATTTTCTTTTGATCTTTAGTATGGACCTTGGTTCTTTCTGTTGATATTATTCTGTTAAAAGTCTAACTGGATTGTCACATCACCTGGAAAAGAGATTGTGCAATTTCATTATTTGCAACCAATGTACCTTATTCAAGTAGCTATTCAATAAATATTTGGTGATAATTAAGAAGCTCTAGTTGCTATAAGCCAGTTTCATTTTACATGTAACTTTTTATATTATCTACTTCTGCTATTTTTGGCTCATTATTGTGGAAGAGTGTACTGTTCCTAGACACTTAATCTGTGTCAGCTTTAGCAAGCTTTTTTTGTTCATTAGGCAGTGCTTGATCTCTTCTGACAGCTTCAATCCTATAATGCTCTTCCCCAAAGTCTGTACTTAAAGTCTAGATATCTCTATACATCATAGAGGTTCAAGTTCATGACTTCACTTCTTATTAGACTCTTACTGAAACTCCAAGGATCCTAGATATTTGTTACATACCTATCATCTATAAGCACTATTATTAAAGACTTTGCAGTACCTGGCCAGAATTTTTAAACCTGTAAGGTCACAGAATGGGTTTAGTAACTGAATCATGATATTCCTTTTCTTTCCATTGATCCTCAGGAGTGAGAGATCATATGCATAAATCCATATTCCTCCACCTAGCCTGTGATTTATAAATAAAGTGAAACAATTTTACTGATGGGGAGTAAGCTCTATATAAAACAAAAATGATGGTTATTGTTTCTTTGCCTGACAATTATCCTTCATTTAATTAAATCAGGTTGAGTTTATGATAATAATATAGAAAACGTATCTTTCCATGTATCAAGTGTGCTTTGTTCTATACCTCTATCACATTTGAATACATCTATAGAACAATAATTAAAAGGTATTTACTAGGTCAATGAAAATTTCCCCCAAGATAATTTTTACACAAAATTTAGTACATTACAGTGCAGGGAAGACCTGCAATCTAACTATATCCACAATTTTTTTCTATTTTTTTGTTTTTGTTTTTGTTTTATGCTAAATGTAGCTAATTTTCTTAGATGTCTGTAATACTTAACACAATAATCTTTGGTAATTGTTATGCTTCCCACAAGTTACAACTATATATATTTTTTAAGACATGCTTTTTCTACTATATAGTGGGCATGACTGGCAAGACTATTGTAAAAAACATTTAAAGTCGAAGGCTGCAATAGAAGAAAATAGGCTTCATGGTTATACATTATGCTGCAGCACATCTTCCCTGAATCCATGCTCCTTCTGGTTACTACAGTATTTCTGTTAATATTTGTAGGGAATGTCCTTGAAAGAGTGTTGGGTATTCTTTTCTTACTTTGAATTTTCTGCCTTTAATTCCTGTATTTCTATTCTCTCATAAATACACTCTAATTAGGCTTTTTCCTCACTACTCTCCTCAACACATTCTTTTTTTTTTTAAGTGTTTATTTTAATCACCGGTACTCATCACAAATGCTCTCCTTTATCCTCATCACCTATTTAGCGCCGCCCCCACCCCGGCAACCATCACTTTGTTTTCTATAGGTAAGAGTCTGTTTCTTAGTTTCTCTCTTTTTCCCCCCTTTGCTAATTTGTTTTGTTTCTTAAACTCCACATATGAGTGAAATTATGGTATTTGTCTTTCTCTGAGTAACGTATTTCTTTTGCCATTATATTCTCTAGCTCTGTCCATATTATTGGAAATGGCAAGATTTCTTCCTTTTTCTGGCTGAGTAATATTCCTTGGTATATATACCACATCTTCTTTATCTGTTCATCTGTCAATGGACACTTGGGTTGCTTTCACACTTTGGCTATAGTACATAATGCTGCTATAAACATAGGGGTGCATATATCCCTTTGAATTAGTGTTTTTGTATTCTTTGGGTAAATACCCAGTAGTACAATTGCAGAATCTTAGGATAGTTCTATTTTTAACTTTTTGAGAAAACTCCATGCAATTTTTCACAGTGGATGCACCAGTTAGTACTCCCAACAGTGCACAAGGGTTACTTTTTCTCCACCTCCTTGCCAACACTTGTTTCTTGTGTTTCTTGTGCCTCCAGCTTTGTATTTCAAGATTACTTTGGTGTGGATCTGCTTTTGTTGATTTTGTTGGGCATTCTCTGTGCCTCCTGGATCTGGATATCTGTTTCCTTCCCCAGCTTGGGCAAGTTTTCAGCCATTATTTCTTCAGATAAATTCTCTGCCCCCTTTTCTCTCTTTTTCTTCTCGTGGGACTCTTATAATATGAATGTATTGTTCAAGGGAGTCTCTCAGTTCCCTAAGTCTGTTCTCATTTTGCATAATTTTCTCTCTCCTTTGTTCAGCTTGATTACTTTCCATATTCTGTCTTCTAAGTCATTAACTTGTTCCTCTGCTTCTTCCAGTCTGCTGTTCCTTCCATCAAGTGTATTTCTCATTTCATTTATTGAGCACTTTATCACTATTTTATTCTTTATCTCTGTGTTAAGGATCTCATTCATGTCTTCCACTCTTTTCTCAAACCCAGTGGGCATCCTTATGATCATTGCTTTAAATTTTCCATCAGGCATGTTACTTATATCTGTTTCTTTTAGGTCTCCAACACTGGCCTTGTCTTGTTCTGTCATTTGGACAAATTCCTCTCTTTTCCAATTTTGTCTAAGTCTCTGTGTCTGCTTCTGTGTGTTTGGAAAGTGAGCGGCATCTCCTGTTCTTCAGAGTAATGGTTTTAGGAAGAAAACGTCCTGTAGTGCCCTTCCATGTAGTGTCCCCTGTTCCCCAGGGCCTGGCACTTCCAGGAATGTCTCCAATGTGTGCTGTGTGTGCTCTGCTGTTGTGTCCTAGATACTTTATCCTTCAGGTTAGTCATCTCCAGAGGTTCTCCTTGCCTATTGTGGGCAGTGCTTGGTCCCTGGCCTGAATGTGACTCATTTTAACTAGGTGTGCTCTCTGGTCTACTTGTGAAATGAGACCTGTCGCCATCATCACTGGAACTGAGGCCTCACAAAATTCCTGGGTTGAGATATGCAATGATGGAAGGGGATTAGGCCGGTCTTCTTGGGGAGGGAAACTGCCATGTTGCCTGAGGCAAGTGTGACTAGGAGCAGCAGTTCCACCTGGGCTTGGTATAAGCAAATTAGGTACCAAGTATTGGCACTACGCTGGTTCCCACAGGTGGCTCTGTGTTTATGTTGAGGGGCAGGGGAAGGAAATGACACCTGCCAGTTCCTTTGTTCATGTAGTGAATGCTGCCTCTTTGGGACATGCTCCAAGATGAGCAACTAACCTCCTCACTGTGTCCTCCAGGCACTCTTCAGATCACTGTTTCCACACAGTATGTCTGCGGGCTCTAAGCCCTGCCTTCTTTCCAAGAGGAGCCCCAAAGTCCTCCAACCTCTCCCAGAGACAAGCACTCTGACCTTCAGAACTCCAACCTTAGGTGGCTCAGTCAGTTGAACATCTGAATCTTGATTTCAGCTCAGGTCATGATGCCAAGGTCATGGGATTGAGCCCTGCATCAGGCTCCACATTGGGCATAGAGCCTGCTTAAGATTCTCTCTTTCTCTCCCTCTGCCCCTCATCCATGCTCACACTCTCTAATAAAAATTAAAAAATAAAAACAAAATACATACAACATACAAAATATGTATTAATTGACTGCTTATGCTATCAGTAATTCTATCAGTCAACAACAACCTATTCGTAGTTAAGTTTTGGGAGTGTCAAAACTTATACATAGGTTTTCGACTGTACAGGGGGTAGGTGCCCCAACCACGGCATTATTCAAGCATCAACTATATACCATTCTCCTGCTCAAAATTCTCTAATGGCTTTATATCATAATCAGGATAAATTCCAAAATCCATTCCATCATTTACAAGATCCTCTGGGATCTGATTACTGCTTCCCTCTATGAATTCACTTCTCATCACTCTTTGCCCCACTCCAGTCCCTGACTTGAACTTTTTACTTCCAGTACTTCATTTGGCTTTCTCTCTCACTTCATTCAGACCTCTACTCATATATTACTTCCTCAGAAAGACTGTCCCTGACATGCTGCCTACAAAAGTAACTCCTTTCTTATATTCTATCTATAAAAAAAAAACTTGCACTTTTTTAAAATGGTATTAAGTGCTTGTAAACTTATTTATTAATTGCACCTTGCACAAGAATATTACCTTTGTCATAAGGAGGCTCATTCTCTCTGTATGTCTTTATATTTGCATCTCAGTGCCTGGAATAGATCTTATTGGTGTAGAAATGAAAAAGAACTGATTGATGAATATAAGGGAAAATGACCACAGATTCTTGCACATAGTAAGTTTTAATAAAACTGTATTGAATCTCCTATTCAATATATGCTAAGGTTGTTCCTCAATATTCATTTTGGAAAATCATAATCCATGGGCTGATATGTTTATCAATGAAGACCTTGAATACTCTGCATGTATTACTAATGTACTTTGTATTTTATAATTATTCCATTTAGAAAACCACACACACACACACACACATACATAAACACTTCAAACATTTGATTTTCCCAGCCTGCTGAAATGTTTTATTAGGCACCATATTTAAGATCATTCTCTGAAACTTCTGGTGATAAAACTGTAAGTTTAGTTTTAATATATGTTTATATTTTGTTGAATACTTATTATTACAGAATATATCTATATATTGAATATGTATTATTGCAAAATGATTTTACATATATTTAAAATTTATTGATATGTATTATTGTAGAATAGTAAGTCAATTTCATTATCTTAAATATACTTAAATGCATTTATCTTAAACATAGTCAATTACATTATTTTGCAATGTCTTTTCTTTTTTTTTTTTTTATTTTTTTTATTATTTTTTTTTTTCAACGTTTATTTATTTTTGGGACAGAGAGAGACAGAGCATGAACGGGGGAGGGGCAGAGAGAGAGGGAGACACAGAATCGGAAACAGGCTCCGGGCTCTGAGCCATCAGCCCAGAGCCTGCCGCGGGGCTCGAACTCCCGGACCGCGAGATCGTGACCTGGCTGAAGTCGGACGCTTAACCGACTGCGCCACCCAGGCGCCCCTGCAATGTCTTTTCTAAAGCATGTGGTTTTATCCTACTTAAATACTTTATTCTTTAAAGTTTTCATTTTGTATACTTTTTTTAAATAAAAAGGAAAAACATAATTTTCAAAAATTACAAAGGAGTAAAATGACATTAGAATATTCTATGAATGAATTACATCAGGCTAAAGAGCAGATACAGACAATATTACTGTTATACTATAAGTTTATTCAAGTATTTCACATCTTTTTTCTCTTTTAATGCATTATCCTAGCACAAGATAAAAATAGTGTACTGGGGAGTGCCTGGGTGGCCCCATCAGTAAAGTGTCCAACTTTGGCTCAGGTCATAATCTCACAGTTCATGAGTTCGAGCCCTGCATTGGGCTCTGTGCTGACAGCTCAGAGCCAGGAGCCTACTTTGGATTCTGTGTCTGCCTTTCTCTCTGTCCCTCCCATGCTTGCACTCTGTCTCTGTCTCTGTCTCTGTCTCTCTCTTAAAAATAAATAAACATTTTTTTTAAACAGTGTAGTGGATATAAGGTGAAATCTCAGCAAACCCAGATGACAAGTTTTCTCTCTTCATAAAAAAAAAAAAGTGCTATGAAAAAACTCATCTTCTCTTGTCTCTGCCTTCAACAAGGCTGAAAAAGGTGAAGTTCAGGCCAAGGGCAAACACAGGGCCTCCTCCAGGCAGCAGATGTTCATGGATCCACATTCAAGAGGATCCAGACAATTGACTCTACCTTGAAAAATCTGCCCTCCCTCACCAGTTTTGATCCCTGTCCTTTCTTCTCCCCATATACCAGGAGATCACTGAACAACTTAAATTATTCCAATAAATAATTTATCCAAGTGGGGAAAGAATACTAAAGAAAGAAGGAATAAAACAAAGACAAGACATTTACTTGGGCCCCAAGATTTGGCTGAGGCTGGAGCTGGCCACCCCCTATCGAAACAGGTACTAACTTTGCTCCCAGGAATAGGAAAGAGGGTAAAAGAGGCCTGTGCCCTAACTGGTACAAAAGATGGCCAGAGGTCCCTTTCACATGGACCAACCTAAGGAAGAAGGACAGGTGTAATCAAGAGAATAGAACAAATGGACAGGTCTGAGGCAGAGTTACCACTCTGTTTTCTCAGGTTTGGGGATCCCACTGGGAGAGGGGAGTGGGGTTAATACTAGGTATAGAGACCTATTCTGCTTCATTTTTTACCTCAAATTTTGTAAAGTTCTCATTGAGTTTTTACATTTTCATATTTTCCCCCTTCATATTCAACAGCCATGGCTCTCCCATTGATCCCACCTTTTCTACCCTAAGTTCTACAAATAGCATTCAAAGTCCTCCAGTACTTTTATAGCCTTCACTTCATTCTTCTAGAGCCAAACCATAACCACTGTCTCTTCACCACACACACTATGTTTCCCTGTCTCTTTGTCAATATTCACATCTTCCCTATAGACTGGACACTCCTTCCCACTCCTTCCATCCACATTCAGTTTCTAGGTGTAAAAAAACTTCCACACATTTTTAAGTGTTCCTTTCTGATATCCACCTCATCAGAAAAAAGTCTCCTCTAAACTCTTCAAAATACACTTTATCTGTATTGCCTCTAAATGCACTCAGCACCTTACTGCATTTTAATTTTTGTGTATATATATTATCTTCCCATCTAGATGTGAATTTCTTAAGGGTAGGTTCTGTTTCTTAAAGATCAATATATATCAACACCACAGTCTTAGACAAAGTAACTTCTCAATAATGAATTAATAGTTATATATTGTAACTTAAATTGATTCATGTTGAAAGAAAACATTTTTAGCATATTTCATAACTATGGATATTTAAACTATTATTTTTAAATATTTATTAATGTTTTATCCTATTTTTGAGAAAGAGAGCATGCACATGAGCATGAGCAGGGGAGGAGCAGAGAGAGAGGGGTGAGAGAGAGAATCCCAAGCAGGTTGCACACAGTCAGTGCAGAGCTGGACACAGGGCTGGAATTCACAAACTGTGAGATCATGACCTGAGCCAGTTAACCGACTGAGACACCAAGGTGCCCCTAACTATTCTTATTTAATATATTCTGTTGACCAATCTTTCATTTACTGCCTTCTATCCAATATTTTTGCAGTAGGTCACAGTGTGGCTGAACAAACAGTAACAATAATAATGATAAAAATAACAGGGGCACCTGGGTAGCTAAGTCGGTTGAGTATCTGACTTCATCTCAGGTATGATCTTGCAGTTTGTGAGTTTGAGCTCCACGTCAGGCTCTGTGCTGACAGCGCAGAGCCTGGAGCCTGCTTTGGATTCTGTCTCCTCTCTCTGCCTCTCTCCAACTCAGGCTAATGCTCTTGTTCTCTCTCTCTCTAAAAACTAAAATAAACATTCAAAAAAATTTTAATAATAACAACAACAATAACAATAGTAAATCAGAACAGAGAATGGAAGGTTGACACTTGGAGCCAAACTGTCACTAAGTGCATCACTGAATCTGAAGGAAATATAAGTCACTCAGGAAAGCATAATGTTGGGAAAATGCAAGCAATATTTAAAATGGTGTTTGGGTGTGCCTGGGTGGTTCAGTTGGTTAAGCATCCAACTCCTGATTTTGGCTCAGGTTATGATCTCACGGTTTGTGAGATCGAACCCTGCATCAGGCTCCCTGTTGATAATGTGGAGCCTGCTTGGGATTCTATTTCTCCCTCTCACTGCCCCTCCCCTGCTTTTGCAATCTCTCTTTCTCTCTCTCTCCTTCTCTGTCTCTCTCTCTCTCAAAATAAATAAATCAACTTTTAAAAATAATAATAATAATGGTGTGAATTTATGTAAAAGTGGCTACTAAACATCTCAATCTTGAAGTCCTCACTGTGTCGAGAGATAATTCTTCATGAAAGACCCTTCATGGGTCTTTCATGTTCTGCATTCTGCACACCATGTGAGCAGAGGACCCAAATGATTTTTCATATGGATATTTTTTTTCAAAGATGTTTGGATACAGGCATACCTACTGCACTTCACCATATTGTGCTTAGCAGACAGTCCAGTTTTACAAATTGAAAGTTTCTGGCAACCCTGAGTCAAGTAAATCTATCAGCACCATTTTTCCAATAGCATTTGCTCATTTCTTGTCTCTCTGTCTTATTTTAGAATTCTCACAATACTTTAAGTTTTTTTTCATTATCATTATATTTGCTGTGGTGATCTGTTATCAGTGACCTTTAATGTTACTGTAATTGTTTAGGGAAGCCACGAACTGCACCCACATAAGAGAGCAAACTTCATAAATGTTGCGTGTGTGTCCTACCTGCTCCACTGACCAGCTGTTCCCTACCTCTCTCCCTTTCCTCGGGACTCCCTATTCCCTGAGACAAAATAATATTGAAATTAGGTCAATATATAATCCTACAAGGTCTTCTGAGTGTTCATGTGAAAAGAATAGTAGGACTTCTCTAACTTTAAGTCAGAAGGCAGTAATGATTACGTTTGGTGAGGAAGGCAAGTTGGAAGCCAAGACAGACTGAAAGCTAGGCCACTTGTGCCAAATAGTTACCCAAGTTGTGAAAGCAAAGGAAAAAGTCTTGAAGGGAATTACAAGTGCTAATCCAGTACACACACAAATGGTAAGAAAGCAAAACAGCCTTGTTAATGATACGGAGGAGGTTTTAGTGGCCTGAGAAGATCAAACCAGTTATAATATTCCCTTAAGTCAGAGCATAATCCAGAGCAAAGCCCTAACTCTCTTCAAGTTTACATAGCCTGAGAGAGGTGAGGAAGCTGCAAAAGAAAAGCCTGAAGCTAGCAACAGTTGGTTCATGAGGTTTAAGAAGTCATCTCCATAACATAAAAATGCAAGGTAGAGCAACAATGCTGATGCAGAAGCTGCAAGTTATGCAGAAGATGAGACGTAGTGAAGATAATTCATGAAGTTGGCTACACTAAACAACAGATTTTCTATGTAGACAAAATAACCTTCTATTGGAAAAAGATGCCATCTAGGACTTTAATACCTAGGGAGAAGAAGTCAATGTTTGGCTTCAAAGCTTCAAAGGACAGACTGACTCTCTGGTTAAGGGGTAATGCAGCTGGTAACTGAAAGTTGAAGCCCATGCTCACTTATCCCTCCAAAAATCCTAGGGATATTAAGAATTATATTAAGTCTACTCTGCCTGTGCTCTATAAATGGAACAACAAATCCTGGATAACATCACATCTGTTTACAACATGGTTTACTGAATATTTTAAAACTTAACAGAAGACCGTGGGGGAGGGGAAGGAAAAAAAAAAGTTAGAGAGGGAGAGAGCCAAACCATAAGAGACTCTTAAAAACTGAGAATAAACTGATGGTTGATGGGGAGATGGAGGGAGGGGAGGGTGGATGATGGGCATTGAGGAGGACACCTGTTGGGTTGAGCACTGGCTGTTGTATGGAAACCAATTTGACAATAAATTTCATATTAAAAAAAAACCAGCTGTAAGACCTTTTGTCAGAAGAAAAGATTCCTTTCAAAACATTACTGTTTACTGGCAATGCACCTGGTCACCCAAGAGCTTTGATGGAGATGGACAACAAGAATTATGTTGTTTTCATGCCTGCTAACACAACATCCATTCTGCAGCCCATGGATCAAGGAGTAATTGTGGCTTCCAAGTGTTATTATTTAAGAAATACATTCTTTAAGACTACAGCTGCCATGGACAGTGATTCCTCTGATGGATCTGGACAAAGTACATTGAA
Source organism: Lynx canadensis (assembly GCF_007474595.2). Taxonomy (NCBI): domain Eukaryota; kingdom Metazoa; phylum Chordata; class Mammalia; order Carnivora; family Felidae; genus Lynx; species Lynx canadensis. The sequence continues at coordinate 102,542,285 of NC_044311.2, forward strand.
AACTTGCTGGAAAGGATTCACCATTCCAGATGCCTTTAAGAACATTTGTGATTCACTGGAAGAAGTGACAATATCAATATTAACAGGAATTTTTAAAAAGTTGATTTCAACCCTCATAGATGACCTGGAGGGGTTCAATGCTTCAGTGCAGGAAGTCATGGCAGATATGTTAGTAACAGCAAGAGAATTAACATTAGAAGTGGAGCCTGAAGATGTGACTGAATGGCTGCAATTTCATGATACAATTTTAATGGACAAGGGGTTGCTTCTTATGGTTGAACAAAGAAAGTGTTTTCCTGAGGTGGAATCTACTCCTGGTGAAGATGTTGTGAAGACTGTCGAAATGACAGCAAAGGACTTAGAATGTTATATAAACTTAGTTGATAAAGCAGTGACAGCGTTTGAGAGGATTGACTCCAATTTTGAAATAAGTTCTACTGAGGATAAAATGCTATCAAACAGCATCACAGGCTACAGAGAAATCATTCGTGAAAGGAAGCCTCAGTCAGTGTGGCAAGCTTCACTGTTATCTTAAGAAACTGCCACAGCCACCTCAACCAGCAGCAACCACCACCCTGATTAGTCAGCAGCCATCGACATCAAGGCAAGACCCTCCACCAGCAAAAGATGACAACTCACTAAAAGCTCAGATGGTGTTAGCATTTTTTTAATGAATAAAGTATTTTTTATTTAGGGCATGTATTTAGGGGGGGTTTTCGATATAATGCCTTTACACACTTAATAGACTACAAGGTACTGTAAACATAATTTTTATATGCACCGAGAAACAAAAAAATTCATTTTATGGCTTTATTGTGATACTTGCTTTATTATGGTGGTCTGGATCTTAATCTACAATATTTCTCAGGTATGACTGTAGTGAACAGCTTTAGAAGATAATGTCTCTCTCCAGAGCACAGGCAAGTTTGTTTGCTGCCTATCATAAAAGTTTCAGGTTTCCTATACTCAGGGTAACTCAGCTGTGACATACACCTATTGTGACTGTAGCATCTAACTAGGTATCATCATGTTGCTTCTTTGGGACTTGAGGGGCAAGGTAAATTGACACAAATAGGATACTCATGATGTTTCTGTGTCATGCGTAATAAAGTCATTTGTCACAGAATCAGAAGGTTCGTGTTACTTTGTTAAAAATACGTGAAACTAATTCTAGTTAAGGAAATTGGAGGGTGCTGTACTTATTAGAAGCACACAGTGGAGAATTCACAAAATTGAAGAAGAGTTGAGCAGTTAAATTTCATGAAAGATGAGTCTGGGGATCTGAATAGCACGGACACTTGAAGAGTCATTTTCTGATTCTGACACATAATTTATCAGTATTAATGAGCCATTTCATATCCCACATGTTTGAAAAAGCAAACTCCTAGAAGAAATTATATGATTAGGTTGGTCAGAGGAAGTGGGACCACATAATTCACATTCCCACCAATCAGACTGAGAGAAGCAGTAAATCAATAACCAATCAATGAACAATCAATTGATAATTAGATCAATAAATAAACAAAACAGAGACATCCCCTTCTCCTTAAGCAAAGGATTTTCTCATCTGAAGAAACTGCAATTGTCTCTTGGGAGGACAGTGGATGGCACAAAACTTATTATACTGCCCTGTTTGTTTTGACTACCAGATAACCAAAAATTCAGCTGAATGTTAGTAACTGTGTAAGACCAAATTCTTTACATTTCTCTTGTCCTTCCGCCCTGACATTATTTTCTTGATGTAATCTTTAAGACAACTGCACACTTTATATGTGGGAAATAAATAAACAACACCATGTAAAGATCCCCAAATAAACATGTTCCGCTATTTCACTCTTCTACAACTTTGCATGTGTTGGTCCTTTTACTAACATCTCTTCTCCATTTTGTCCACCACTCAAGTCTACTTGCTGGGAAACACAGTTGCATATAGCTTGTTGCCCCTTGCACAGGTGCATAAGAGTGGCCATAAGCCTAGAACATTTTTTTGCAAAGAAATAAGGAGCCATCACAGCCTCTGTTGGATATGTCTGTTTGCTTGGAAATATCTTCCCCTATTCCAGACTTGGTGTGTATGTCTTTGCTCTGCTTAAGCCTGGGTGTCATACAATACCATGTGGTACCCACTGCCATATCTGTGGGGAGAGAATGGAGTCCTCCACCTGCAGTATAGAGAGACATATGCAGACCATTTCTTTGCATCAGCTGTGAGTTAGACCCACTGGCAATGGGGACAGACACTCATAGTTGAAGCTGATCTTGCTCTGTCTCTTCTCTTTATCAGTAAAGTGTTGTTGCATCTAGTGTTTGTGTGAGTTGTGTCTTCCTTACCTGACACCTGAAAACCATGCAGCGGGCTGACATCAGGGATTGTGGCTCCTGTGGGCAGCACCTAAAGCTCTTTGCTGTCCCCAACTCAGAACTCCTCCTCTGAAGGCAGTAACAGGTGTTGTTCAATAGAATTCATCATTTAGATGTAGGCAAAGTTATCTATCCTGTTCCTTCTGCTCCTGATGTACTTTTATTTACCTGTGGAATCCAACCTATCTTAACATTACCTGCATTCTTTGTTTAAATATCTATATTTGCTAGTAGATAGACATTTCTTTGGATAGATCTGTATCTTACTCATGATTGTATCACTAACACCTATTCTGTTTCCTGACATTTAAGAGGAGTTAAATGAAGCCTTGTTATTTAACTCAGTTAATAAATGGACAAATGAATTAGAGGCAGCAGAGAAACAAGGAGATCTGAGTGCTTCTCGGAAGGAGGTACCATAGACTCCATTTTGGTTTTGTTTCAGGTTTTTCTTCTTTTCATCTATCTCTCTACTAGTCTCTAGAACACGGACCTTTTCTTGCTCTTCATCATATAATACTAAATTTAATACTCAACTCCTCTTGAGAAACTATATAGTCAGATTTTCACTGTAAATGCCGATTTATCCCTTTTCTAATATTGAAGAGTCTATCATGCTGTTTCCACAGTTCTATTTAATTTCGTTCACAACACTTTGGGAATGTATATTCCTCACTACAGTCAAAGCCCACATAACTCACCTAACCAGTTAGCGGTAGGGTGAGACTTTCAACCCATCACAATACTACCTAAAAGGTTTCTTTTTCCACTGGACTAGATATTATCCCACAAGCTCAAAGAAGTAACATCTCTTCCCACATTGCATAAGTTCAGGCAAAACTGGGGTTATCTTCTTCATTATATAAGCAAATGCCCAATATTTCTCCTAGGATTTTAATAAGCAGAACAGGAAGCATGTAAGTTTAGGAGGTGTAAGACACATTAATACCCATGAAAAACCTGACTCCCTATTAATGTCATTTGAGAATTCTTCCCTGAAATTTTGTTTCAAATCACTTTGCCAATGCCAAATAATGTGTTTTCTTGCTTTTAGTTGCTTTCTTTGAAACCCCCCCCACCAAAATTATATGCTTACAATGTCACCTCACTTTCAGAACTCCTAAGGAAAAAAATGCTTTCTTCTTTGTTTGCTTTTTTTTTAAATGATTGAAACACTGTCTCTCTCTTGCTAATTGAGCTCATTCACCTGTGACAAATGCAAGCTGTGCTACCGTTAGGACAATACAAGTTTGTCAGCAGGGTCACTCACAGAATGCCCTTTGCCAGGGCAAAACTGCTGATGTTCCAGCTTATTCTTAGTTGTTAAATTCTAACAGATGAGCAAAAACAAACAGCTCCATTTATTCAAAAAAGGGAAAGAGTTGAGAGGGGAGTGGAGATGTGACAACTGCTATTTCCACCCTCTTGCAAAGTCAACCAGATTCTTTACAGCATAATAAATCCATTATACATGATATATCTATTCCATGGCAGAAACAGACTAGTTTAAAGCTTCTTACACATTTTTTTTAATTTAGTTCTCTATGCTGTTCCTTTATGTATGCTCATCTAGAGCAACGAACTGAGAAGGAAAAAAATCAAGTAAAAATATAATGACACCATAACTATTCACTATAACGACACTACCTTTCATATATTCATTCCCTCATTCTTTGTATACCCCTTATTTCATAGACGGCTCAAAGTGAGGTGAACTGCTAAAGCACTTAACAATTTGTGCTACTTATTCATCACTTACAGTTGCATCTTCAACACATATGATCATATGATTACCAATACACCAGAAGGAGTTGAGAGAGCTTTGCTACTTCAAGGAGAAAACGGATGAATAAATGAATAAATGAATGTGAATGAATTACTTCTCCCTAACTAGCACTTTAATGTTAGTTTCAAGAGATTAATTTTTCCTTGTATTTCTATATAAATTAGCAAAACATGCTTCCTTATCTTTCCTTTATGAGACACACCTCTGAAAACAGTAAATTTGAATAAAAATGCATTGGTTGTATTAATTCTAAAAAGCTTTATTAGTTATAAAAATCCTATTGGGTCACTACATAGTCAAGACCTCAAAGCCTTTGTAAATGTATTTCAACTCCTTCTGAGAAGCCAGTGACACACCATTCTGTCCTTTAGAATAGCAAATGAAAAAGGCAAAAGTAATCAAGAGAACCTAAATCCTCCCATTCCTCTCCCTAATAGATACCTGGAAACTCCAGGAAAGAGTTATTACTTCTTAGATTACATTATTTAGATATATGGGGGAAGCCCTTATGAAGAGTAGTATGTTGTGCTGGAGTTCTGCTTTCACTCCCAACCCTAGCCACCTCTACTGTCATGGTGCCCTGACTTGAACTTTGCAGTCCTGGATCTCCCTAAGTTTCAGCCATGAACTTCCTCCCAAAAGAAATAACGGGGATTATGTCACGGGCAAATCTATTCCAGCATCTGGAATAGAGAGAACTGTTCCCAGAGCTGAAGTGTTCTTACAATCTATACTCAAATTAGCACAATTTTTAAAACACTGTTCTTGTCAAAGACATTTCTCATGAGGCTTCCTCAAGACCAGTGATGTGTTCATAGTAGTTGGATATAGAACCAGTAATGCCATTAAAGGGGGGGGGGGAGAAAGAAAGAAAAGAAAAACAGTTGTTCATGAACTTGATCTAGGCTAGTGTCTGAACATCAGATTTCTTTAATAACTCTGGCATGCAAATATCTAATATTGTTGAATGATGTGTTGAAATTAGATTTGCCTTCCTTTGATAAGACAAGGTAAATCTGCCTTACCAGGTTTTGTTCCCTTCTTCAAACTATTGCTATATAAAACTGTTTTAGATGTTTTACTCTTATCTTCCAAAACATTTTGTCTGTCCTCCAATTGGTTGCAAACAAAATATGGTCTATGATGGAGACCTTTTATTAATCTTCAATTGTTAGTGCTTACAAAAATTTAATGAAAGTCAGAAAAAATGAGTTCAAGGGGCGCCTGGGTGGCTTAGTTGGTTAAGCATCCAATTCTTGATCTTGACTCAAGTCATGATCTCACAGTTTGTGGGATCGAGTCCTATGTCTGACTCTCCACTGACAGCACAGAGCCTGCTTGGGATTCTCTCTCTACCCCTGCCCCTCTTCCACTTGCAGATGGTCACTCTCTCTCTCTCAAAATAAATAAATTTTTTTAAAAACGTAAAAAAAAAAAAAGAAGTTCAAGCTTCACCCAAGGAAAAATCCAGAGTTTTAAGGATAGAACACAAGAATAGACCAGCATCTACAAATTTCCAAAAACAGGATGGGATGGTCTAGAAAAATCAAGACACTGTCCACTATCTTTCAGTTGAGAAAAATAAAATCAGCTGTTGGGAGGTACATATTGACTGTTCATTATGATACCAGAAAATTTTAGTGCAGCAAATAAAACTGAAAAGTTTCTAACAAAGGTAAATTGTAGAGACAACTGGGAGCCTGGCATGGAAATAAATGACTTCATTAAGTTACTACATGGTTCAAGACAAAGGAATCCATTTACCTTAGCTATCCACAAAGCAGAACTTTCTGAAGTCAAGAAAATAAACAGATTTTATGTTTTCACAATAGTTAATGAGAAGACCCAACGCTGTATGCAACAGACACAGTGAGTATTTTATGTGATTTTTTTATTGTTGCTTTTAGCAGGACTATTTCTTATTTTGATTCTTTAAAGAAATAAAATTGTTGTGTTTTTATAGTAAGTGCTACATACATATATCACTTGGTATGATTCAACCCACATATATTAACTTTCAAGTTCTACAGACACAGATAAAGTCCCCTTGTACATTTCAGTTCTAAATTTTATCTGTATGAATATGTTAAAAGTCTACTAGTTTCAACTATAATAATGATAGAACTTGCCCATTGTTGGAAATATTGGCTCTTATCTTCAAGTGAGAAAAAAAATTATTTTATTGATCATACTGTCACTTGTATATGGCTTCCTTTTTTTTGACATTCACTTAGACAGTCAAATAATTGTTAAATAGTTCTTTGCTCCTGTTTGCATCTCTTTTATGTCTGTCCACTTCATTTCTATTTACTCCTCTTTGCCCTTTTCTTGCTTAGCTATTCTACAATGATCATGGAAGGCCTTGACTAAGAGATCAGAAGACAGTATAAGCCAGAACTTAACTGTACTTAATCATGTAGTTTATTTTCTCCCTGTACGTATTTACTACCTGTAAAATGAGAAGGTCTGATTTTGACTAAATCAAAATTGAATGTAAAATTCTGTGTTTACATGCATTTTTCTTAAGGAGAAGAGTCATCATATATCAGTTTTTCAGAACAGATTTTTAAACCATAGCTGATTTGCTACTTAGACTAGCCAACCAACATTCTGTTCTCTCTTATGTCCTAAAACAACCCAGGCAATAAAAGAGTCATTTTCTCCAATACAGTCTCAAAAAATATTCATATGTTTCTGAAGAATGAAAATCCCCTATGATGTGTGTGTGTGTGTTTATGTGTGTGTTTTTCTAACTCTGGTTTTAAATTATTTTAATGCTATCAGGTAAAGGAATTCAATGGGTATCAACAATAAAACTTACTAAAAACTATGCTGTTTTGGGTTGGATTTTTTTTGTTTTTTGGGGGCTTTGGGGGTTTTTTGTTGTTGTTGCTGTTGTTTTTGAGAGAGAAAGAGCGCATGAGCAGGAGAGGGAGAGAGGAGGGGAGAAAGAGAGAGAGACTGAGAGAGACAGAATCTTAAGCAGGCTCCATGCCCAGCACAGAGCCCAATGTGGGGCCTTATGACCTGAGCCTAAATCAAGAGTCTGAAGTTTAGGGGCAAATGGGTGGCTCAGTCGGTTGAGCATCCAACTTTGGCTCAGGTCATGATCTCATGGCTCATGGGTTCAAGCCCCGCGTCGGGCTCTGTGCTGACAGCTCGGAGCCTGGGGCCTGCTTCGGATTCTGTGTCTCCCTCTCTCTCTCTCTACCCTCCTGTGCTTATTCTCTGTCTCTCTCTGTCTCAAAAATAAATAAACATTAAAAAAAATTTTAAAAAAGAGTCCAAAGCTTAACTGACTGAGCCATCCAGGCATCCCTGGAAACTACTTTTAAGTAAAATCTGGGTGATGTTAAGAATACCACTAATGGCCTTAAATAAAAAATGTAATAGTTAGGAGGCAGTTCACCATAGTGGTGTTAAGAAAAAGCTGAAAATACCTCCCCCAAGGGACACAACAAATCTACAGCCATATATGGAACAATTCCCCTGAAAAAGACCTAAAAACTAGCTAAACAGCTCTTCTACAACAAAGAATTTTAAACGGGTCACACAGAAACATATATGAAGGACAAAGATCTGGTCTTACGAAAACTGCACCAACAAGTGCCACAATCAGGCAGGATCTTGCGAACACAGACCTTCTCTCTGAGGATCAGGGGATTTGTGCCCCACATCAGGCACCCCAACATTTGCAACCAGTACCAGAGAGACAAGCCCCAGAAATGTCAGGCTTTCGAAATCAATGAGGCTACGTCCAGGAGAACCACAGGGCTCTAAGAAATGAAGATTACACTCTTAAAGGGTATATGCACAGACTCACTTGCCCTAGGAACCAGCAAAAAAAAAAGCAGTTTGAAAAGCACCTAAATCGTATGTGAATAAAATTAATTTGTTAAACTAAAAGTATCTGTTGGGGGTGCCTGGGTGGCTCAGTCAGTTAAGCATCAGCTTCAGCTCAGGTCATTCATGATCTCACAGTTCGTGGGTTCTAGCCCCGCGTTGGGCTGTGTACTGACAGCTCGGAGTCTGGAGCCAGCTTCAGATTCTGTGTCTCCCTCTCTCTCTCTGCCCCTCTCCTTCTCATACTCTGTCTCTCTATATCAAAAAGTAAATAAACATAAAAAATATAAAAGTATGGCACAAAAACAGACACACAGACCAATGGAATAGAATAGAAACCCCAGAACTAGACCCACAAACGTATGGCCAACTCATCTTTGACAAAGCAGGAAAGAACATCCAATGGAAAAAAGACAGCCTCTTGAACAAATGGTGCTGGGAGAACTGGACAGCAACATGCAGAAGGTTGAAACTAGACCACTTTCTCACACCATTTACAAAAATAAACTCAAAATGGATAAAGGACCTAAATGTGAGACAGGAAACCATCAAAACCTTAGAGGAGAAAGCAGGAAAAGACCTCTCTGACCTCAGCCGTAGCAATCTCTTACTCGACACATCCCCAAAGGCAAGGGAATTAAAAGCAAAAGTGAATTACTGGGACCTTATGAAGATAAAAAGCTTCTGCACAGCAAAGGAAACAACCAACAAAACTAAAAGGCAACCAACGGAATGGGAAAAGATATTTGCAAATGACATATCGGACAAAGGGCTAGTATCTAAAATCTATAAAGAGCTCACCAAACTCCACACTCGAAAAACAAATAACCCAGTGAAGAAATGGGCAGAAAACATGAATAGACACTTCTCTAAAGAAGACATCCAGATGGCCAACAGGCACATGAAAAGATGTTCAGCGTCGCTCCTTATCAGGGAAATACAAATCAAAACCACACTCAGGTATCACCTCACGCCAGTCAGAGTGGCCAAAATGAACAAATCAGGAGACTATAGATGCTGGAGAGGATGTGGAGAAACGGGAACCCTCTTGCACTGTTGGTGGGAATGCAAATTGGTGCAGCCGCTCTGGAAAGCAGTGTGGAGGTTCCTCAGAAAATTAAAAATAGACCTACCCTACGACCCAGCAATAGCACTGCTAGGAATTTATCCAAGGGATACAGGAGTGCTGATGCATAGGGGCACTTGTACCCCAATGTTCATAGCAGCACTGTCAACAATAGCCAAATTATGGAAAGAGCCTAAATGTCCATCAACTGATGAATGGATAAAGAAATTGTGGTTTATATACACAATGGAATACTACGTGGCAATGAGAAAAAATGAAATATGGCCTTTTGTAGCAACGTGGATGGAACTGGAGAGTGTGATGCTAAGTGAAATAAGCCATACAGAGAAAGACAGATACCATATGGTTTCACTCTTATGTGGATCCTGAGAAACTTAACAGGAACCCATGGGGGAGGGGAAGGAAAAAAAAAAAAAAAAAAAAAAAAAGGACGTTAGAGTGGGAGAGAGCCAAAGCATAAGAGACTGTTAAAAAACTGAGAACAAACTGAGGGTTGATGGGGGGTGGGAGGGAGGGGAGGGTGGGTGATGGGTATTGAGGAGGGCACCTTTTGGGATGAGCACTGGGTGTTGTATGGAAACCAATTTGTCAATAAATTTCATATAAAAAATATATAAAAGTATCTGCTGGAAGGGCAGAAGCCTGTTGTGACTGGCTACAGAGATGGAAGAACTGGCAGGTGCCATCTTGAGGTTTCCTTCCACCTTGTTGGTGCCAACACGGGCAGGAACCATACTGCACTCTCCCTCTAACCTCCTAGAACGAGTGGGCATGTTCCACTCCTGCTCCACTACTATTGCCACACCAAAGCCACTCCATGTTGATAGCTCACACAGGAGATGCCCCAAGAGTGCCTCACTCTAGTTGCCAGGGGGATTACATTTCTGAGCCAAACAGATCTGAAACAATCAAAGAGACAGTTCTTGGTAGATTACCACTCTCAGGGCACTGCATAGAGGGCTGACTGAAACATATTAACAGTCTTCCTGTGAAAAAAAGGCCTATTCATTTTGTCTGTAAGCTTCAGCCTGAGGGGCAAGCCTCAGGTTTACCATGTATCCACAGGTTACAGAGGTACTCACAGGGAACAAAGATCAGAGGATGTATCTTTGCACTCCCTCATGGCCTTCCTTCAGGTCACCAGTACCTCCCAGAAAGGAGTTCATATACTTGTCTAAAACCCTGCTTTTGGGGATGCCTGGGTGACTCAACCAGTTGAGTGTCTGACTCTTGATTTTGGCTTGGACCATGATCCCAAGGTTGTAGGATCAAGCCCCATGTCAGGCTCTGTGCTGAGTGTGGAGCTGCCTGAGATTCTCTTCCTCTCCTTCTGCTCCTCTCCCCACTCACGCTCTCTCTTCCTCTAGATAGATAGATAGATCAATCAATCAATCAATCAATCCCTGCTTTTTACAACTGTTGCCAAGGAAATACCTGCAGATCACCCGGTCAGGAGACCAGCAGGGTTTAGAATTGCAGAACCACAGGACTATATATTTGCATACTTCAAAAGCTTCTGCCTGATGGACTAGCTTCCAATTAGCTTGAAACTAGGTGCTGACTGAGAAACCTCCCTCTGGAACACAGGTCTTAGCATATCCTCAACAACGGGGACCTATCAATAATAAATCATGCTGCTTAGACAATCACAAAGGTTCAAAAGACAACCAAGAACTACAGCAAGGTTCAATGTTATGGTTCATCTCCTGTACAAAGCCACTCCTTCAAGACTGGGAGAGAGAGCTTTCACCTAATCCATAGAAACAAACACAGAGAATCAAGCAAAATGGGGAAATGGAAGAATATGTTCCAAATGAAAGAAGAAAACAAAACCCCAGAAAAAATCTTAATGAAACAGAGGGAAATGATATACATGATACAGAGTTCAAAGTAATAGTCCTAAAGATGTTTACTGAACTCATAAAAAGAATGGATAAATACAGTTGAGAACTTCGACAAAGAGATAGAAAATACAAGAAAGTGCCAAACAGAAGTCACAGAGCTGAAGAATACCGTAATTGAAATGAAAAATACAGTAGAAGGGTTCAAAAAGAGACCAGATGAAGCAGAAGAAAGAATCAGTGATCTAAAAGACAGGGAAGTAGAACTCATTCAAACAGAGTAGAAAGGAGAAAAAAATGAATCTTGAAAAGCAAAGTGAAGATATGTTTAAGGGACTATAGGACAAATGCAAACAAACTAACATTTGCATTATAGGGGTCTCAAATGGAAAAAAGGAAGAAAAATGGACAAAAAAAACATATTTAAAGAAATTATGGTTGAAAAAGTCCCTAACCTTGGGGAAAAAATAGACATTCAGATAGAGGAAAGTCAGAGAGTTTGAAATTAGATGAGCCCAAAGAGACCTACACCAAGACACATCATGACTAAAATATCAACTTAGAGAATCCTAAAAGCAGCAAGAGGAAAAAAAAAAAAGTTATACACAGGGGAAGAAATCAATAAGACTACCAGCAGATTTCTCAGCAGAAACTAGGCAGGCCATAGGGAAGAGAATGACATATTCAAAATGCTAAAAGGTAAAAAAATTCAAACCAAGAATACTCTACACAGCAAAGTTATTATTCAAAATTGAAGGAAAGATAAAGAGTTTTCCAGATAAGCAAAAGCTAAAAAAGTTTACCACAACTAAATCTGCCTTATAAGAAATATTAAAGGGATTTCTTTAAACTGAAAAGGAAGGGCAAGTAACAAGTAACAAGAAAACATGAAGGTAAAAATCTCATTATTAATCTCACTATTTCATAAACATAAAGTAAGGGTAGAGGATTAATCACTTGTAAAGCTAGTATGAAGATCCAAAGACAAAAGTAGCAAAAATAACTACAACTACAATAATTAGTTAATGGCACAAAAACAGATACTCAGATCAATGGAACAGAATAAAGCAGGAAATAATATCCATTGGAATAAAGACAGTCTCTTCAGCAAGTAGTGCTGGGAAAACTGGACAGCGACATGCAGAAAAATGCCCCTGGACCACTTTCTTACACCATACACAAAAATAAACTCAAAATGGATGAAAGACCTAAATGTAAGACAGGAAGCCATCAAAATCCTCGAGGAGAAACCAGGCAAAAACCTCTTTGACCTCGGCCACAGCAACTTCTTACTCAACACGTCTCTGAAGGCAAGGGAAACAAAAGCAAAAATGAACTATTGGGACCTCATCAAAATAAAAAGCTTCTGCACAGCAAAGGAAACAATCAGCAAAATTAAAAGGCAACCGGCAGAATGGGAAAAGATATTTGCAAACATCATATCAAATAAAGGGTTAGTATCCAAAATCTGTAAAGAACTTATCAAACTCAACACCCAAAAAACAAATAATCCAGTGAAGAAATGGGCAAAAGACATAAATAGACACTTCTCCAAAGAAGACATCCAGATGGCCAACCGACACTTGAAAAAATGCTCAACATCACTCATCATCAGGCAAGTACAAATCAAAACTACAATGAGATATAACCTCACACCTGTCAGAATGGCTAACATTAACAACTCAGGCAACAACAGATGTTGGCAAGGCTGAGGAGAAAGAGGATCTCTTTTACACTGCTGGTGGGAATGCAAACTGGGGGGTGCAGCCACTCTGGAAAACAGTATGGAGATTCCTCAAAAAATTAAAAATAGAACCACCCTATGACCCAGCAATTACACTACCAGGTATTTATCCAAAGGATACAGGTATGCTATTTCAAAGGGACACATACACTAATGTTTATAGTAGCACTATGAACAGTAGCCAAAGTATGGAAAGAGCCAAAATGTCCATTGATGGATGAATAGATAAAGAAGACATGGTATATATATATATATATATATATATATATATATATATATATACACGCACACACACACACACGATGGAGTATTACTCAGCAATCAAAAAGAATGAAATCTTGCCATTTGCAACTACATAGATGGAATGAGAGAGTACTATGCTAAGTGAAATTAGAGAAAGACAAATATCATATGACTTTATTCATATGAGGACTTTAAGATACAAAACATATGAACACAAGAGAAGGGAAGCAAAAAGAATATCAAAACAGGGAGGGGGAAAAAACATAAGAGACTCTTAAATATGGATAACAAACAGAGGGTTACTGTAGGGTTGTAGGAGGGGATGTGCTAAATGGGTAAGGGGCATTAAGAAATCTACTCCTGAAATCATTGTTGTACTATATGCTAACTAACTTAGTTGTAAATTAAAAAAATAAATTAAACAAAATGGTAAACATAAGGTAAAGGTTCTATAAGGACCCTTAAGGACACAAGGAATTAAAAAAAAAAACTTGGAGTATAAGAAATATAAAAATAATGTAGTAAAATATGAACTAACAAGGATCAAGCCCTTAAAAATAGGAACCCTATCTTGGGAGTAACATAAGGATAATCTACAAAGAGCTAGAGTTAAATGAGAAATATGGGGACATTGCACTAAAACAGTTGTTTATATTAAATACGGTATGATGTGACAGAGTATTAAAGAAGTGAAAGAGAGAAAAAATAATAATTAGTTAAGGAGTATATAAAATTAAAACGTGAAATGTGATATCACGAACATAAAACACGGAGGGGTGTTAAAAATATAATTTTTTAAATATGTTGAAACTTAACTTGATATCAATTTAAAATATAAGTTTATATAGACACACACTGTTGTACGTAACGTTCATGGCAACCACAAAGCAAAAACCTACATTAAATATACAAAGGATAACGAGAAAAAAAATCTAAGCATAATAATACAGAAACTAATCAAAACACAAGGAGAAAAAAAACAAGAGAAACTATAAAACAGCCAGCAAACAACAAAATGGCAATAAATACATAGCTATCAGTAATTACTTTAAATGTACATGGACAGAATGCTACAATCAAGACATAGTGGCTGAATGAATTTTTAGAAAAAAGGTATATCTATATGCTGCCTATAAGAGACTCACTTCAGATGCAAAGGCACACATAAACTGAAAGTGAATGGATGGAATTTTGTCTTCATTCAAATGGAAACCAGAAGCTGGGGTAGCTATGATTATATCAGAGAAAACAAAATTTAAAACAAAGACAGTAACAAGAGAGAAAGGTGAATATTACATAATGATAAACAGTCAGTCCAACAAGATGATATAGTATTTGTAAATCTCTATGCACCCAACATAAATCACCTAAATATATAAAGCAAATATTAACAGCCTTAAAGGGTGAAATTGGCAGCAATATAGTAATAGTAGGGTACATCAATATCCCACTTACTAAGTGGATAGATCATCCCAACAGAAGATCAATAAGGAAACATAAGCCTTAGATGACACTTTAGACCACCAGTATTTATCAGACATATACATAACATCCCATCCAAAAGGCAGCAGAATACACATTCTTCTCAAGTGTACACAGAACATTCTCTAAGATAAATCCTATGTTTGGCCACAAAGCAAGACTCAATAAATTTAAGAACAATGAAATTATATCAAGCATCTTTTCTGATCACAATGGTATAAAACTAGAAATCAATTATAGGAATAAAAGTGGGAAAATCACAAATATGTAAAGATTAAACAATATGATACAAAACCACCAGTGCATCAACAAAGAAATCTAAGGAGAAATCAAAAAACAACCTGAGACAAATGAAATGGAAATACAACATATCAAAATCTATGGGATGCTGCCAAAGCATTCTAAAAAGGAAGTTTGTAGTGATACAGCCCTATCTCAAGAAAAGACAAATCTCAAATAAACAGTCTAACTTTCCACCTAAATGAACTAGAAAAGAGAACAAATGAAGCCTGAAGGTAGTAGAATCAAGGAAATAATTAAGATCAGAGCTGAAATAAATGAAATAGAGATTTAAAAAAAGTAGAAAGGATCAATGAAACATTTTTCTTGAAAAGATAAACAAAACTGACAAATCTTTAGCTAGACTAAGAAAAAGCTCAAATAAAATCAGTTTTAAAAGAGAAGTTAAAACTGATACTATAGAGTACAAAGGATCATAATAGATTATATGAACCAATATATGCCAAAATATTGGAAAACCCAGAAAAAAAATGCATAATTTCCTAGAAACATACAATATTCCAAAATTGAATCATGCAAAAATAGAAAACATTCAGACCAGTTACTAGTAAGGAAAATGAATCAGTATTCAAAATCTTTCCAAAACAAAATTCCAGTACCATACGGCTTCACTCGTCAATGCTAACAAACATTCAAAGAAGATTTAATACCTACCCTTTTCAAACTTCCCCCTGCAAACTCCTCAAAAAAATAAGTAAGAGAGAATACTTCTAATCTCATTTTATGAGGCAGAATCACCCTGACACCAAAACCAGGCAAAGATCCCTCTCTCTCTTTCTCTCTCTCTCTCTCTCTCACACACACAGAAAGAAAGAAAAAGGAAAAAAGAAAGAAAACAAAAAGAAAAAAAGAAATTACAGGCCAGTATCCCTGATGACCACAGATGCAAAAATCCTCAATAAAATATTAGCAAATGAAATTCAACAATACAGTAAAAATATCATATACCATAATCATGTGGGATTTATTTCAGAAATCCTAGGATGGTGCAACATCTACAAATCAATCCATGTGACACACCACATGAACAAAATGAAAGATAAAAATCATATAATCATATCAATAAACGTAAAAAATGCATTTGACAAAACTCAACGTTCATTTATGATAAAAACTCTCAACAAAGTGGCTACAGACAGAACGTACCTCGGGGCGCCTGGGTGGCGCAGTCGGTTAAGCGTCCGACTTCAGCCAGGTCACGATCTCGCGGTCTGTGAGTTTGAGCCCCACGTCAGACTCTGGGCTGATGGCTCGGAGCCTGGAGCCTGTTTCCGATTCTGTGTCTCCCTCCCCTGTTCATGCTCTGTCTCTCTCTGTCCCAAAATTAAATAAACGTTGAAAAAAAAAAATTCAAAACAGAACGTACCTCAATAAAGGCCATATTTGGTAAGATTTTATTTATACTCAATGGTGAAAGCTGAAAATTCTTCCTCTAAGATCAGGAAGAAGACAAGGATATCCACTCTCTTTTACTCAACACACTATTGGAATACCTAGCCAGAGCAATTAGGCAGGATAAATAAATAAAAGACATACAAATTTGAAGTAAAAGTATCACTACGTGAAGTTGACATGATTTTATATACAGAAAACCCTGAAGATTCCATCAAAAAACTTACAGAATTAGTAGCAAAAAATAAACAAATTCGGTAACATTGCAGGATATAAAATCAATATACAAAAATTTGTTGTATTTTTATATACTACCAACAAACTATCAGAAAAATAAATTAAGAAAACAATCCCATTTACAATTGCATTGAAAAGAATAAAACAACTAGAAATAAATTTAACCAAGGAAGTAAAAAACCTATATTTTGAAAACTATGATACACAGATGAAAGCAATTGAAAAAGACACAAATAGCCTGGGTCGGTTAAGCATCTGACTCTTGATTTTGGCTCACAGTTATTGGGATGAAGCCCCATGATGGGCTCCACAATGACAGCATGAAGCCTACTTGGGATTTTGGGATTCTCTCTCCCTCCCTCTGACTGCCCCTCCCCTTCTCATGTGCACTCTCTCTCTCTCAAAATAAATAAATAAACTTTAAAAAAGAAAAAGACATAACTAAATGTAAATATATTCTTTGCTCAAGTATTGGAAGAATTAATATCTTCATCATTAAAATATCATTAAATGTCCATATTATTCCAAGCAATCCACAAATTAAGTGCAATCCCTATCAAAATTCCAATGATTATTTCAAAGAAATAAAACAGCCCTAAAATGTATATGGAACCACAAAGGATTCTGAATAGCCAACGGTAATCTTGAGAAAGAACAAAGCTAGAAGTATCACAATCCCAGATTTCAAATTACAGAGCTACACTAATCATAAGAGTATATATTGTCATAAAAACAGACATATAGATAAATGAAACATAACAGAGAGGTCAGAAATAAACCCATGCATATATGGTGAATTAATTTGTGAAAAAGAAATACAATGTCAAAAGAACAGTCCCTTCCATAAATGGTGTTGGGAGAAGTGGATAGCTGCATGCAAAAGAATGAAACTGAACCACTATCTTACACCATATACAAAAATTAACCCAAAATGTATTTAAGATTTGAATGTAAGACCTGAAACCATAAAACTTCTAGGAAAATGTAAGCAATAAGCTCCTGACATTGGTCTTTGCAATTATTTTTGTACCTGACTCCAAAAGTAAAGGCAAGAAACACAAAAATAAACAAATGGCACTACATTACACTAAAAAGCTTCTGCAAGGTGAAGAAAACCACTAAATAAATGAAAAGGATACCTACTAAATGGGAAAGATATCTGCAAAGCATATGTCTGATTAGCAATTAATATACAAAATATACCAAGAACTCCTGCAACTCAATTATAATAACACAAACCACTCTGATTTAAAAACGGACAGGGAATCTGAATAGTCATTTTTCAAAGAAGACATACAAATAGCCAAGAGGCACATGAAAAGACACTCAACATCACTCATCATCAGAGAGACAGAAATCAAAACCACAATGAGATATCACCTCACACCTGTCAAAATGGTTATTATCAAAAAGACAAGAAATAAGTGTTGTGAGGATGTGGACCAAAGGCAACCTTTGTGCACTGCTGGTGGGAATAAAATTTATAAAGCTGCTGTGGAAAACATTACAGAGGTTCCTCAAAATATTAAAAATAGAAATATCATATGATCCAACAATTCCACTTCTGGATACTTAGCTGAGGAAAAGAAAAAAAACTAATTCAAAAAGATATACACAACCCTATGTTCTTTGGGGGATTATTTACAACAGTAAAGGTATGAAAACAACCTGGGGCACCTGGGTGGCTCATCATTTGAGCGTCTGACTTGTCATTTCAGCCCAGGTCATGATGTCACAGTTCACGGGATTAAGCCCCACATTAGGCTCTGCACTGGGCATGGAGCCTGCTTGGGATTCTCTCTTTCTCTCTCTCTCCCTACCCTCCTTCCCCTCCTCTTTCTTTCTCTATAAAGTGAAAAATAATATGGAAACAACCTAAGCCTCCAGAAATGGATGAATAGATAAAGAAGATGCAGTAAACACACACACACACAACAGAATACTATTCACCCATAAGAAAGAATGAAATCTTGCCTTTTATGACAACACAGACCTGGAGGGTATCATACTAAGTAAAATAAGTCAGACAGAGAAAGACAAATATAGTCAGAGAAATACTGTATGATTTCACTTATATGGAAAATCTTCAAAAAAATTAAAACAACAACAATAAAATAAGTGAACAAACAAAACAAAATGAAACAAAGCTCAGAGATACAGAGAACAGTTGCCAGATGGGAGAGGGTCAAGGGGGTACCCAAAATGGGTGAAGGGAATCAAGAAGTAAAAATTTCCATTTAAATAAGTCATAGAGGTGCAATGTATACAGTGGTCACTATACTCAATAACATTGTCTTGTATATTTGAAAGTTGCTAAGAAAGTAGACCTTGAAAGTTCTCTTAAGAAAAGAAAAAACTGGGGCGCCTGGGTGGCTCAGTCGGTTAAGCGGCCGACTTCGGCTCAGGTCATGATCTCGCGGTCCGTGAGTTCGAGCCCCGCATCAGGCTCTGTGCTGACAGCTCAGAACCTGGAGCCTGTTTCAGATTCTGTGTGTCCCTCTCTCTGACCCTCCGCCGTTCATGCTCTGTCTCTCTCTGTCTCAAAAATAAATAAACGTTAAAAAAAAAATTAAAAAATATATATAAAAAAAAAAAGAAAAGAAAAAAAATTGCAGGGTGCTTGGGTGGCCCAGTTGGTTAAGCATTTGATTTTGGCTCAGGTTATGATCTCACAGTTCATGAGTTCGAGCCCCATGTTGGGCTCCACACTGACAGATTGGGATTCTCTCTCTCTCTGTCTCTCTCTCTCCCTCTTTCTCTCTCTGCCCCTTCTGTGTTCTCTCTCAAAATAAATAAATGAACTTTAAAAAAAGAAAAAAAACTTTGAAACTCTACATGTTGACAGATGATAACTAGACTTACTATGGTGATCATTTCACAATATATACAAATATTGAATTATGTCATACATCTGAAACTAATATATGTAAACTATAATGTTAAAAAGTAAAAAATATTAAAATAAGAAGAATGTAATATATAAAAATACATTTTAAAAAAAGCAAACAGTGTCTTGAGGTCATGGAATAGTACACCATAATGATTTTTCATCCAGTTACTTACCGATGGTTTCAACTATATTATTATTAATGTTGATTTGAAAAAGTATGATGATTGGACATAGTATTTACATCAAATATTTCAGATTTTAAAATACATGTTAGTAAAGACTAGCTTCAGTTTACAAGTGGACATACAAAATACATATTTTTTAATGTTTATTTTTGAGAGTGAGAGTAAGTGGGGGAGGGGCAGAGACAGAGGGAGACAGAGGATCTGAAGTGGGTTCGTGCTGACAGCAGCAAGCCTGACGTGAGGCTTGAACTCCTGAAAAGTGAGATCATGACCTGAGTCGAAGTTGGATGCTTCCAATTGAGCTACCCAGGTGCCCCCAAAATACATACATTTTGGGTTATGGTGGCTTCTCCTTACAGTCTCACACCAAATGAAAATTATGTAATCTGAACACCACAAAGCTTTACATGGTTACACAGGCCTGTCCTAAGGGACTATTGCCAGGAGGATGTTTAATGGTATTTCACAGAATAAGATACAATGCTGGATAGATGGGAATTCTATTTTCAACTCTGACTTTAAGCAGGAAGTAGCTGATCTTTCCAAAAGAGTTTTAAATGCCCTATGGCCACAATACATTGAATACCAATCCCTGCAGAGAAAATGCATAAACGATCTGCTCACATTAGATAAACACAGACACTATATCAATTCACAATGGTAACCAGTATTTTGCAGGGCAATACTTTTTATTTCATAAAAAGAAAGATCCAATAAGCTCTACCTGGCAAACCCCAAAGAAACAAACTATTAGGAGTTCACAGAGAGATTACAAGTGACTCATAACAAAAAGCAATAGCTTTCCTTTATACCAGTAATAAACACCAGAGTATAATGGAGGGGGCGGGGGGGGGGAGGGGGAATAACACATTGACAACAGCAATAAAGCCCTTAAAATGTCTAGAGTTAAGTAAATAAGAAGTATGCAAGCACCATATTTAAGAAGAGACAGAATTTATAAAGCTTTTTTTCAAGGAGAGAAAGGCAATTTGAAATTCTGTGGAATGGAAGAAGAAATATTGCAAAGATAGATTCCCCAAATCAATCTATAAATGCAATTAAATCCGGTAAAATATAAAGTTGATTTTTAATGTCATAAGCCAGTCCTAAAGTATAACTAGACCACATGAAGTCACATATAACGCTTCCTTCACTCTTCACCCTATATTCAGTATTTGATATTGATGGTAGCACATAACCAGCCCTTGACTTATTATACTTTAAGTGAATAAATAAATGAATACAATCCAAGTAATAAATCTGACATAGTAAATGTGTAACAAGATCCTACATGTTTTTGAAAAGGAATGACAACCTATCATATATCAGAATACTCTAGAAGGCCATTCACTGTCTGCTGTGACTGAGTAACCTATTCCAGACTAGCCCCCACACCATGAACTACAGAAGTAGAACAAATAAATGAGGTAAATGTTTTTCAGACACTAGACAAAAGACAGAAAAATAGTACAATTTATGAAATAGAGTAAAACCACAAGCTGAATCGCACTTGTACCTAGCTCTCTGACCAAGAACACCTTCCTAATAATGGCAGAGAAAGGAAGAGCAAAGCTGAATATGGCAATCCTTTTATAGAAATGTGACAAAGACTCCATAGGACAAAACAATTATACACTATACATAAATATCCTTCCTTAACATAAATACAAAAATCCTCAGCAAAATATTAGCAAATCAAATCCAGAAATATACTTTTTAAATGATATTTTATGACCAGATGGTGTTTACCCCAAAAATGCAAGGTTGGTTCAACATTCAAAAATCAATGTAATCTATTATATGTAAAGAATTGCCAATGAAGTAACAGTAATTACAACAATCTAAGTAATAGCTTTCCTGTTGAAAGAAATGAAAACTCCATAATTACGCAGAATAATGATAAATTCTTTAAAGAAGATCCAAATAGACCTAGCTCACATGATTTGGAGGTAGCTGTAGTTACTTACAGAACAGAAATTAGCAACTGGAATCAAGACCAATCATGTGTAAATATATAGAGAAAACTATATATAACTTCCATTATAGAGCATAACTTTAAGTTATCTCAACAAATACCTTTAATTTTTTCATAATGTCCTGAACCAAAGAACCTCTCTGGCTATTGCTATATACAGGGACCTATTTGATCCTAAATGGCCAATAGGGTTCTGTGTTCAGAGAGAAAGAATGGTCAACTGTTTCTCATGTAATTCAGCTATAATGAGCTTTATCTTTATCTGGCCTTTTATATGTTGTAATTTCACAGTTACATACATGCAGTTTCTAAGAAACAATTAAGCCCAGGCTGTAGCAATTGTTTCCAGATAAACAGCAGCCGCTCTTCAATAAACCACAGTATTAGAAAAGGTAATAACACCTCAAGCTGTAAATTTTTCTTGTACTTTACTGTACTCCCAAACTGCTTCAGTGCTTGCTTTCCCCAGTCCCTATGAGATAAAGAAGTCAAGATCACTAATGCATAGCTGGTTTCCCAATTACAAATCATGTGAAAAGTGAAAAGAGTCTTACTGTGTCACAGATAAGAGACTTGGAGAAATAACTATTACTACTAATTTACTGGTCTTGGGGACTGTGAAGAATAAGGATTACTTAAGAAAGGAGAAATCTTGGGGCGCCTGAGTGGCTCAGTCAGTTGAGTGTCCGACTTTGGCTCAGGTCATGATCTCACGGTTTGTGAGTTCGAGTCCCGTGTCAGGCTCTGGGCTGACAGCTCAGAGCCTGGAGCCCACTTCAGATTCTGTGTCTCCCTCCGTCTGCCCCTCCACTGCTTGCACTCTGTCTCTCACATTGTCTCAAAAATAAACACTAAAAGAAAGTAGAAATCTCTATGTCAGTCTCTGAACTACCTTCCATTTGCTTCACCTTTAATTTAAGTCAGCTAGTTAGTCTAAGGCTGATAGCATTTTCATCCTGGCTGCAAGTGATGTTCCTGGACCTTGCCCTCCGATATATGCCTTGTTTTTTCCAGCCTCTGCTAGGGGATTGATTACAATCAGCTGGCCTGTGGGTCAGCAACACTATTCAAAAGCACTGGAATAGCTGGGAAATCAGAGAAAGCCAGGGTATTTCTCCCTCTCCTTCCCACTCAACCTGGGGCAATGGAAAAGTTTCTATTTTCCTACATGAAACTCTGACAATGATTCTACATAAGAAAAATACACATCAAATGAAATTCTGGGAGACTTCCCACTAAGCAAAAGACTTTATTGCTGTGGCCTTCTGTTCTATTTTTCATCAGCACACAGCGAGAGTACATCTCTACATGAGGTTGAAGGGGTGGGCAGTTTTCACTACTGCCACTACTGTCTCTACACTTTTTTTTAAAGTGCTTTTTCCTCCTTTTGTTCTCATCTGCAAGTCTCTACTGTGAGAACTAAAAATGTTGATCTCAGGACCTCTTAGAGCCTTTGACTTTAATACTAGCTCACTTTCCAGACATTTTATAGCTGCCTCTAATATTCTGATTCCTATAAGTAGTGGACATCAGCTATGTTTGGCTGCCCAGCATTCCCCCCTCCTTTAGTCTGACAACTAAAAGATAAGTTTCCAATCCCATCCAGTATGTGGAATCATGACATGCCAAATGGGATAACCACTCCTCTTCGTGACTACAGTGGTAGTCAGTGGGGGAAGCCTGTACTCCTGACCACAGTGATTGGTGAGAGATTGGCAAGTTTAACAAGCAGGCCAATCAGAGCCAATACTCCCTCACTCATGCTAGACTGTTCTGATTGCCACAGCTTTAGGAAAGGACCGCCTATTTCTATTGGATTTGCAATGGCAGACCTAAAAATGCACTGTTTAGATCCTGCTGAGATCCAGGGCTAAGACTATGGTCAGCAAATGTCCTTCAGTTACCAGTTTTTTCAGTTTTTACCTAAGTTTTTAAACTCACTTCCATCTGAGGTTATGAACTTCCCAAGCAGCCTGTATTCCAGTGACTGAGCAAGGTAGGATTATAAAGCCTCATTCATTTTAGCTAGAAGGAGGGAACTGACAAACTATGTTTGCTAGTTCACAATAGGGTTGGCTGAGGCTTTGTCAGGCATGAATGACAGTTTGACTAGAAACAGCATGGCAACCCAGGACCCAGACCACCTTGGATTGAGGGTTCAAGTCATGACTAAAAGAAGGCCACTAAGACAAGCACAGATGGTAGCTAAGATTAAGAAGAATCTAGGATGGATCCTGGAGGAAGGAGAGGTAAATATCAGTTATGGCCCCAAGACCAACTTCAGTGGCAGGACCTGTGTGTAGCTCTTCCCACTAAATGCTCTCCCAAATGCAGTCTGAAGTAGATCTGAGCAGCACAATAGGCAGACTGTGAGAGACAAGAAGATCCCAAATGAGGACAAAACATTCTGCCCAACTAACTGCACAAAGTGCACTCAGTAGACAGCCTCCACCTGTGAGCTCCCTCAGAGTTTGATACAGCACTCCAGCCGCAGATAGCCACCTTGACAGAGGTCACACAGTTCCCAGGGCAGCATGTATCCAGTGATGAGTGAGATGGGGGGTATAAAGTTCTGGCCTTTGGGGCCCGATGGGAGACAACTTTGAAAGGCAATACTCATTCCAAATTTCACCAGGTTGGTTGAGGTTCATTAGAACCGAATTTCAGTTTGACTTCTCCCTCTACCCAATCTTTTTCCCCCACTCTTCTTTTCACAAGTGCTGATCTTAACAAACAGCGTGCACCACAAATTCCATCTTAGTATCTCGGCTTATGAAGAATGCAACCACTGCTAAATGAATGGGCGAGATTATTGGACTCCTGGGCATCCCCTGTCCAACACCTCCAAGTGATGGAGTGAAAGTGATACTGCTGATGTCATGCCTGAATCTGTGCCTACAGCCAGATACATTCCTGGACTTCATAACTGTGTAGATCAATAATTTAAGCTCATAGATGTGGAGCACAGGTTGGTTCTTACCAGAGGTGAGGAGTGGGAGAAATTGGGAGTGAACTGTTTTTTTTTTCTTTTTAGTTTAAATAAATTGAATTAATAAAAAATAGTAGGTACACAGAACCTATAGGCATTACAGGGTACAGGGTGGGAGGTGGGGGATGACTTGGGAAGTTGGGCTTCTTACGAGAATCAAAATAAACAAGGGCAGAGAGTACAGTGAGATTACTCCTACTGGACTCAACACAAATATTGGTGTTGAAGCTATAAGTATTGAAAGGTAAAAAGGGGGGAGTACCTCAGGCCCCCTTTCAAGTCCCAAAGATGGTGGGATAGAAGACCTATGGAGGGAAGGTCTAAAAAAATATTCTTAAGTTTATTATTATTAATACTCCTATTATGTGTAAGCTATTTTAAATATATTTCTTTTTTTTTTAATTTTTTTTTCAATGTTTATTTATTTTTGGGACAGAGAGAGACAGAGCATGAACGGGGGAGGGGCAGAGAGAGGGAGACACAGAATCGGAAACAGGCTCCAGGCTCTGAGCCATCAGCCCAGAGCCCGACGCGGGGCTCGAACTCACGGACCGCGAGATCGTGACCTGGCTGAAGTCGGACGCTTAACCGACTGCGCCACCCAGGCGCCCCTAAATATATTTCTATCAGTTATAACCAGATAATCTTGATTGACTAAATGCAAAGACCACCAAATTTATTTTAAAATGAAGATGAACTATGTATGAATGTCTATGAAAGACACAGAATTCTATTCCACCATGACCTGTCCCCAAAAAGACATGCTAATATTGAGCTTCACCTCTTCTATTCCTGCTCCAGTTGTGAGAAAATTTGAGTCATTATCACCATTTACCATGCTGGGACAGAATCTACCTTGTCTGTCTATAAGGCACTTGTTTTTTAACTATTTTCTAGGGAACATTTCCCAGCTCTTAAAATATTATTTTAAAAAACATTATGGGGGGCGCCTGGGTGGCGCAGTCGGTTGAGCGTCCGGCTTCAGCCAGGTCACGATCTCGCGGTCCGTGAGTTTGAGCCCCGCGTCAGGCTCTGGGCTGATGGCTCAGAGCCTGGAGCCTGTTTCCGATTCTGTGTCTCCCTCTCTCTCTGCCCCTCCCCCGTTCATGCTCTGTCTCTCTCTCTGTCCCAAAAATAAATAAAACGTTGAAAAAAAAAATAAAAAATAAAAAACATTATGGGCATAATGAATAGATGGCCTCTTATCTGTATGTAAAACCCAGTAGGTGAGCAAGAGCAACAAATTATAAAGAAGACTTAACATGTCTTTGCAATTCACAAGCAGGTGAGTCTATTTTCAACATACTTTACAGTTTACAAGAGGCCTTGAGGGATGTTTTTTTGATACGTGACTATCTAAATACATAGAGCAACCATATGAATACAGAAAACACCTGGTGGAAAGATTCTTGAAAATAGTCATGAATGTTACTTAGGGTTTCTTTCTGAAATGCCAATTTTCCAAAAAAAAAGGAAAGGGAAAATTGTACATTGCTAACATTTAACAACTGTGTAGCAAAATATACAAGGCATATTTTAAGTCCTTGTAGATTATTATTATCCTATATTCATAAGTAACAATTGTGTGTAGCATAGATTAACCAAGTTACTCATAGTAACAGTGAATCTGGACCTAGAAAGTTGTCAGTTCCTCTATCCTTGTGGCCAAGAGTAATGTTATCAGGCTGGTCTCATTGCACTATTCTATATGCCCCTGAGCTCAGGCTACAATGTGAATTTTTCTCTCTGGAGCTGTACCACTGACATCCTTGATAAACTAAGCACAGGTTCAGGGATAGAAGCACCCTGCTCTGGAGGAAGATGCATGGCTTACAATTGAGTGGGCACCCTGGGTTTACTTATAAAAAGGAATAATTATAAACATTTTACCTAAGTAAGCATTAGTGAGATGTAAAATCTCCTCTGATTCCACCACATGATGTGTTCAAGAATTTCCATAGCAGCTTTTTTTCATAATATCCTCTAACTGGAAACACCCAAAATATCCATCAATAGGAGAATGGATACATAAACTGTGACAGTTAATACAATGGAAGACTACTAGCAGTTAAAACAAAACAAAACAAAACAAAACAAAACAAAACACAAAGGGGTGCCTGAGTTGGTTAAGTGTCCAACTCTCGGTTTCAGTTCAGGTCGGGATCTCATAGTGAGTTACAGCCCCACATCACGCTCCATGCTCTCAGCAAGGAGCCTGCTTGGGATTCTCTCTCTCCCTCTCTCTCTCTGTCTCTCCCCTGCTCTCACTCACTCCTCTCTCTCTCTCTCTAAATAAACTTAAAAAGAAAAAAGAACAAATGAATAAACAGGCAAAACTGACAATAACAGAAAGCAGAGTAGTGGTTATGGTAAGCAGGTTGAGATTTGATTGAGAAGTGATATGAAGAAAGCTCTGCACCAATAAACATATTATATCTTCACCTAAGTAGTAATTATTTGGACATGTTCCTTGAGCTGACACTTAAGATTATTGTGCTTTATCCACTTTACTATGTGTGTACTAAAAATCAATAATAAAGTTTGGTTTTATATCTCCTCTGAATCATCTGACCATGAGCGCCCTGACTGATCTGACGTGCCGTAGAATAGCATAGTGAACTACCAGGGCCATATGTCTGAATATGCCATCATGCTGACACTCTACTTAAAAACCCGGTCATCCAGAATATTCACTGACCTTTATATTTTTGACATGATATATTCTTAATAGTACATGAATTCTGAACTGATTCAATCTCAGTACTTCCACTTTTCCCAGACCTATGTTCTAAGACTCTTTTGCTATGTAATTAGCAACATGTATTTGCAAACAAACCAGAAATAGCATATATACTATATATGCACTAGTAATCGTATCAGCTAGTGATGGCATAGGTTTGTGTTACCTTATGCAACAGATGGATTAATTTAAAGTGAGGGAAAAAATTCAATTTTTATAAGTGGAAGTCTATTTAAACTCCACTTTTAAAATTTATTTTTGCTCATTTCTCCATCCAAACCAACCCCAAAATTAAAGTAATTAATTATTTGAAACTACTGAAATATTATGCTTCTAAAAATACTGCTTTCTATAAAACTGTCCGTTTTATAAGTGTCTCCTGTTTCTTCAATCTGCTCAAAACTAATCCATAGGTCGCCATAAGAAAGACACAAGTTTTGTTGTGTTTTGTTTTTCTCACTAGGGTGTTTGGTAATGACCAGAACAAAAAGACCAAGAAATCATTCATTGTCAAGCCTCCAACTCCAAATTAGACACCATTTATGAGACTTGCGAATCCTGGAATTTACTAAAAAAATGTTGATTATTCAAGTCCTGTTAACAACCTCTCCATGCTGACTGAAAACTTGGGAAAATTGCAATCTTCTTTCTAGACTGCATTTTAAACAAATTTCTCCATAGCTGCTTTTCAGAACTAAATAGTTTCTGTGCTTGGAAAATTAAACAAACAACTAACTTCTGGCCTTGCAAAGATCTCTTTTGTATTCATGTTGGTGGCATTTCAGCTACTATATGTCACCCACTTGTTGAAACTGTAGAATCTTCCAGCCCATCCTTGAAAACAAGAATAAACATATTTTTGTAAAGGTGAATGATATGATGTGCTATATTGAGCCTGTTTTGCCCTATGCTAGATTAAAGCACACCTATCCAAGATTTCATGACGACCTGATATGTATTAAAATTTCACTCAGGGGCGCCTGGGTGGCTCAGTCAGTTGAGTGTCCGACTTCAGCTCAGGTCATGATCTCACAATCCGTGAGTTCGAGTCCTGCGTCAGGCTCTGTGCTCACAGCTCAGGGCCTGGAGCCTGCTTCAGATTCTGTGTCTCCCTCTCTCTCTGCCCCTCCCCTACTCATGTTCTGTCTCTCTCTGTCTCAAAAATAAATTTAAAAACACATTAAAAAAATTTTTACTCAGAACAGGGGTGCCTGGGTGGCTCAATTGGTTAAGCATCCAACTTTAGCTCAAGTCATGATCTCACAGTGCACAAATTCAAGCCCCACATTGGGCTCTGTGCTAACAGCTTAGAGCCTGGAACCTGCTTCTTGATTCTGTGTCTCCCTCTCTCTCTGCCCTTCCCCTGCTCGTACTCTGCTCTCTCTCTCTCTCTCTCTCCCTCTCAAAAATAAATAAAACATTTAAAAACTATTTTTAATTTCACTCAGAACAATATAATTTGACTCTCCTTTAGGGAAAGAATTGAATCTTTCATCTATTTTATTCTGTGTAAGAACCAAAAAAATATTACTTATTAACAATGAAACTAATATGCAATTATGACAATGCTAGAACATCAGAAGTGCCCAATACATTCTCACTGATTGGCTAACATGTAAATGAACTGTGTGATTCCTTATAATAGTTTACAGATTGGGAAGTTCAGAAAATACATTACTTATTCAAGAAAAAACTAAAAGATCAGTGCCTAAATTCTAGCTTGATTGTTCTGCCCACTCTTCTTTGGCCTGGGGTAAGAGGATATGTGACCTAGATTTAACTGATCTTCATTTGTGTATACTTGACTTTCCACAACACAAATAGAGTAGAAACAAGATATGTTTACAACAGAAAAGACAAGTCAACACCTAACCCTCAAAATCAACACAAAGAAAACTTTCGAACACTAAACTGCATGTTGTTCAAGTTTCCAAAGAAAACAAAAGTGGCCTGGTCCTAGCCCTGTAGAGGATCACAATACACTGAATTCTGGTTTCCAAAATCAAAACTATTGAAGGATTATAATATACAATGTTCAAAGGTAAATACGCATTGCACTGAAGGTGAATGAATGGGGAAATAAAGTAGATAAAAAGAGCGACATTAGGGGACTTGTTTATATACCCTGATGTAGGGAAGGAAGTTGTTGGGGTTTTTTTAAATGTTGTTTTGTTTGTTTTTAATTGTTTATTTTGTTTATGCTCTTTAATCTCAGTTTCATCCTCATACTCTACCAATTTTCAAGAAGGGATCTTTTTCCAATAAGAAAGCTTACCACTTCAGGGTACCTGTGTGGCTCAGTCACTTAAGCAGCTGATTCTTGGTTTAGGCTCAGGTCGTGATCTCATGGTTTGTGGATTCAAGCCCCGCATCAGGCTCCACACTGACAGCATGGAGACTCCTTGGGAATCTTTCTCTCTCTCTCTCTCTCTCTCTCTCTCTCTCTCTCTCTTTGTCCCCTTACCCACTTGCTCTCTCTCTCTCAAAATAAATAAACTTTTAAAAAAAGCTCACCAGGGTGCCTGGGTGGCTCAGTTGGTTGGGCGACCAACGTCAGCTCAGGTCATGATCTCACATATTGTGAGTTCGAGCCCCGCATTGGGCTCTGTGCTGACAGCTCAGAGCCTGGAGCCTGCTTCAGATTCTGTGTCTCCCCCTCTCTCTACCCCTCTCCTGCTCACACTCCATGTATCTTTGTCTCTCAATAATAAATAAATGTTTAAATTTTTTTTAAAAAAAAAGCTCACCAATTCAATATTATTAATTTATCTGAACTTGACATACCATCTGTAGCATATTTTATTAAGTAATTATTCTTTTCAATGTCCAAGTAACATAATAGCAAAGATCTTGGTGACATAAGTAGTACTGACAACCTCTGGGTAAAGACTTGCCTCTAAGACCAACATCATTATTTTTGGTTACACTGCTCAGCCCCAAATTGGAAAACACTATGAAAAAAATCCTCTAAACATTGATTTCCTGAAATTGACTAAATTTCCTGAAATCCTATGTGATTATTCTAACATTTGAATAGGCAATTACATAGACATTTCTGATTGACTAATCAACAGTTACCCTTTACCAGTATTGAATCAGTTGTGATGCATCAGGAAAACAGAAGCCACCCTATGAATCATGCATCTAAAGGGTTTCAAAAAGAATTAGGACTTAGAGGTCCTGAATAGACATTTTTCCAAAGAAAACATACAAATGTCCAACAGACACATGAAAAGATGTTCAACATCACTAATCATCAGGGAAATGCAGATTCAAAAGCACAATGAGATATCACTGTACACCAGTCAGAATGGCTAGAATCAAAAAGACAAGAAATAACAAGTGTTGTTGAGATTATAGGGAAAAGGGAACTCTCACACACTGTTGGGGAAAAAAAACTGGTGCAACCACTGTAGAAAACAGTCCAGAGATTCCTAAAAAAATTAAAAGCAAAAATGCCATACAAGACTGTAATTCCACTACTATTTACCCAAAGAAAACAAAAACCCTAATTTAAAATTATATAGCACCTCTATGTTCACTGCAGCATTATTTACAATAGCCAAGATATAGAAGCAGTCTAAGTGTCCATTGCTACATGAATGGATAAAGAAGATGTAGCACACGTGCGTGCACACACACACACACACACACACACAATGGAATATTACTGAACCATAAAAAGGATGCAATCTTGCCATTTGTGACAACATAGATGGTCCCTAAGGATATTTTACTAAGTGAAATAAGTCAGAGAAAGACAAATACCATATAATTTCAGTTACAATATGGAATCAAAAAAAAAAAAAAAAAAACCACACAAACAAACAAAAAAAAAATGAAGAAACAAATAAACCAAAAACAGAAACAGACCCATAAATACAAAGAACAAACTGGCGATTGTCAGTGGGGAGGGCAGAAGGGAAATGGGTGAAAGAGACTGGAAAGTA
This sequence comes from Lynx canadensis, assembly GCF_007474595.2. NCBI lineage: Eukaryota > Metazoa > Chordata > Mammalia > Carnivora > Felidae > Lynx > Lynx canadensis. The sequence continues at coordinate 102,573,330 of NC_044311.2, forward strand.
CAAGCTTTCAGTTATGGAATGAATAATTCACAGGGATGAAAGGCACAGCATAGGGAATATAAGGAATAGTACTGTAATAGTGACCTATGGTGACACATGGTAGCTACACTTGTGGTGAGGACAGCATAACATAATAGAGTTGTCAAACCACTATGCTGCACACCTGAATTAATGTAATGTTGTGGATCAACTACACAACAATTTAAAAAAAAGAATTAGGAGCTTATACTTTTCTTAGAAAAGATCATAGAAGCTTTTACCACAGGTTAAGGGAACTGCCTCTGAAGGTTAGAGAAGTCACCTCAGCTTAAAGTGCTAACGTTGCTGATTAAAGATCTTGCCTGGAAGGTGCTGCAATTCCTCAGTATCTCTGAGAAGGTTCTATTAACTGACTCAGACTGAATTCACTTAGTTGGTGGTTCTCAAGAGCTCACCTCTGACTGCACATCTGGTCGCACTATGCCCAGAAAATAGTGATTTCCTCTCCTCTTCCAGGTTCCTTTCATGACCAACCTCAAGGGTTCTGAGAAATATAATTCCCGACCTCTTTCCTGAAAGTCAGATGAGACTTTAGACAGAAGTGTCCAATGGGCTACAGATGATACAGCACGAGTTCCCTCAAATTATGCATCACTTTCTAAAACAATGCTCATGATAAGATGTTATTACCTTAAAAAGACATTTGTGTTGCATTTAAAAGAGTGGAGGATTCTGAGGGGGGAAAAAATATGAGAAACACAGCATATTTTAAACTTAACTTGGGAATTAACAATGAACAATAGCACACAAAAAGTATTAAAAAGTTGGGAGGGAGAATGTTTGACTTTTTTTAATCCAACATTTCTACACTTATTGGATCAAAGTGTAGCACTTATTAACCCAGTTCCACAGTGTGCTTTCATATAAACCCTATTCCAGCAGATATTCTCAGCGTCCTTTAATATTACTAATCAAACTATGGTTAAAAAAAGCATACTGACTAATGCATTTATTTTTTCTCCTTCCTGACATGCTACTGAAATCACAGTATTAGGATTTTTAAGGCATAAACCCCCAAAACAAAAAGAACTAGAAAGACATAAGAGATGACAGATTTCAACAGTTTTGAAAGATCGATAATAGATGTAAAATTAGTAACTAGGAAATGTGATTTAAGATATTTAACAATCAGCCTGACCTAGGTACGAGCCAATCAGAGGAGAAATCAGAAGAGTTTAGAGCTGGATTCTGGAAACTCCCGGCTAGGCTAGATATTAACAGTTTCATTGATGGATGGTATAGAGTCAATGGCCCCAGGTAGATAATTTGGGGCTATGGGAGGTTGGGTATATTTAGTAGGTTAGAGGATGAAGCTATTTATGAATTGACATAGAAGTATTTTATGAGTTTAACAGCTGGTAAACCATTCCGGGAAGAAGGCGTTCCAATTAGAGAGAGATGATAAAAGCTTTAAACTCTGTATGTGTAAAATACAGTCTAATTCTGGTATCACAGAGGTACTGTGACCTCCCAAGAGGTTCTACTAACCCTAGAAGAAAATTCTTTGGCATATACGCCAGTACTCTGTAAGCTAAAAAATGTTATATTTCTCCTATAACTGCCAGCATGGTGCATCTAAAATTATGAAATTATTGGAAATTGTGGCCCTCTTTTTTCCATTTCCCCCTAAAGAATACATATATCAGAATTGTTTACTGCTCACAAACAAGAATGAAAAAATATATTTACAACAAGAATATATGCCCTAAGTGATTCCCCAAATGTATTCTCAGTAAACAAAGCTAATCTTTTTTGATATAGAACAGCAACCCCAAAACCTCCAGTCTCTTCCAGAAGACTTCTGTCCTCTGCAATTAGCTTTCCCCAAATATTATTAGCTGCTCTTTCACTGCCACCACCCTTCCCACATACACACACACCTGTCATCTTTGAGTGAGGTTTTAAGGGCTGCTCAGAAGCTAAAGACTATTTTGCAAAAGCAGGAGGGAAATCTTTGTTTTTGATGCTTTCCTCCAGAGCCTTTTTTTTTTCTTTTACAAAAGATGCTACTTTACCCAGGATTCTTGACCTTACTGTGAAAAAATATGATAAAAATTAACATTGCTATTTAACTAAAGTCTGTTAAGTTTGAATACTTGACATTTTCTTGGTAATAGTTTACAGTCATTTAACGGCATTATCAGACTTTCTAGCTGCTTGTAAAAGGACAACTAACATGAAAGTTTAAGTGGATTGTTGATCCAAAGTGAAATCTGGACTCAACATATTGATTTAATTTCAATAATTCTGCTAGTGCTTTTCACTAAACAGAATGGCTTCCTCTTTTTTCTGACCTTTTAAATTTTATCCATCCTTCATGAACACGTTCAAATTCCATTTTATTGGTGAAAGTTTTCTAATTTGTGGCCACACTGACCTCTCATTATCTTGCCATCTCATAGTGTTTATTTTCTGTATCACACATTTTATCTTACAACTAAAGATGATCCTGACCTAACTATACTTTCATCTTCACAGACCAGTTCTCCTCACAAAATTGTGAGCCCTTTGAGAAAGAGACTGTGTTTTGTCAATACTTACTGAGTGTATTTGTCAGGTTCAATCAGAGAACAAGAACCAGTACTACATATATTTATTACAAGGGATTGGCTAGTACAATTGTGGGGGCTGGCTAAGCAAGTCCAAAGTCCATAGGAAAGGCAGTCAGAAAGAGAAGATGACAAGAAGGCTGGAACTCCCAGGCACAAACTGAAGCTTTCTATTCACCAGTGGTGGCCAGGAAGGAAAACCCAGAAAGAAAGGAGAGCAATTACAGAGCCAGAAGCTGTATGGAGTCCTGACTCCACGGAAATCTTAGGTCCTCTCTTAAAGGCTTGCCACTGATTACATTAGGTTCACTCAGGGTATTCTTCCTTTTTATTAAAGTCTACCAATTAGAGGGGCACCTGGGTGGCTCAGTCAGTTAAGCATCCATCTTTGGGTCAGGTCATGAACTCAGGTCTTGGGTTCAAGCCCTGCGTGGGGCTCTGTGCTGACAGTTCAGAGCCTGGAGCCTGCTTCAGATTCTGTCTCCCTCTCTCTCTGCCCCTTCCCCACTTGTTCTCTCTCTCTCTCTCAAAAATAAATAAAAGCATTAAAAATTAAAAAAAAAATAAAAGTCTACCAATTAGAGACCTTAATCACATCTGCAAAATGCCTTCACAGCAGCACCTACATCCGTGTTTTTTTTGCAAGTTTATTTATTTATTTATTTATTTATTTATTTATTTATTGAGAGAGAGAGAGAGAGAGAAAGCAAGGGAAGAGCAGAGAGAGAATCCCAAGCAGGCTCTACATTATCAGCGCAGAGTCCTATGTGGGGCTTGATCTCACGAACTGAGAGATGAGGATCTGAGCAGAAATTGAGAGTCGGTTACTCAACTGACTAAGTCACTCAGGCACCCTAGATCAGTGTTTTATTGACTGGAATAAGTTATGTGTGTGCTAAAAAATGACTACTGCCTTCCTACTCTTATGAGAGAATATCCTCATAACCAGACACATATGCCACAGAGAATTCTGGGGACTACAGATATCAAGCCAAGTTTACATCAAAAAGCCACCACACAGAGCATGTGGTGTGTAGGACATAGATGACACTACTGCTACTCTTTTTTTCTTTTTTTAAGTTTATGTATTTTGAGAGAGAAAGTCAGCAGGGGAAGGGCAGAGACAGAGAAGGGAAGAGAGAATCCCAAGCGGGCTCTGCGCTGTCAGTGCAGAGCCCAACGCGGGCCTCCATCTCACGACCATGGGATCATGACCTGAGCCAAAACCAAGAGCTGGATGCTCAAGGGACTGAGCCACCCAGGCGCCCCCATACTACTGCTACTCTTAGAAGAGATAAAGCCTTATGTAAACAAAACAATTTCCTATCTCCCCAAACACACGGCTCTGTGCTAGATACAAAACAGGCACACAATAAATACTTGACATAATTGGTGACCTTGGTTAGTTTCTACCCAATTTGATTATGACTGATTTGAACACTAAACTGGTTTGATAAGGACAGTGTTTTATCTGAATAAATGATGTGATGGGAAGCAAGAGCAGAGTTAATGGCAGCACCGTTTTCTTCTCACTTTTTTTCTGTTAAGAAAAACATGCTAAATGGTTAGTTCTGAAAACAGCCCAAAAGTTCTCTTATTATGTTTAATTTATTATGTTTAATGAAAGCAGGCTATTTCAAATTCACAGTATAAGCCATCAATAAGAATTATCAAAATAACTGAAGACACAGAAATAACCCATCCTTTGAGGTTAACAGTATAATTCATCAAATCATTCAATAAATATGTATCAAGTACCTTCTGCGTGCTATCATGGTTCCATTGGGCTGGAGATGCAGTCAAGGACAAAACAAAATTTATGCACACATACAGCATGTGTTATGTAGGAGGTGACAGAAAATAAACATGTGAACACTTTAACACAGAAAAATATAAATCTGGACAGATCCAATAACTTTGAGCCAGAAATCTTTCATGGCCTTCATTAAAAGAGAAAAGTAAAACACATAAAAACAATGAAAACAAAATTAGATATACATACTAATACTGACTTAGAATGGGAAAATTATAATTCTTGTCAGAAAACTGACAATGAAAAACACCACAAAATTCAGGAAAATGTCATAATCTTTTTTTAATTACCTTCCTGACACATTCTATAACTCATTTTTTACTACATTTTTTGACTGCAATCCTAAGGACTATCAAAATTATTTTGTATTATTTGGTAATATTTTCTATATAAAAATGTGCTAATTCAGGTTTTCCTCTGGAATAGTTGATCAAAATTTGTAGGGGCAGGGAGGTTCATTATTACTGATGATTTAGAAACGTTTCCTTCAGATGCAAAATTTCACAACAATTTCATTATTGATAAGGCCATATAAATTTTTGTAGTTGTGTTGCAACACAGGAAATATAATTCCATTTGACGTAACTCTCATCAAAAAAGACAATGATATATTATCAGGTATGTTCCAGATAAGCAGCATTTCTGTTTCATTTAGAAATCAGTGGGAATCAAATCCTCCAATTATAGTTTTATACATATGATGATTACACTAGCACTCCACAGATCAGCTTCTGGTACTCGATACTTCAACCATTGTTGAAGTATACTACTTCCCCACTACTCTCATAATTCCTGCACCAGGCACTGTGGGACACACTCAAATTGTTATATGACATCTGGCCCTGCTCCTCTATTCCACAAATGTCATCTGGATCCCCAACTCAACTTCCCCTTAGCTGGACCCCAATAATGCCTACCACCACTCTAATGCCATCTCTCCTAGATGCCACTCTAATGCTACCTGTCATAGAGGAAAATGTCATACATGGCTGTGGTTAACAAAAACTTACTTTTATAATTTTTACAAAAATATAGGGTCAAGTGAGAGGCCCAGAATAATGAAGGCCAAGGTTAGTAGGGCAGTTTGGCAGGGAACTTACTCAGTATTTCTCTGAAATTTTTGTTGATTTATATTGTCATATCCCCAGTGTCTTCCCTGATTACTGCTAATCTTACTGACCTACGTCTGTGATATACTCACGAATGGTGCAGTTGACTCTTGTAAGGCTACACATTTTATACACTGTGGGACACTAACTAAAATCTAGTCAGTCTCAAATCCAGGATCTTTATTTCACTAGTACCTTTGAAAAGAGTAATATATTTGAAATAGTAATCATGTTTTTCTTTTGTTTTGCTTTCACCCCACACCCAGCCCTGGTCCCATCCTCCTCCACAATGACTAAGCAGAACTACTTCATTGTGTGAGGATACAGCAGGGCCAACCAAAATTTTAAAGTCTCTCCCCAGCTTTGCTTTCCAAAAGCCTGAGGTCCTCAGGGAACTGGTGAAATGAGAGGACCACTCCTAACTTCAAAAATCAGAGAAACAATAACAGATGGAGAATGCTGTTTCTAGCTGTTAAAAAGAAAAGCTTCCTCCATTAAAGAAAGAAAAAAGAGGGGGGCCTAGGTGGCTCAGTCAGTTAAGGATCTGACTTCGGCTCAGGTCTTGATCTCAGTTTGTGGGTTCGAGTCCTGCGTCGGGCTCTGTGGTGACAGTTCAGAGCCTGGAGCCTGCTTCAGATTCTGTGTCTCCTTCTCCCTCTGCCCCTCCCCGGCTTGAACTTTGTCTCTATCTGTCTCTCAAAAATGTTAAGAAAAAAAAAAGGAAAAAAAAAAAGAAAGAAAGAAAAAAGAGTTTAAGGAGACATGATGAAGGTATAAGGATCAGAGAGGAAGACTGATGGGGTGAGAACAGTGGCATAGAGCCTGGATTTCTGGGACATGTCCTGTTTCTAGACAAATCTCTAAATCCCAACATTCCAGAGAGAAAAGGATGTACAAAGAATCCAGTCAGATGAGTCTCAGCACCCCGGTGACTTCAGTGCCCCAACAAAGCATGAGATTCCATAGTACCAGACAGACTACTGAAGGAGTCGCCGAGATAGGTAAGACAGAAGTGTTAAGAGATGACCTGTGAAGATTAAGGATTAGATAGAAAGATGGATATCCAGGTACATCTTTGTGAGCACAGATGACACAAACAGTCCATCCTGCCGAAAGGAGTGGAGGGGGTTCTTTAACTGACTGGGATTACGTTTCTTCTACCCTGCCAAATGGCAGATTAAAGATAGATATCAAATCAAGATAGAAAATAAATAAGAATTATAGTTAGAATTATAAAAATTATAGATAGAATTAATAATTAAAATAAGAAAAAAAAGAATTATAAATGTGCATACACACACACACACACACACACACACACACATCTTACATACCTGAATTGTGTCCTGAGGAGCATATCTCTCACACCTGGTTTTCAGAGACCAAGCCATTCTATTCTAGGCATTCAAAAAATGGCCTTCCCTAAGAAAAATCAAAGAACTTATTAACATATATATACATATGTATATATATGTTAATAAATATAATATATAAACTCTCAAGGGAATTTAATATAGCTTTCAGTGCCTCATAGATAAGTTTTGTCACAGGTAAAGATATCAATATGAATACATTCTGGGTCCATGTCTGATGGTATTTATACGTCGTACTCTAAGTGGGAAAAGATACATTTAAATATTAATCTATTACTATAAAAGCTACATCTTCATTACAAATACCTAGACTGAATATTGTCATTAGCAAATTAGTTAGTTTTGTTTTGTTTTCAAGTAGGTCCATACCTAGCAAAGAGCCCAAGGTGGGACTTGAACTCAAGACCCTGAGAGAGTCTGACGCTTAACTGACTGGGCCAACCGGACCCCCCTAGTTTTTTTATTACAAACATAGTAAGAATCTTCACGTTAATTTTAAATAAATTAGCTCTATGCTGGGTTAAACATTACTTTTTATGATGCTCATAGTATTCTTAGTCCTTAAATTTGCATAAATTTCATAGATTAGAACATCAATTTTAAATTGGCAAATGCAGTTAGGTCGTTAACTGAATGTGTCTAATTTGATAGATAATTACAGGCATATATATATAAATATATAGGCATTTTTTCAGAATTATATTCAATTCCCCGAGTGCCTGGGTGGCTCAGTCGGTTAAGCGTCCCACTTCGGCTCAGGTCATGATTTCACGGTTCCTGAATTCGAGCCCCGAGTGGGACTCTGCGGTGACAGCTCAGAGCCCGGAGCTGCTTCAGATTCTGTGTCTCCCTCTCTCTCTCTCTCTCTGCCCCTCCCCCACTTGTGATCTCTCTCTCTCTCTCTCTCTCTCTCTCTCTCAAAAATAAACAAACATTAAAAAACCAACTTAGAATTATATTCAATTCGCTGAAATTAGAATTTCAAGTCAGTTGGATGTACCCATTAAACAACAACTCCCCTCTAGTAAATGGTCTCCACAGAGTCTCATTTACCAGAGACTGCTGAGGGGAAATTTATAGATGTATACATTCAACCAAGAGATGTGTAACAGCCGGGGCCTCGGCCTCATAGAGGGTTCTCTGTCAAAAGTCACCTTAAGTGTCAAAAGTTGCTGCACAGACCCCTGGTTCGTGTGTGCCAGGGCCACGCACTCGCCCAGACCAGCGACAAGCCTCAGCACCACATCTTGTACATGGAAAGAACCTCAAGGAGCTGCTGACACACGCCAAAAACTCAGAAACTCTCGTTGAGCCTCCATTACAAGACCAGGCGTGCTGTGAACTACAACGTGCTGCGCCTGCGCCGGCCTGTGCCGGCGTCGATACCTGCACATGCGCTCTGCGCCTGCGCTGTGCCTGGTCAATGAAGGACCTGCGTCCCCCCCAACCTCCAATCCCCGCTCATCCAGTCTAGCTCCTTCAAGTAACAGGCGCGGGCTCCAGACAGCCCTCTGCAACCAAGATTTAACAGCCAGAAGGCCTCCTTCTCTTCAGTCCCACCCTCCTTCCAAATGGGATCTAGCAGAATTATAATTAAAAATAACAGTAACTACCATTAAAACACACACACACACACACACACACACACACACACACACACAGTTTTATTCTAAATAGTCCCAACATCAAATTTCTGCTTTATCCATGATTAAAAAACATCAGTTCCTAAGATGTCAATGTACATGGTATTTCCAACTGAAAGTGTTAAATTCGAGCAACAATATTCATAAATACAGTTTTTTTTAAAAAATCCAGTTTGGATCGTTCCCAATTTCAGTTTGTAGTCACCCAAAACCCTAAAATGATTTCAAAATGCAGTTTGTAGTCACCCAAAACCATAAAATGATTTCAAAATGCAGTTTGTAGTCACCCAAAACCCTAAAATGATTTCAAAATGCAGTTCTAAAATGAGAATTGGGAGTTGGAAAGGGAGCTCACTAAGTAAAAATTGCATGGGCCTTTCTCTTCTTTATTCTGCTATATTGTCTCTTTTCATGTGCCTCTATAGCCGCCTGGAGTGCCTCAGGGCTTCCTGTTCTTTGAATTATGACAGAGAAATGTTCACCTTCAGGAGCTGACCCTGGAAATAGATGCACTGGGGAAGGATCTGAGGAGCAGAGAACTGGGCCATTTGCCCCTAGCAAATAGGTTTTGTAATAATCCAAATTTGAATCAAGACTGAGAGAAGGAGTAAAGGTGGGGTGGAAGTTGGGAGTTGGGGATTGAGGGTTGAGGGTTACAGCTCCTACACAAGCTGTAATTGCAAAGTTAAGTCCCATTATCATTTTCTGAGTCTAACAAAGGACAGGAAGAAAATGTGAACTAAATCACTAAATCCCCCCAGGGGGTCATGTGAATATTCTGTGAAGCTTCCACTGTCAAAAATTTCATGTCAACATATAAAAACAAGAATGGATGCAAAGCAGGATACCTATTTCCTTTTAGCATAGTAATGATTAAAAGAATCTACCTGACAGACTGCAATCCCAAATAGGTCACAAAAAAAATGTCTAAAAAGCAACTGACCAGTCAATATAACCGTCTTTCATTTAGTCATTCAATAAATATTTTTAACACTGACTGCCTGGATACCATGATAAACAAGAAAGATACTGCACTCTAATTTTCATGAAATCTATAATGCAGTATGTGTGTCTGTGTTTGGGGACAGAGATGGGGATTAATCAAATAATTTACTCATTCACTGAACTAATATCCATCAAATGACTACTATATGCCAAATCTGTTCCACATCTGGCAATGAACACATTTTACTTTGAGATGGCTCACATTCTAATGAGAGAAACAATAAATAAATAATATTTAAGGTAATGGCAAATCCAATGAGAAAAACAAAAAGCAAAGGAATGATGATAGTATTTTTGAGTTCATGTGTGAATGCATGCTATTTAGGATTTCAAGATTTGGTGGTTTAGGACAGGCTTCTGTATGGTAGTGATATTTCAGCAGAAGTCTGAATGAAATGAGGAAATGAGTCATGAAAATACATAAGGAAGAAACATTTTAGTCAGAATTTTCAAAAGCAAACGCCCTGAGTTGGAAATGTACTTGCATGTTTAAAGAATATCATAAATGATGAAGAACCAAAGACATAATAAAAACAAAATCAAGTCCTAGCCCTCAAAGGGAAATATCATCCCTTAAGCATTAAAATAGAAACAGATACAAACACCCACCCTAATCAACTCCAGGTAGTTTTGATAATTGTTTCAGAAAATCTCTGATAAAGTATGAAATGAATATCATTAAGAAGCACAAGAAATTGTAATTGGCACAATTTAAGCCAGTACTTAGGGAATGTCATGACCATTAGAGGCAAAGTATTCCCAGATATAAATGTCATCAGCGATGAGGGAGCATCAGGCAAGCTGACAGGCCACAAACACGCCCCCCCCCCCCCCCCACACACACACAACCACCACCAGGTGATATATGTGTGATATTCCTCTGGCACTCCTGGCTGCCCAAAAACAAAGGCAAGGGGAAAAACAAATGGTTAACTGATAGCATAGTCCAGCAGGACTTAAAAGTCTCCATCACCCCTCCATAGTAATGTGGGAAACAAAGGCAGAAGGAAATGGGAGAAAGAACTAAGTTTCCTTATAACCCGCAGCCCATTGGCAAATACTTGAAGCTGGCAGAGTAAAACATTTCTCCAGGAACTCCTTACTGTCTTAATGCTAATGCTTTGCTAAAGGGAAAAACAATCTTAGCTTGACAATAGCTAGGCCTCCAGTATCCTGTGTGTCTTTAGCATATGAAAATCTCACTGGAAACTTCCCCTGGACTTTACCTCCCCCCAATTCCATAGTATATAACCAGTCCTCATGGTCACGGGTCCTGTCCCTGTGCTTTAATAAAATCACCGTTTTGCACCAAAGATGTCTTCAAGAATTCTTTCTTGGCCATTGGTTCCATACCCCACACACCCCACTGTCACCCCAGAAACCTCATCAATCAGTGAGAGGAGTGGAGAAGGGATATGGGTATAGGAGGAAGAGAACATAGACATTTTTAGAAAAGATATGAGTAAAAAAGTACTATTACCTTCAATTAGAAATTAATTCATTGCTTCATTAATTAATAAAGGCAAAGTTGGTTAAAATGGTGACATATAAACACAGTGCTCCATTGACTAAAAATCACACCAAGTGTTTATATGTTTATATATATATAGGAATATATATATATATATATATATATATATATATATATATATATAAATGACTAATGTCTTCAATGTGCAGTTAGTAGAACTGTTAAAGCAAACAAGAACACTTAAAATAATCTGTTGCCAAGTTTTGTTTCTAACAACCCAAATCATACAGCTTTATGCTAAAAATACACCATTCTGGGCATTCTAAATAATTTTATAAGAAATTCTTCTATTCCTGGGTTAACTAAGTAATCTATCACCTTCTAAGAAAATGGAAGGTTTTTGAAAGTTGCCATAAGTAATCTATTACCTTATCAAAGAGAATATCTTTACCACATGCATGTACAAACATAGGTTCAGACATGTCAAAAGGTGTGATATGCATGGGGGCTGACCACACTGAGGTTAGCTATCTCTTTTATTTTGCAAATAACTCAGGCAAGATTTTGTGCAGGGGTGATAAAAATGAGGACAATGGAAAAAATTGATTCCAAATTTCCTGTGAAAATTACTTCATCAGTTTTAAAAATTAAGCTGTAGATAATTTATAATATCCTTAGATATTTTTTCTTTGTTGATTTGGTCAGATTCAAGTTCAGTAAGTCTGAGATTCATTGTGATTAAAAGCTACTATATTCTGAAAAAGTCATTTCTGAAGAACAGTCAATACTCTTTAAGAATTGTAGCTACAGGGGTGCCTGGGTGGCTCGGTCAGTTGAGTGTCCCAACTTCAGCTCAGGTCATGATCCCACAGTTTGTGGGTTCAAGCCCCGCGTCAGGTTCTGTGCTGACAGCTCAGAGCCTGGAGCCTGTTTCAGATTCTGTGTCTCCCTCTCTCTCTGTCTCTCCCCCACTTGTGCTCTGTCTCTCTCTGTCTCAAAAATAAATAAACATTAAAAAAAAAAAAAAAAAAGAATTGTAGCTACAAAAAAGAAAAGGAAGAAAGGGAAGGAAAAACCCCTGGTACGTAGGTTAAGAACTTAATTAAGCTACGACAAAGCAAGAATTGCAAATCCACACCTTCTAAAATTCAGATTTACATCTAGCTATCCTTTTAAATTAATACTAGTTTACTGTTCCAATCATGAAAAATCCAGTCACTCCCTAGGCCTTTACTTATATACTTAAGCCATAGCAGGATAAACCAAAATCAAATGTTCAGGTACCTACTATGTACCAAATCCTATGTGAGATACTTCATGGACTTTTTACATCTTAAAGGCTTGTAACAAAAGCCTGAAAAGATTATTTTTGACAAACTTGTTCACCTGCTGTTCTAGCTTGAGCTGCACTCGGAAATAATATCCAAGGAAAGAGAATAAACCAGAAACACCATGACCCTAATCATCTACTCTCATATCTTGCAATTGCAAGTAAATAGCCTGTTAGGGGTAAATTCAATTTCTTCCTTGAAGTCAAAAGCCCTATAGCCAAGCATGTAACTTCCTTAGACACATTTATATAGAGAATCAAGTTCACAAAATATTAATGATTATGAAAGATCTCACTATTTATATCTGATATTCATGTTTATAAATGCATGTACTCTCATGTATACACATATGCTTGCACTATTTACATTATTCATTCAGAACATTAAATTATAAAATGTTTCTCCATTTGAACCTCTTGTTAAGCAAAAATGACTGATGTGATTGAGCAATGGTAAGAAAACCTGTGTCAGTCACATTGTGAGATGGTCCATATGCATAATATCAAATCAGGAGATTCCTGGGGAACTTTCCAAGAACAGCTTTTGGTAGATTCTGAACCATTAATTTTCTCTTCTTTTTGCATAATTATGGATGTATCAATTGAAAGTGAGTTACAGAATGTCCTTTGATCTGTCAATCATTGTGATGGAGTCAACCACTAAGCCAGGTGAGCCTGCTACAAAACCAATAGGATTCTTTGAAAACAGTAAGAAGAATTTAGGGGTGCCTGGGTGGCTCAGTCAGTTAAGCATCTGACTTCAGCTCCGGTCATGATCTCACGGTTCATGAGTTTGAGTCCCACGTCAAGCTCTGTACTGACAGCTCAGAACCTGGAGCCAGCTTCAGATTCTGTGTGTGTGTGTCTCTCTCTCTGCTCCTCCCCACTCATTCTCTCTCTCTCTCTCTTTCTCAAAAATAAATGAAACATTTAAAAATTGAAAAAAATTTAACACAAAAATTTTTGCATTATAAAAGTATACTTCTCATGCACATAAACTAAATACTTAAGTCAATATTATTTTTGCCTTAAATAATAAAATTGAAGATATATTTCTGAGAAAGTATAAATAAAAGTGAAGACTGTAGTAAATCTTTACTATCTCTCATTTTTTAAAACTGTCCTTTAAAACATTTATTCTCTTTGAAACAATAATTACATTTCTAGGAATTTATTCCAACAAGATAATGAAAATTCTATTTAAATTAGGACTTTTCCTGAGCATTATTTATAAGAATTAAATTGTATCAGTAGCCCTAAATATCTCTCACAAAAGATGATTTGTAAATTAAGGCAAATGCATCCAATGGGATATTTATTTTTTAAATGTCATATATTCAAATAACTTTTAACATCTCAGAAAAGTGTTCACGGTATAATGTTAAATAAAAAAGTAAAATACAAGATAGTATGTACCACTTTTCAACATTTCATATGCATAAATGTATAGAAAAGAGGACTAGAAAGGAATAAATTAAAATGGTATCCATGCTTGTCTATGAATAGCAAGATTATATAGTTTCCTTTTTATGCCATTGTGTATTTTACCCATTTCTTGTGATAAACATGTAATACTTTTATGATAGGGAAAAGATAGGGTAAAATAGGCAAAGAGGGAAAGATTAGGACCTTAGGTCCCTGGGTGGAGAAAAACACATATTTTGGAACAATGCTGGGAGTGTCTGACCACAGTAAACACCCTCAGGCATAAGATTCCTCTTAAGAATGTAACAGACCCTGCAATTCCTCCAGAGGCAAGGGAAACAAAAGCAAAAATGAACTACTGGAACCTCATCAAAATAAAAAGCTTCTGCACAGCAAAGGAAACAATCAGCAAAACTAAAAGACAACCAATAGCAAGGAAGAAGATATTGCAAAGGACATATCAGCTAAAGCGTTAGTATCTAAAATCTATAAAGAACTGATCAATTTCAACACCCAAAAAACAAATAATCCAGTGAAGAAATGGGTAAAAGACATGAATAGACACTTCTCCAAAGAAGACATCCAGATGGCCAATCGACCCATGAAAAAATGCTCAACATCACTCATCATCAGGGAAATACAAATCAGAACCACAATGAGATATCCCCTCACACCTGTCAGAATGGCTAACATTAACAACTCAGACAACAATAGATGTTGGCGAGGCTGAGGAGAAAGAGGATCTCTTTTGCACTGCTGGTGGGAATGCAAACTGGGGGTGCAGCCACTCTGGAAAACAGTATTGGAGGTTCCTCAAATAATTAAAAAATAGAACTACTCTACGACCCAAAAATTGCAATACTAGGTATTTATCCAAAGGATACGGAGTGCCGTTTCAAAGGGGCACGTGCACGCCAATGTTTATAGCAGTGCTATTGACTACAGCCAAAGTATGGAACGAGTCCAAATGTCCCTCGACAGATGAATGGATAAAGAAGATGTGGTACACACACACACACACACACACACACACAATGGAGTATTACCTGGTAACCAAAAAGAATGAAATCTTGCCATTTGCAACTACTTAGATGGAACTAGAGGGTATTATGCTAAGCAAAATTAGTCAGAGAAAGACAAGTATCATAGGACTTCACTCATATCAGGACTTTAAGAGACAAAACAGATGAACACAAGGGAAGGGAAACAAAAATATAAAAAACAGAGAAGGGGACAAAACATAAAAGACTCTTAAATATAGAGAACAAACAGAGGGTTGCTGGAGGGGTTGTGGAAGGGGAGGGGGGGATGGGCTAAATGGGTAAGGGGCATTAAGGAATCTACTCCTGAAATCATTGTTGCACTATATGCTAACTAACTTGGATGTAAATTTAAAAATAAATAAATCAAAAAAAAAGAAAAAAAAAAAAAAAAGAATGTAACAGACCCCACCTACTCCCCCTCAGGTTTCGAAACTTCAGGAATTTAACAAAAAACCTAACTAAAAATAAGTAGACCATAAAATTATGACCCACAAGGAATAGTATGACCAATTGACCATCCCTCATACAATGGAAATGAGCCAATCAGGAATGGACAACCCAGCAACTAAAGTTATCCAGCCAATAAAGGTAAAACCTGAGAAGCTGGGGATGTGGGGGAAGGAGGAAGAGGGTGACCTTATAAAACAAGAACCCTTTCCTACTGTCGGCAGGCATTCACTTTCGAATGTCCCCTCTCTGTAAAGAGAGGTTTCCTACTATTCTTACTTTCTGATCTTTTGCTCCAATAAACTTTTGCCTGCCGCTCATTTTGTGTCCACCTCTTCATTCTCCGAAGCAAGGAGACAATGAACCCCGGGTACTGAGGTAAAAAATCCTGCAATACTTTTATTCAAAATAAAGATATGTATTTTTCAAGAGAGTAGGCAGGAGGAAACTTTTGGAGGTGATTAATATGTTTATAACATAGATTATGGTGATGGCTTCAAGGGGGTACATATCTCCAAACGCATCGAGTAATATATGGTGAAATTTGGGGGTGACAGTGAAGGGGTCCAGAGCCAAGAGCCAAGAAAGAATTTTGAAAACGTCTTTGGTGCAAAAGGTGATTTTATTAAAGCATGGGGACAGGGCCTGTGGTCAGAAAGCTGCACTAGAGTCTTGACAGGTAACTCATTATATACTCTCAGGTTGGGAAGGGGTCAGGGGTAGAGTACTCTAAGGTAATTTGGAAGCTAGGTTTCCAGAACCTTGAGGGGCTAGCTATTGGTAGGGAAGGGCCATTTATTACTGTTTAATAAAACCTCAGTCATGAAACCCTACAGATGTATATGGGGGTGGGGGGGGGGCATAAGCTTGGAGTATCGTTGCCAGCATGTATCTTGAGGCAGTTGAGATAAAGGAAGTAAACTTACAGGATCCTCAAGGTTGGGATAATGTTAAGCTAAGGTTCTTTTTTGCCCCCAGCAAAGTGTCATCCTTGAGGCAGCTCAGCGTCTAGAGGGAGTTCACTGGGGTTTCAAGGACTTGTCAATGGGCTGTAAGCAGTAAGGGAATTTAATTTTCCATTTGCCTTAGTTTCCCACATTACCGTAGCAAGCACTTAAACCTCTTTCCTTTTTGTTCTTGAGTGGGCAGGAACGTCTGAGGAATATCATGCATATTCCACCTGAGGGAGGTAGAGCGGGCAGCCTGTATTTTGCCCTCAGCTTGCGCCATGCTCCCTCATCGATAAAGATCAAATATGTACAGTTTTTGCATGTCACTCATACCTTGCTATAGTGATTTTTATTTAAAATATATATTTTTCAATTGTTAATTTTGTCTAAATATTTTTCTAGTACCCAAAATTTCATGAACAGTAAGAACTATGTGAAAAAATATCTTGAAACTGATTTCAGAAAATTTCTTTCTAAAAAACTTACATGCTAAATGCTATGAACCAACTATTATTTCTTATAATTGTTGTTTTATTTTGTTAATAGCTTTTAAATTTAAGTAGTAATCTAAAGGATTATAGGGGCACCTGGGTGGCTCAGACGGTTGAGCATCCGACTTCGGCTCAGGTCATGATCTCGTGGTCCGAAGGTTCGAGCCCCGCGTCGGGCTCTGTGCTGACAGCTCAGAGCCTGGAGCCTGTTTCAGATTCTGTGTCTCCCTCTTTCTCTGACCCTCCCCTGTTCATGCTCTCTGTCTCAAAAATAAATAAATGTTAAAAATTTTTTTTTAAAAAGGATTATGGTTTACTGTTTTCTGTTTTATGATGATGGTGATGATTGCTTTTTTCTTCTCTACAAAGTTTGTCTTTTCCTGCTGCTCAGCATATTATCAGTTATCATTAACCATGATTAGCTACTGATTAATTTATTTACTTAAGATACAGTTGTCATTTAATTATGTGGTAAATGCCTGTACTACATAACTACAGGAACATTTTCCAAAGTGATGTCTATGAAAACAAAAGTCCCATTATCAAACAAGTTTAGAAAACATTGCTTAATCTCCACCACTTCCCAATTGGAAAATCAGAATTTAAACATGGATATTTGTTGAGAGGTGCTGTTGTAGAAGAACCTGTGTATCGAGACCAAACCCACTCTTCCAAAAACTTATGTTTTATAAAATTCTTTCCCAGAATTTATCTTTCAGTAATCTGAGGAACTAGTGTTTGGAGGTAAGCTTTAATTTGTAAAAGAATTACCTGTGGATGGTGTTAAAATTCATAATCTGATCTAGTAGGTCAAGGGTGAGGCCTAAGATTCTGTATTTCTTACAATCTGCATTTCTTGCATTTCTTGCACATCATACACTTTGAGTCCTAACACTACAAAGAACAGACTTTAGGAACAGAAAAAAAAAAAAAAAAAAAAGCCTGAAATGTATTTACACCCACTTACCCACATACACCCATGTTTTTCTATGAACTAGCATTCTTTTATCAGACACTATGTGAAACATGTTATCAGATGAGTACCAAACATAAGCTTCAAAAATTAGATCTCCGAAAAGATAATAGCTTTGTTTCAGAAAAATGCCTTATGTTGTCTTTCTATGTGGGCTAATATATAATCTGAACATCCCAGTTTACTTTGTTACTGAATGGCAGATTAACACTGCTGGTAACCTAGGCTAGGTCTTCAGCAGGACTAAATTTAAATGGAAGCTCATTTGCATGGAGCACCTTCTTTAGTATTAGCATTTCTATTCCTTTGAGAAGGAATTACTGCCTAGCTAGGTTAACTTTTAGACCAAGATTGAACTCTCGCTAATTCCCTAGTCATGTAAATTATCTTTTAAAAATATCAAAGATTAAAACACATAAATCATTTTTTAAAAGAAGTAATAACGGGAATTACATCATTTAAATTTCACTTTCTCTAAAGCGATGGTCTCAACCAGGGGCAATTTTATAACCCAGGAGACACCTGGCAATGTCTGGTGCCATTTTTGGTTATCACACTAGTGAGGAGGGTGCTACTGGAATCTAGTGGATAGAGATCAGGGGTGCTGCTAAAAACATCCTGCAATGCACAACACAGTCCATCACAAGAAAGCAATAATATCAATTATTATTGATATTGAGATACCCTGTTCTAAGAACCTGTGCTATTTCTTAATATTGCCTTTGGTTTGATGATGCAGGACACAGATTGGAAAACTAAAGAGAGTATGACAAGTCCTAGCCCATTTTTTACCTATGGCATATGTAATACTGATTTGCAAATATTAGTGAAGAGGGAAACTATACAGGTTGCCAGCTCTCTGGAGAAGATGAAGGCATTTAAACTGACTACTGAAAACTCCAATCAGTCATAGGGAAGGAGTTGGAGCACCAATGGGCCATTCTCTGGTTATAATTGGTCAGTGTACCACTTTTCCTGTGTACATGTTCATTTGTTACAAACCACTGAAGAGGCTAAGATTTCCCAGGGCTCCTTTAGAAAAACCACAGTTTCTGAGTGATACATACTTGGTTGTGAAAAGTGGCAGCCCTCACAGTTTGAAGTTCTGTGACAGCGGGATCCTTAACCTCCTTATTCATAAAGAATTGATTTGAAGCTTAAAAAGTGAGATAATACATGGTGGCGACAATGAATTGCTTCCTTCCCAAATATCCTTGTTATTCAACATGCTAATGTCCACCACTTTCAAGTCTCCAGCCCCAACATTAAGACTGCTTTACGAATGTCAGCTAAGAGAGTGAGAAAGGGAGATGGGCTGGGGGAGTTAGGAATACATGGAAAGAGGAAGAGTGGTCAGAGAAAGCTCCAGGCTGGCACAGATTGGGCACCACTAGGCAAGGCCCAGGGGAACTGAGAATAGCTTATGCAGATTTCACCATGAGTACAGTTGATAGCCACGTGGAATGTTACAAGGATCAGGCAATTCCATATGAACTTTTCATTACAATGTTTTCAGAAACTAAGGGTTAGTAATATGTAATTGGAGAATGTACAGATGGCATGTAATTTTTATAAATACACTGAGCAACCAAAATTACAATGTGGTATCTCAATTTTATCAACATACAACCACTAGAGTGACAAGAGGAGGCATGTTATTTTGAAAAATATTTTTTTAATTCGTGGATTTCTAAAAATAAACTAGGAAAAAGTATTGCAACAATGGTTGTCTGAAATGTAGATTAAATAGATCTGAAAGTGAAGAATAATTAGACATGGTAGCATCTGCAGTACTATCCCAGTAGAGTCCTTAAGATTTAGAATATACAGGTTTGAAGTGAAGAGCAATTGAATACAGTGGTACCTAGAGGGCTAAATGACAGGACTCAGAAGGTTAATGGGGTTTCTGAAGCTTTAACCCAGCTGAAATAGCAAAGGTGGTAATGCTATGTGCCGGGGCAGCTGGTAATTGCTGGAGAGGCTGCTAAAATCAGGGAAAAGCAGGTGCAATGGGCACAATAGAGAGGAACTGAAGAAATTCCAAGAAAGAATGGAGGGAGAAAAACGAGGCCATACTGAAAAAGGGTAGAAGTTGGTATGTGCACTGCCATCAGATAGGGTCCAGTACAGTGGGAGTCGTGATTATACCAGGGATTGGAACATGAAATTGGACATTTAAAAGGAAAAATCTTGGGGCTTCTGGGTGGCTCAGTCATTACCTCACGGTTCACGAGTTTGAGTCCCGCATGGGGCTCTCTGCTGTCAGCACAGAGATCCTTCTTTTGATCCTCTGTCTCCTTCTCTCTGCCCCTCCTCTACTCATGCTTGCATGAGCTCTCTCTCTCTCTCTCTCTCTCTCTCTCAAAAATAAATGAACATTAAAAAAATAAAAATAGGGGCGCCTGGGTGGCTCAGTCGGTTAAGCGTCCGACTTCAGCTCAGGTCACGATCTCCCGGTCCGTGAGTTCGAGCCCCGCGTCGGGCTCTGTGCTGACCGCTCAGAGCCTGGAGCCTGTTTCAGATTCTGTGTCTCTCTCTCTCTCTGCCCCTCCCCCGTTCATGCTCTGTCTCTCCCTGTCTCAAAAATAAAAACGTTAAAAAAAATTTTTTTTAAATAAAAATAAAAGGAAAAATCTTGGGGCACCTGGGTAGCTCAACTGGTAGAGCATCCAACTCTTGATTTCAGCTCAGGTCACGATCCCAGGGTGGTGGGATAGAGCCCCGTGAAGGGCTCTGTGCTGCGTGTGGAGCCTGCTTAAGATTCTGTCTCCCTCTGCCTCTCACCCTCACTCACACTCTCTCAAAAAGAAAACAGAAAAGAAAAGGAAAAGGAAAAATCTTATAATGTCTACAAGTCTCAGTAAAAAGTGGTTTAGGGCTGGTAACTGAATTTGTTACTATAGAAGAGCAATATGGTTCATGGATCACCTGCATCAGAAAAATTTAAAATACAGATCTATAAGATCCACAACAGATCTCAGTCAGAAACTCCTTGCCATGTACAGGAAAAGGTTTTTACAAGTTTCTGATGTGATTGAGGTGCACACCCAAGAAGATACACTGGACCTGAGATGAAGAAGACTGTAAGACTGTCTGTGCATCGTAGCCCTACACTCAAGCTGGTCAAGGACAGAGCTGGAAAGGGATCTGTAGCCTCTATCTACAGGGCACTACCCAGAGCATTGATTGTTACCACCAAGATCCTCCCAGGAGTCTTGTGGGACCATACATTAAACAAATGATTTCCTGCATTTATTTTTTTTCTGTTACCATTACATAAAATGTAATGTAAAGTAGACACTACCACATAAAAATCTGTACACCATTTTAGAGGCTGTATTAACTTAGTGAGATAAGAACATGACTTGATTTTATAAGGTTTATTTTCCTCACAAAATAAAAGGCTGGAATACAGCCTATTGTCTAGGTTTAAAAAAGTAAAAATCTATGTTTTTTTCATTTCCCAGATAGACTATAAGTTTCTTGAGATCAAGAATATACTAATGTTTCTCTATATTCGAGTAAAGTGCTCACTAAAAACTTATTTGAAAGAATTAACACAGTATTAGAGAAAACAATGGGAGAAAAAGAAGATACCTGGTTAAAAATAATATAATTGAAGACCTTTTTTATGTGATTACCTTTTTTTATTGAAATATAATTAACATATAGTGCTATATTAATTTCAGTTGTACAACATAATGATTCAACAATTCTCTACATCCCTCACTGTTCACCACAGAAGTATAATCACCATCTGTCACTATACAATATTATTACAATATTATTGACTATATTCCCTGTACTGTACCTTTCATCTTTGTGACACTTATTTGTAACCCCCCACCCACCTGAACATTATATTCAAACAAGAACCAGTTAAACACTGGAAAAGAGTTCCAATTCAAAAGTATAACAAGAAGGGGTGCCTGGGTGACTCAGTAAGCTAAGCGTCCAGCTCTTAATTTCTGCTCAGATCATGATCTCACGGTTTGTGAGTTGGAGTCCTGTTATGGACTCTGCACTAACACCAAGGAGTCTGCTTGGGATTCTCTCTCTCCCTCTCTCTCTGCCCCTCTCCCCCTCACTCACATGTGCATAAATGTACTCTGTCTAAATAAATAAATAAACAAACAAACAAAGAAACAAACCAAAAGCATAACACAACAAGCTGGGGCACCTGGGTGTCTCAGTCAGTTAAGCATCCGAATCTTGATCTCACTACAGGTTGAAGAAAAATGTACAACAAGAAAAGCAAGCAAACAAACAGAAAACTACGACAAGAAGTGTTCAGAAACTATATGAAGAAAAATTCAACATGTTACTGAGAAGCATAAAAAAATAAATAATAGAAGATACATCTTATTCTTAGCAAGACGTAGTATTAAAAAGTTGTACATTTTTAATACAATAAAAACTACAAATAGGTTCCCCCTTCTTTATTATCTTTCTAAGAAATGTTTTTATTGTGATCAAGTATCTAGAACATAAAATTCACTATATTAAGCATTTTTATATGTACAGTTCAACAGCATTAAGTACATTAGCATTCCTGTGCAACCATCACCCCCATCCATCTCCAGAACTTTTAATTTTCTCAAACTGAAACTCGGTACCGATTAAATACTAATTCTCCATTCTTTCTACCCTCCAACCCTGACAACCACCATTCTACTTTCTGTACGAATTTGACTATTCTAGGTACCTCATTTAAGTAGAATCATTCAGTATTTGTCTATTTGTCACTGGTGTATTTCACATTGTGTGATATCCTCAATGTTCATCTATATTGTAGCATATGTCAGAATATCCTTCCTTCTTAAGGCTGAGTAATATTCCATTGTATGTAAATACAAAATTTTGTTTATCCATCTGTCAGTGGACATTTGGGCTGTTTCCACCTCATGGCTATTATGAATAATGTTGCTAATAAACAATGGTGTACAAATATATTCGAGTTTCTGCTTTCAATTCTTTTGGGTATATTCCCAAAAATGGAATTGCTAGATCATATGCTATTTCCATTAATTTCAAATTACTCAGTTTAATTTTCTGAGGAATCATCAGACCATTTCCCAATAGCTGCACCACTTTATATTCCCAAAAGAAGTGCACAAGGCTTCCAATTTCTCCACAACCTTGCCAACACTTGCCATTTTCTCATTTTTAATAATAGCCATCCTAATAGATATGAAGTGATATCTTACTGTGATTTTCATTTGCCTTTCCCTTCAATTAGTGATGTTGAGCATCTTTTCATGTGCATATTGACTGTTTGTATATTTTCTTTAGAGAAAAGTCTGTTCAAGTCTTTTGCCCATTTTTAAATCAAATTATTTGTTTTTATTGTTATTATCGGGTTGTAGGGTTTCTTTATATTCTAGATATAAATATTATCAAATATATTATTTGCAAATATTTTCTCCTACTTCACGGGTTGCATTTTCACTCTATTGATAATGTCCTTTGACATACAAAAGTTTTAATTTTGTGAAAGTCCAACTTCCCTATTTTTTTCTTTCATTGCCTGTGCTTTTGATATCCTACCTTTTTTTGGTCCTAATTGACCAACCAATTCTAAAGTTCATCTGGAAAAGTACACATGAAAGAAAACCTAGGACATTTCTGAAAAAGAAGGTTAATAGGAGAATGGCCTTCCCTCATAATAAAATATATTCTAAAATACGATTATTTTGGTCCTTAAATAGACAAGCACATCAGTGACACATGGTAGAGAATCTCAAAATATATCCCTGTACAATTAGGAATTTAATATATTACAAGTATAGCATTTCAAATCAATAATCAGTGTTGAGAAAACTGGCTAGTCATTTGAGAAAAGACTGAAATCCTATTTCATATCTTTTGTAAAAATGAATTTCAAAATGAATTTTAGATTAATCAATGACTTAAATGTAAAAATTGATTTAAATGTAAAACTTGAAATCAAATATTAATCAAAAAAGCATGGGAGGATATATTTATAATATAATAATGAGAATGATCTTCCCAGGCTTATCATGAAACCTAAAAGCTATATTGAAAATTTTTGCTACATAGCAATTTAAAAAGCCTATACAGACTTCTGCTCAACAAGATGATCCCTCTTGTTGAAAGCAAGAATAAAAAAGCTCACCACATTATATACAGCAACTTTTTAAAGACAATGGGGATTATTAAATTGCAGGCAGTATTTGAGGAATTACAATCTTTGAATAAGGAACAAAATAATGTTCATATTCAAACTTACTTGATAAACTTCATATTCAAACTGGCATTTTCTCTAGAGGATATTTTCTAATTTTCTGTGTATGAGAGAGTGGGGAATAGTATCTAATCAGAAAGAAACAGTCAATCTGAGCTAAAGAGGTCATGTTCGAGCACGGAGCTTAAACATATAAGACCTGAAAAATAAAATCCAAAAGAAGAGAGAATCTCAGAGAAATGAGCCCAAAATCTGACTACACATATCCCTCCAAACACTGGCTGAATATTAAGTGCCATATGTGCAGGATAAAATCCCAAGAAATCCATCAGGAAACAACAGATAGGAAGCTGAAAACTGAGCAAAGATTACTGGAGCCATGGAGACAGAGGATGGAATTCAAGCCCTGGAGATGGAGACCTTAATGAACCTCCAGGTTTCCGGTTATGAACCAAAAAGGGTCACACTTAGGAGTAAAGGGCATTTGCTACTACAGGGGAACAGCAAACTACAACCTGCAGGTCAACATGACCTGCCACCTATTTTTGTATGTTCTTAGACCTAAGAATGGTTTTTCATATTTTTACATGATTGAGAATAAGCAAAGAAAAAGTACTATTACATAACATCGAAAGTTATATGAAATTCACTTTTTAATGTCAATGAATTTTATTGAAACATAGCCAGGTTCAATCACCTACATATTATCTACGATTATTTTTCTGCTACAATAGTAATGTGGAATAGTTGTAGCAAATATTGTATGATCTGCAGCCACTCTGGGAAACAGTATGGAGGTTCCTCAAAAAATTGAAAATAGAACTACCCTACAACCCAGCAACTGCACTACTAGGTATTTATCCAAGGGATACAGGTATGCTGTTTCAAAGGGACACATACACACCAATGTTTATAGCAGTACTGTCAACAATAACCAAAGTATGGAAAGAACTCAAATGTCCATCAATGGATGAACAGATAAAGACGATGTGGTATATATATATATATATATATATATATATATACACACAATGGAGTATTGTATATATATACAATGGAGTATATATACGTATATATATATATATATATATATATACAATGGAGTATATATACATATATATATATATATACAATGGAGTATATATACGTATATATATATACGATGTGGTGTATATATATATATATATATATATATATATACACAATGGAGTATTACTCAGCAATCAAAAAGAATGAAATCTTGCCATTTGGATGGAACTAGAGGGTATTATGCTAAGCAAAAGTAGTCAGAGAAAGACAAATATCATATGACATCACTCATATGAGGACTTTAAGATACAAAACAGA
Organism: Lynx canadensis; assembly: GCF_007474595.2. Lineage (NCBI taxonomy): Eukaryota > Metazoa > Chordata > Mammalia > Carnivora > Felidae > Lynx > Lynx canadensis. The sequence goes on from NC_044311.2 coordinate 102,598,543, forward strand.
TGAACATAAGGGAAGGGAAGCAAAAAGAATAGAAAAACAGGGAAGGGACAAAACAGAAGAGAGTCATGGAGAACAACAGAGGGTTACTGGAGGGGTTGTGCAAGAGGGGATGGGCTAAATGGGTAAGAGACATTAAGGAATCTACTCCTTAAATCTTTGTTGCACTATATGATAACTAACTTGAATGTAAATTTAAAAAAATAAATTTAAAAAAAGAACTAAAAACACATTTACTTTGTAACATATTATGGTTTTTATGTAATACCTAAAAATTTAGAAGGATAATGAATTTTATCATAAATTTATATATGTGTGTATATATATATATATATATATATATAGTATGATCCACAAACTCTAAAATATTTACTATCTTGTCCTTTACAGGAATCTGTTCATCCTTGTACTAGAAGTAAGAGTGAAATCAGAATAATCTTTTTTTTTTTTATGAAATTTATTGACAAATTGGTTTCCATACAACACCCAGTGCTCATCCCAAAAGGTGCCCTCCTCAATACCCATCACCCACCCTCCCCTCCCTCCCACCCCCCATCAACCCTCAGTTTGTTCTCAGTTTTTAACAGTCTCTTATGCTTTGGCTCTCTCCCACTCTAACCTCTTTTTTTTTTTTTTCCTTCCCCTCCCCCATGGGTTCCTGTTAAGTTTCTCAGGATCCACATAAGAGTGAAACCATATGGTATCTGTCTTTCTCTGTATGGCTTATTTCACTTAGCATCACACTCTCCAGTTCCATCCACGTTGCTACAAAAGGCCATATTTCATTTTTTCTCATTGCCACATAGTACTCCATTGTGTATATATACCACAATTTCTTTATCCATTCATCAGTTGATGGACATTTAGGCTCTTTCCATAATTTGGCTATTGTTGAGAGTGCTGCTATGAACATTGGGGTACAAGTGCCCCTATGCATCAGTACTCCTGTATCCCTTGGATAAATTCCTAGCAGTGCTATTGCTGGGTCATAGGGTAGGTCTATTTTTAATTTTCTGAGGAACCTCCACACTGCTTTCCAGAGCGGCTGCACCAATTTGCATTCCCACCAACAGTGCAAGAGGGTTCCCGTTTCTCCACATCCTCTCCAGCATCTATAGTCTCCTGATTTGTTCATTTTGGCCACTCTGACTGGCGTGAGGTGATACCTGAGTGTGGTTTTAATTTGTATTTCCCTGATAAGGAGCGACGCTGAACATCTTTTCATGTGCCTGTTGGCCATCTGGATGTCTTCTTTAGAGAAGTGTCTATTCATGTTTTCTGCCCATTTCTTCACTGGGTTATTTGTTTTTCGGGTGTGGAGTTTGGTGAGCTCTTTATAGATTTTAGATACTAGCCCTTTGTCCGATATGTCATTTGCAAATATCTTTTCCCATTCCGTTGGTTGCCTTTTAGTTTTGTTGGTTGTTTCCTTTGCTGTGCAGAAGCTTTTTATCTTCATAAGGTCCCAGTAATTCACTTTTGCTTTTAATTCCCTTGCCTTTGGGGATGTGTCGAGTAAGAGATTGCTACGGCTGAGGTCAGAGAGGTCTTTTCCTGCTTTCTCCTCTAAGGTTTTGATGGTTTCCTGTCTCACATTTAGGTCCTTTATCCATTTTGAGTTTATTTTTGTAAATGGTGTGAGAAAGTGGTCTAGTTTCAACCTTCTGCATGTTGCTGTCCAGTTCTCCCAGCACCATTTGTTCAAGAGGCTGTCTTTTTTCCATTGGATGTTCTTTCCTGCTTTGTCAAAGATGAGTTGGCCATACGTTTGTGGGTCTAGTTCTGGGGTTTCTATTCTATTCCATTGGTCTGTGTGTCTGTTTTTGTGCCAATACCATGCTGTCTTGATGATTACAGCTTTGTAGTAGAGACTAAAGTCTGGGATTGTGATGCCTCCTGCTTTGGTCTTCTTCTTCAAAATTCCTTTGGCTATTCGGGGCCTTTTGTGGTTCCATATGAATTTTAGGATTGCTTGTTCTAATTTCGAGAAGAATGCTGGTGCAATTTTGATTGGGATTGCATTGAATGTGTAGATAGCTTTGGGTAGTATTGACATTTTGACAATATTTATTTTTCCAATCCATGAGCAGGGAATGTCTTTCCATTTCTTTAAGTCTTCTTCAATTCCCTTCATAAGCTTTCTATAGTTTTCAGCATACAGATCCTTTACATCTTTGGTTAGATTTATTCCTAGGTATTTTATGCTTCTTGGTGCAATTGTGAATGGGATCATTTTCTTTATTTGTCTTTCTGTTGCTTCATTGTTAGTGTATAAGAATGCAACTGATTTCTGGACATTGATTTTGTATCCTGCAACTTTGCTGAATTCATGTATCAGTTCTAGCAGACTTTTGGTGGAGTCTATCGGATTTTCCATGTATAATATCATGTCATCTGCAAAAAGCGAAAGCTTGACTTCATCTTTGCCAATTTTGATGCCTTTGATTTCCTTTTATTGTCTGATTGCTGATGCTAGAACTTCCAGCACTATGTTAAACAACAGCGGTGAGAGTGGGCATCCCTGTCGTGTTCCTGATCTCAGGGAAAAAGCTCTCAGTTTTTCCCCGTTGAGGATGATGTTAGCTGTGGGCTTTTCATAAATGGCTTTTATGATCTTTAAGTATGTTCCTTCTATCCCGACTTTCTCAAGAGTTTTTATTAAGAAAGGGTGCTGGATTTTGTCAAAGGCCTTTTCTGCATCGATTGACAGGATCATATGGTTCTTCTCTTTTTTTTTGTTAATGTGATGTATCACGTTGATTGATTTGCGAATGTTGAACCAGCCCTGCATCCCAGGGATGAATCCCACTTGATCATGGTGAATAATTCTTTTTATATGCCATTGAATTCGATTTGCTAGTATCTTATTGAGAATTTTTGCATCCATATTCATCAGGGATATTGGCCTGTAGTTCTCTTTTTTTACTGGGTCTCTGTCTGGTTTAGGAATCAAAGTAATACTGGCTTCATAGAATGAGTCTGGAAGTTTTCCTTCCCTTTCTATTTCTTGAAATAGCTTGAGAAGGATAGGTATTATCTCTGCTTTAAATGTCTGGTAGAACTCCCCTGGGAAGCCATCTGGTCCTGGACTCTTATTTGTTGGGAGATTTTTGATAACCGATTCAATTTCTTTGCTGGTTATGGGTCTGTTCAAGCTTTCTATTTCCTCCTGATTGAGTTTTGGAAGAGTGTGGGTGTTCAGGAATTTGTCCATTTCTTCCAGGTTGTCCAATTTGTTGGCATATAATTTTTCATAGTATTCCCTGATAATTGTTTGTATCTCTGAGGGATTGGTTGTAATCATTCCATTTTCATTCATGATTTTATCTATTTGGGTCATCTCCCTTTTCTTTTTGAGAAGCCTGGCTAGAGGTTTGTCAATTTTGTTTATTTTTTCAAAAAACCAACTCTTGGTTTCGTTGATCTGCTCTACAGTTTTTTTAGATTCTATATTGTTTATTTCTGCTCTGATCTTTATTATTTCTCTTCTTCTGCTGGGTTTAGGCTGCCTTTGCTGTTCTGCTTCTATTTCCTTTAGGTGTGCTGTTAGATTTTGTATTTGGGATTTTTCTTGTTTCTTGAGATAGGCCTGGATTGCAATGTATTTTCCTCTCAGGACTGCCTTCGCTGCGTCCCAAAGCGTTTGGATTGTTGTATTTTCATTTTCGTTTGTTTCCATATATTTTTTGATTTCTTCTCTAATTGCCTGGTTGACCCACTCATTCGTTAGTAGGGTGTTCTTTAACCTCCACGCTTTTGGAGGTTTTCCAGACTTTTTCCTGTGGTTGATTTCAAGCTTCATAGCATTGTGGTCTGAAAGTATGCATGGTATAATTTCAATTCTTGTAAACTTATGAAGGGCTGTTTTGTGACCCAGTATATGATCTATCTTGGAGAATGTTCCATGTGCACTCGAGAAGAAAGTATATTCTGTTGCTTTGGGATGCAGAGTTCTAAATATATCTGTCAAGTCCATCTGATCCAATGTCTCATTCAGGGCCCTTGTTTCTTTATTGACCGTGTGTCTAGATGATCTATCCATTTCTGTAAGTGGGGTGTTAAAGTCCCCTGCAATTACCACATTCTTATCAATAAGGTTGCTTCTGTTTATGAGTAATTGTTTTATATACTTGGGGGCTCCGGTATTCGGCGCATAGACATTTATAATTGTTAGCTCTTCCTGATGGATAGACCCTGTAACTATTATATAATGTCCTTCTTCATCTCTTGTTACAGCCTTTAATTTAAAGTCTAGTTTGTCTGATATAAGTATGGCTACTCCAGCTTTCTTTTGGCTTCCAGTAGCATGATAAATAGTTCTCCATCCCCTCACTCTGAATCTAAAGGTGTCCTCAGGTCTAAAATGAGTCTCTTGTAGACAGCAAATAGATGGGTCTTGTTTTTTTATCCATTCTGATACCCTATGTCTTTTGGTTGGCGCATTTAATCCATTTACATCAGTGTTATTATAGAAAGATACGGGTTTAGAGTCATTGTGATGTCTGTATGTTTTATGCTTGTAGTGATGTCTCTGGTACTTTGTCTCACAGGGTCCCCCTTAGGATCTCTTGTAGGGCTGGTTTAGTGGTGACAAATTCCTTCAGTTTTTGTTTGTTTGGGAAGACCTTTATCTCTCCTTCTATTCTAAATGACAGACTTGCTGGATAAAGGATTCTCGGCTGCATATTTTTGCTGTCTAGCACCCTGAAAATCTCGTGCCAATTCTTTCTGGCCTGCCAAGTTTCAAAAGAGAGATCAGTCACGAGTCTTATAGGTCTCCCTTTATATGTGAGGGCACGTTTACCCCTTGCTGCTTTCAGAATTTTCTCTTTATCCTTGTATTTTGCCAGTTTCACTATGATATGTCGTGCAGAAGATCGATTCAAGTTACGTCTGAAGGGAGTTCTCTGTGCCTCTTGGATTTCAATGCCTTTTTCCTTCCCCAGTTCAGGGAAGTTCTCAGCTATTATTTCTTCAAGTACCCCTTCAGCACCTTTCCCTCTCTCTTCCTCCTCTGGAATACCAATTATGCGTATATTTTTTCTTTTTAGTGTATCACTTAGTTCTCTAATTTTCCCCTCATACTCCTGGATTTTTTTATCTCTCTTTTTCTCAGCTTCCTCTTTTTCCATAACTTTATCTTCTAGTTCACCTATTCTCTCCTCTGCCTCTTCCATCCGAGCCGTGGTGGTTTGCATTTTGTTTTGCATTTCCTTTAAAGCGTTTTTCAGCTCCTCGTGACTGTTCCTTAGTCCCTTGATCTCTGTAGCAAGAGATTCTCTGCTGTCCTGTATACTGTTTTCCAGCCCAGCGATTAATTTTATGACTATTATTCTAAATTCACTTTCTGTTATATTATTTAAATCCTTTTTGATCAGCTCATTAGCTGTTGTTATTTCCTGGAGATTCTTCTGAGGGGAATTCTTCCGCTTGGTCATTTTGGATAGTGCCTGGTGTGGTGAGGACCTGCAGGGTACTTCCCCTGTGCTGTGGTGTATAACTGGAGTTGGTGGGCGGGGCCGCAGTCCGACCTGATGTCTGCCCCCAGCCCACCGCTGGGGCCACAGTCAGACTGGTGTGTGCCTTCTCTTCCCCTCTCGTAGGGGCGGGATTCACTGTGGGGTGGCGTGGCCCGTCTGGGCTACTTGCACACTGCCAGGCTTGTGATGCCGGGGATCTGGCGTATTAGCTGGGGTGGGAAGGCAAGGTGCACGGCGGGAGGGGGGGCAGGCTTAGCTCGCTTCTCCTTAGGTGATCCGCTTCAGGAGGGGCCCTGTGGCAGCCGGAGGGAGTCAGATCCGCTGCCGGAGGTTTGGCTCCGCAGAAGCACAGAGTTGGGTGTTTGCGCGGAGCGAGCAATTTCCCTGGCCGGAACCGGTTCCCTTTGGGATTTTGGCTGGGGGATGGGCGGGGGAGATGGTGCTGGCGAGCGCCTTTGTTCCCCGCCAAACTGAGCTCTGTCGTCCGGGGGCTCCGCAGCTCACCCTCCCTTTGTCCTCCGGCCTTCCCGCTTTCCGAGCAGAGCTGTTAATTTATGACCTCCCAGATGCTAAGTCGCGCTTGCTGTCGGAACACAGTCCGTCAGGCCCCTCCGCTTTTGCCTGCCAGACTCGGGGGCTCTGCTTGGCTGACGAGCCGCCCCTCCGCCCCGGCTCCCTCCCGCCAGTCCGTGGAGCGCGCACCGCCTCGCCGCCCTTCCTACCCTCTTCCGTGGGCCTCTCGTCTGCACTTGGGTCTGGTGACTCTGTTCTGCTCTATATCTATATCTTTATAGAGGTTCTGGATAATGTTATCTCCTTTCAATGAGGGTTACATTGTATTTTGGAAGATCACATTGGTCCTGGTAAAGGTTGATCTCAAGATTATTCTGATTTCGGAGGACGCTGGTCTCACCGCGTGTCCTGCTGATCACTTAGATTCCACCTACACCTGCCTAAATAACCCAGAAAACCGCCAGAGGATTAGCAGAACGGAGTCACCGGACCCAAGTGCAGACGAGAGGCCCACGGAAGAGGGTAGGAAGGGCGGCGAGGCGGTGCGCGCTCCACGGACTGGCGGGAGGGAGCCGGGGCGGAGGGGCGGCTCGCCAGCCAAGCAGAGCCCCCGAGTCTGGCAGGCAAAAGCGGAGGGGCCTGACGGACTGTGTTCCGACAGCAAGCGCGACTTAGCATCTGGGAGGTCATAAATTAACAGCTCTGCTCGGAAAGCGGGAAGGCCGGAGGACAAAGGGAGGGTGAGCTGCGGAGCCCCCGGACGACAGAGCTCAGTTTGGCGGGGAACAAAGGCGCTCGCCAGCGCCATCTCCCCCGCCCATCCCCCAGCCAAAATCCCAAAGGGAACCGGTTCCGGCCAGGGAAATTGCTCGCTCCTCACAAACACCCAACTCTGTGCTTCTGCGGAGCCAAACCTCCGGCAGCGGATCTGACTCCCTCCGGCTGCCACAGGGCCCCTCCTGAAGCGGATCACCTAAGGAGAAGCGAGCTAAGCCTGCCCCCCCTGCCACCGTGCACCTTGCCTTCCCACCCCAGCTAATACGCCAGATCCCCGGCATCACAAGCCTGGCAGTGTGCAAGTAGCCCAGACGGGCCACGCCACCCCACAGTGAATCCCGCCCCTACGAGAGGGGAAGAGAAGGCACACACCAGTCTGACTGTGGCCCCAGCGGTGGGCTGGGGGCAGACATCAGGACTGACTGCGGCCCCGCCCACCAACTCCAGTTATACACCACAGCACAGGGGAAGTGCCCTGCAGGTCCTCACCACACCAGGCACTATCCAAAATGACCAAGCGGAAGAATTCCCCTCAGAAGAATCTCCAGGAAATAACAACAGCTAATGAGCTGATCAAAAAGGATTTAAATAATATAACAGAAAGTGAATTCAGAATAATAGTCATAAAATTAATCGCTGGGCTGGAAAACAGCATACAGGACAGCAGAGAATCTCTTGCTACAGAGATCAAGGGACTAAGGAACAGTCACGAGGAGCTGAAAAACGCTTTAAAGGAAATGCAAAACAAAATGCAAACCACCACGGCTCGGATGGAAGAGGCAGAGGAGAGAATAGGTGAACTAGAAGATAAAGTTATGGAAAAAGAGGAAGCTGAGAAAAAGAGAGATAAAAAAATCCAGGAGTATGAGGGGAAAATTAGAGAACTAAGTGATACACTAAAAAGAAATAATATACGCATAATTGGTATCCCAGAGGAGGAAGAGAGAGGGAAAGGTGCTGAAGGGGTACTTGAAGAAATAATAGCTGAGAACTTCCCTGAACTGGGGAAGGAAAAAGGCATTGAAATCCAAGAGGCACAGAGAACTCCCTTCAGACGTAACTTGAATCGATCTTCTGCACGACATATCATAGTGAAACTGGCAAAATACAAGGATAAAGAGAAAATTCTGAAAGCAGCAAGGGGTAACGTGCCCTCACATATAAAGGGAGACCTATAAGACTCGTGACTGATCTCTCTTTTGAAACTTGGCAGGCCAGAAAGAATTGGCACGAGATTTTCAGGGTGCTAGACAGCAAAAATATGCAGCCGAGAATCCTTTATCCAGCAAGTCTGTCATTTAGAATAGAAGGAGAGATAAAGGTCTTCCCAAACAAACAAAAACTGAAGGAATTTGTCACCACTAAACCAGCCCTACAAGAGATCCTAAGGGGGACCCTGTGAGACAAAGTACCAGAGACATCACTACAAGCATAAAACATACAGACATCACAATGACTCTAAACCCGTATCTTTCTATAATAACACTGATGTAAATGGATTAAATGCGCCAACCAAAAGACATAGGGTATCAGAATGGATAAAAAAACAAGACCCATCTATTTGCTGTCTACAAGAGACTCATTTTAGACCTGAGGACACCTTTAGATTCAGAGTGAGGGGATGGAGAACTATTTATCATGCTACTGGAAGCCAAAAGAAAGCTGGAGTAGCCATACTTATATCAGACAAACTAGACTTTAAATTAAAGGCTGTAACAAGAGATGAAGAAGGACATTATATAATAGTTACAGGGTCTATCCATCAGGAAGAGCTAACAATTATAAATGTCTATGCGCCGAATACCGGAGCCCCCAAGTATATAAAACAATTACTCATAAACAGAAGCAACCTTATTGATAAGAATGTGGTAATTGCAGGGGACTTTAACACCCCACTTACAGAAATGGATAGATCATCTAGACACACGGTCAATAAAGAAACAAGGGCCCTGAATGAGACATTGGATCAGATGGACTTGACAGATATATTTAGAACTCTGCATCCCAAAGCAACAGAATATACTTTCTTCTCGAGTGCACATGGAACATTCTCCAAGATAGATCATATACTGGGTCACAAAACAGCCCTTCATAAGTTTACAAGAATTGAAATTATACCATGCATACTTTCAGACCACAATGCTATGAAGCTTGAAATCAACCACAGGAAAAAGTCTGGAAAACCTCCAAAAGCATGGAGGTTAAAGAACACCCTACTAACGAATGAGTGGGTCAACCAGGCAATTAGAGAAGAAATCAAAAAATATATGGAAACAAACGAAAATGAAAATACAACAATCCAAACGCTTTGGGACGCAGCGAAGGCAGTCCTGAGAGGAAAATACATTGCAATCCAGGCCTATCTCAAGAAACAAGAAAAATCCCAAATACAAAATCTAACAGCACACCTAAAGGAAATAGAAGCAGAACAGCAAAGACACCCCAAACCCAGCAGAAGAAGAGAAATAATAAAGATCAGAGCAGAAATAAACAATATAGAATCTAAAAAAACTGTAGAGCAGATCAACGAAACCAAGAGTTGGTTTTTTGAAAAAATAAACAAAATTGACAAACCTCTAGCCAGGCTTCTCAAAAAGAAAAGGGAGATGACCCAAATAGATAAAATCATGAATGAAAATGGAATGATTACAACCAATCCCTCAGAGATACAAACAATTATCAGGGAATACTATGAAAAATTATATGCCAACAAATTGGACAACCTGGAAGAAATGGACAAATTCCTGAACACCCACACTCTTCCAAAACTCAATCAGGAGGAAATAGAAAGCTTGAACAGACCCATAACCAGCGAAGAAATTGAATCGGTTATCAAAAATCTCCCAACAAATAAGAGTCCAGGACCAGATGGCTTCCCAGGGGAGTTCTACCAGACGTTTAAAGCAGAGATAATACCTATCCTTCTCAAGCTATTCCAAGAAATAGAAAGGGAAGAAAAACTTCCAGACTCATTCTATGAAGCCAGTATTACTTTGATTCCTAAACCAGACAGAGACCCAGTAAAAAAAGAGAACTACAGGCCAATATCCCTGATGAATATGGATGCAAAAATTCTCAATAAGATACTAGCAAATCGAATTCAACAGCATATAAAAAGAATTATTCACCATGATCAAGTGGGATTCATTCCTGGGATGCAGGGCTGGTTCAACATTCGCAAATCAATCAACGTGATACATCACATTAACAAAAAAAAAGAGAAGAACCATATGATCCTGTCAATCGATGCAGAAAAGGCCTTTGACAAAATCCAGCACCCTTTCTTAATAAAAACCCTTGAGAAAGTCGGGATAGAAGGAACATACTTAAACATCATAAAAGCCATTTATGAAAAGCCCACAGCTAACATCATCCTCAACGGGGAAAAACTGAGAGCTTTTTCCCTGAGATCAGGAACACGACAGGGATGCCCACTCTCACCGTTGTTGTTTAACATAGTGCTGGAAGTTCTAGCATCAGCAATCAGACAACAAAAGGAAATCAAAGGCATCAAAATTGGCAAAGATGAAGTCAAGCTTTAGCTTTTTGCAGATGACATGATATTATACATGGAAAATCCGATAGACTCCACCAAAAGTCTGCTAGAACTGATACATGAATTCAGCAAAGTCGCAGGATACAAAATCAATGTCCAGAAATCAGTTGCATTCTTATACACTAACAATGAAGCAACAGAAAGACAAATAAAGAAAATGATCCCATTCACAATTGCACCAAGAAGCATAAAATACCTAGGAATAAATCTAACCAAAGATGTAAAGGATCTGTATGCTGAAAACTATAGAAAGCTTATGAAGGTAATTGAAGAAGATTTAAAGAAATGGAAAGACATTCCCTGCTCATGGATTGGAAAAATAAATATTGTCAAAATGTCAATACTACCCAAAGCTATCTACACATTCAACGCAATCCCAATCAAAATTGCACCAGCATTCTTTTCGAAACTAGAACAAGCAATCCTAAAATTCATATGGAACCACAAAAGGCCCCGAATAGCCAAAGGAATTTTGAAGAAGAAGACCAAAGCAGGAGGCATCACAATCCCAGACTTTAGCCTCTACTACAAAGCTGTCATCATCAAGACAGCATGGTATTGGCACAAAAACAGACACACAGACCAATGGAATAGAATAGAAACCCCAGAACTAGACCCACAAACGTATGGCCAACTCATCTTTGACAAAGCAGGAAAGAACATCCAATGGAAAAAAGACAGCCTCTTGAACAAATGGTGCTGGGAGAACTGGACAGCAACATGCAGAAGGTTGAAACTAGACCACTTTCTCACACCATTTACAAAAATAAACTCAAAATGGATAAAGGACCTAAATGTGAGACAGGAAACCATCAAAACCTTAGAGGAGAAAGCAGGAAAAGACCTCTCTGACCTCAGCCGTAGCAATCTCTTACTCGACACATCCCCAAAGGCAAGGGAATTAAAAGCAAAAGTGAATTACTGGGACCTTATGAAGATAAAAAGCTTCTGCACAGCAAAGGAAACAACCAACAAAACTAAAAGGCAACCAACGGAATGGGAAAAGATATTTGCAAATGACATATCGGACAAAGGGCTAGTATCTAAAATCTATAAAGAGCTCACCAAACTCCACACCCGAAAAACAAATAACCCAGTGAAGAAATGGGCAGAAAACATGAATAGACACTTCTCTAAAGAAGACATCCAGATGGCCAACAGGCACATGAAAAGATGTTCAGCGTCGCTCCTTATCAGGGAAATACAAATTAAAACCACACTCAGGTATCACCTCACGCCAGTCAGAGTGGCCAAAATGAACAAATCAGGAGACTATAGATGCTGGAGAGGATGTGGAGAAACGGGAACCCTCTTGCACTGTTGGTGGGAATGCAAATTGGTGCAGCTGCTCTGGAAAGCAGTGTGGAGGTTCCTCAGAAAATTAAAAATAGACCTACCCTATGACCCAGCAATAGCACTGCTAGGAATTTACCCAAGGGATACAGGAGTACTGATGCATAGGGGCACTTGTACCCCAATGTTCATAGCAGCACTCTCAACAATAGCCAAATTATGGAAAGAGCCTAAATGTCCATCAACTGATGAATGGATAAAGAAATTGTGGTTTATATACACAATGGAATACTACGTGGCAATGAGAAAAAATGAAATATGGCCTTTTGTAGCAACGTGGATGGAACTGGAGAGTGTGATGCTAAGTGAAATAAGCCATACAGAGAAAGACAGATACCATATGGTTTCACTCTTATGTGGATCCTGAGAAACTTAACAGGAACCCATGGGGGAGGGGAAGAAAAAAAAAAAAAAAAAAAAAAAAAAAAAGGACGTTAGAGTGGGAGAGAGCCAAAGCATAAGAGACTGTTAAAAACTGAGAACAAACTGAGGGTTGATGGGGGGTGGGAGGGAGGGGAGGGTGGGTGATGGGTATTGAGTAGGGCACCTTTTGGGATGAGCACTGGGTGTTGAATGGAAACCAATTTGTCAATAAATTTCATATAAAAAAAAAAGATATAGATATAGATATAGATATAGATATAGATATATTTCTCATATATATAGATATTTCTCATATATATAGATATTTCTCATATATATAGATATTTCTCATATATAGATATTTCTCATATATATATTTCTCATATATATATGAGAAATGGCCAAAAGCCAGGAAAAATAAATAAAAGCACAAATACATGAGGTCATGGCTCAGTCAGTTAAGTATCTGACTCCAGCTCAGGTAATGATCTCACAGTTCGTGGTTTCAAGTCCCACATTGGGCTCTGTGCTGACAGCTCAGAACCTGGAGCCTGCTTTGGATTCTGTGTGTGTCTCTCTCTCCTTGACCCTCCCTCACTCATGCTTGTGTGCTCTCTCTCTCTGTCTCTCTCTCTCTCGCAAAAATAAAAAAAAAAAATTAAGAAAAAAATTTTAAATAATAATAAATATTGGAGTTATTAGACAACTTTATAAAAAACTATGACTAATAGAGTTAAGAAAATAGAAGCAAAGATAAAGAATAAAGAATTTTAACACTGATACGGATTCTAAAACATAAAAAAATCAAATGAAAATCCTAGAACTCAAAAGCACTACAACTAAAAGTGAGAACTGAAAATATAGGATTAATAGCAGCAGAACAGACATAGAAGAATAGAGGAGTACAAACTAAAAAGCATAATTAGTGAAAAAGTACAAAAGGGGAAAAAGTTAAAAAAATAAAACACAGAAAAGAGCAAAAGAGGCATGGTGAAACCTCTAATTATACATAATTTGTAGCCCCAGCAGTAAAGGAGAGAAATAATGAGAAAGAAGAAATATTAAAAAGAATTCTTTACCAGTGACAAAGGAATCTAACTACATTTTTCAAGCATCTCTACAAACCCCAAATACATTACAGTCAGCCTGCTGAAAACCTAGTGGAAAGGGAAAAGCTTCAGTGAAAGAAAACACTCTGCTTTCAAATGAGAAAAATAAGATGACTGATGAATTTTCAATAAAAACTGAGTGACATCTTTAAAGTGCTGAAAGGATACACCATCTAAGAATTTTATACCCAGCTATATATCCTTCAAGAATTAAGACAAAACAAAGATGTTTTCCAGACAAAATCTAAGAAAACTCATTAGAAAAAGACTGGCACTGGGGCACCTGGGTAGCTACATTGGTTAAGCATCCAACTTTGGCTCAGGTCATGATCTTGTAGTTCATGAGTTTGAGCCCTGTGTCCTGTCCAGCCCTGGACCTGCTTTGGATTCTGTATCTCTGTCTCTCTCTGCCCCTCTCCAAGTCCTGCTCTGTCTCTCTCTCTCTCAAAAATAAATACACACTAATAAAAAAATTTTTAAGGAAAAGACTGGAAGTAAAAGAAATATTAAAAGAAGTTCTTCAGGCAGAAAGATCATGATCTCAGATGGAAATACAAAATAGCAAGAAAGAATGAAAACCACAGGAAAGTGTAAATATGTGAACTGATGTAGAATTTTGATGCTTTAAAATAGTACTAATGATTATATCTTGTATAAATCAAAGTGGAATATATTATACGAAAACCTTAGCACAAAGGACAAAGGAAGTAAGAAACAGATTTAAACTATTGTTAAGATTTTTGCTTTCTTCAGAAAATACTAAAAGCATAACCTAAGGCAGACTATAGTAAATCAAAGATACAAACTTTAATTTCTAGGGTAACAACTAAAAGAATAATAGAAGAATGCATAATTAAATGACAAATGCAGGAGAAAGCTGGAAAAATAAAAAATATGCTGGTAATAAAAACAAACAGTCAAGAAAAGACAAAGAAAGTAAGAAAAGTACATAAGACAAATAATCAAATAACAAAATGACAGATTTTAAAACCAAGTATGCCTTATAATTACATTAAATGTGAGTGGAATAAATTCAATGTAAAGAAAAAGATTGTCAAACTGAATTTTATTTTTTTTTAAATTTTTTTTTTTCAACGTTTATTTATTTTTGGGACAGAGAGAGACAGAGCATGAACGGGGGAGGGGCAGAGAGAGAGGGAGACACAGAATCGGAAACAGACTCCAGGCTCCGAGCCATCAGCCCAGAGCCTGACGCGGGGCTCGAACTCACGGACCGCGAGATCGTGACCTGGCTGAAGTCGGACGCTTAACCGACTGCGCCACCCAGGCGCCCCATGTCAAACTGAATTTTAAAACAATACTATAAAAGACACATATTAAGTACAAATTTACAGAAAGGCTGACTTTAAAGGAAGACCACCAATGTTTGGAAGTTAAGCAGCAAATTTACAAATCCCCATTACTCAAAGAGGAGGCACCATACTTCCTAATTTCAAGATATATTACAAAACTGCAGTAATCAAAAGAGCATAGTACTGTCATAAACACAAATATACAGACTAATGGAACAAAATAGAGATTCCAAAAATAAATTCATATACTTGCAGTCTACCGATCTTTGACAGTAGAACACACAATGGGGAAATGATAGTCTCCTCAATAAATGGTGCTGGAAAGCTGGGTATCCACATGACATTGGACCTTTATCTTGCTCCATACACAAATCCCAACCCAAAATGGATTAAGACTTAAAAATATCCAAAAAAAGTAAAACTCCTAGAAGAAAACAAGAGAAAACCTCTTTACAAAGGTCTGAGAAATGATTTCTTGGATATGACACCAAAGCACAGACAACAAAAGCAAAAAAAAAGATAAGTGTGGGTTCATTAAACTAAAAATATTCTATACAACAAAGGAAATAGTCAACAGAGTGAGGAAATAACCTGCAGAGTAGGCGAAAATAATTGCAAATCATCTATCTGATAAGGGGTTAATATCTAAAATGTGTAAGAAACTCAGACAACTCAAGAGCAAAAACACAACCCAACTAAAAACTGGGTAAAGGACCTGAATAGACGTTTCTCCAAAGACATACAAAAGGTACACAACATTACAGATCATCAGGGAAATGCAATCAAAACCACAAAGTGGTATCATTTCACACCTGTTTTAATGGTTATTATCAAAAAGGCAAAAGATAACAAGTATTGGACAGTAGAGAAAAGGGAAAGAAAGTCACCCTGCATAAGGTTGGCGGCACCCATTATAAAAAACATTATAGAGACTCCTCAAAAAATTAAAAATAGGACTACATTATGATTCAGCAATCCCATATCTGAGTATTGTTCCAAAGGAAATGAAATCATTATCTCAAAGAAATATCTATCTGCATTCTCATGTTCATTGCAGTATTATTCACATTAGACAAGATATGGAAACAACCCTAAAGGTCCATCAACAGATGAATGGATATATAAAATGGGCATCAATATATACAGTCAAATGTTATCCAACCTTAAAAAAGAAGGAAATCCTTCCATATACAATAACATGAATGAACCTTATACTAAGTGACATTATGCTAAGTGAAATAAACCAGACACAGAGGGAAAAATACTGAATGATCATATTATATATGAAATCTAAAATCATCAAGCTCATAGTAGCAGAGAGTGAAATGGTGATTTACAGAGGCTAGAGGGAAGGAAAAATGGAGAAATGTTGGTCAAGGGGTATGAAGTTTCAGTTATGCAAGATGAATACCTTCTGGAGATCAAATGTACAGTAATGTGAATATAGTCAACAATATCGTTTGATACATTTGCAATTTTCTAACAAGGTAGATCACAAGCGTTCTTACCATGAAAAGAAAAAAGAAAAGGGTAATTATGTGAGGTAATGGATATGTTAATTAGCTTAATTGTGGCACTTATTTCACAAGATTTGTGTATATCAAAACATCAAGTTGTACACCTTAAATAAATGCGACTTTCAGGGCTCCTGGGTGGTTCATTCGGTTGAATGTCTGATTTCGGCTCAGGTCATGATCTCGCGGTTTGGGAGTTCAAGCCCCACATCAGACTCACTGCTGTCAGTAAGAGCCCATTTCAGATCCTCTGTCCCCCTCTTTCTCTGCCTCTTCCCCACTCACTCTCTCTCACAATGAATATACATTTATTTTTTTTAATATTACAACTTTTATTTATCAGTTATATCTCAATAAAGATGGAGACAAAGACATACAGATTAAAACAAAAATGCAAGTAAGTTTCACTTGTCAGTAAATACTCATTAAAGATTTGGTGAGCACTGGAGATAAGTATATAGGAAAACTAAATCTCTCATATTCTGTGAATATAAAGATAAGCTACTATAACCGTTTTGGATGGACATCATGGCAATATTTTTCAAAATTTTAAATATGGATATTTTTTGACCAACACTCTACTTCTAGGGAAAAAATGCACAAATCTTAAGATATCATAATATATGCACAATTATGAAAAGCTATATACAAGGATGTTTGTTAAGAGGAAAACAAACGATTTAAACTTCTCCAATACTATATACTTAGAAACAAGTCACTAAATCCTGCTCATATTCAAGATGAGGGGAATGAGATTTCACCTTTTGATACGAGTAATGTCCAAGACTTTGTAGACATGTCTAAAACCACCATAGAATGGAATGTGATGTGACCACTGTATAAAGGAAAATAATGCACTAGATCTTGTATGTACTGGTAAGGAGTGATGTCCAAGTTTGGGACACTTGGGTGGCTCTGTCAGTTAAGCATCTGACTTTTGACCTCAGCTCAGGTCATGATCTCACAGTTCATGGGACCAGGCCTCACGTGGGGCTCTGTGCTGACAGTGTGGAGCCTGCTTGGGATTTTCTCTCCCTCTCTCTCTACCCTTCCCCTACTTGCTCTCATTCTCTCTCTCTCTCTCTCTCTCTCTCTCTCTCTCTCTCTCTCTCTCAATAAATAAATAAATAAATAAATAAATAAATAAATAAAGGCATGATGTCCAAGTTTTAAAAGTTTAAAAAGCAAGTTGTTAAGTTATATTATAATAGGATTCCATTTGTGGAAAAAATGCAGATATATCTGTGTATATATACACATATATACATATCTATATTGACATTTTTTTTTGAGAAAGAGAGTGTGCACTAGTAGGGCAGGGGCAGAGGGAGACGGAATCTTTTTTTTTTTTTTCCAAATGTTTATTTATTTATTTTGAGAGAGAGAGAGAGAGAGAGAACACATGGGAGCCACATATGGGCAGAAAGAGAGAGAATCCCACCACAGAGTGCAGAGCCTTATGTGGGGCTCAGTCCCACCAATCATGAGATCAAGACCTGAGCTGAAATCAAGAGTTAGATGCCTAACCAACTGAGCCACTGAGGCACCCCAAGATAGGGAGAGAGAATTGTAAGCAGTCTCCATGTCCAGCCCTGAGCCCGATGCAGGGCTCCATCTCATGACTGTGAGATCATGGCCTGAGCCACAGTCAAGAGTCAGACACTTAATCAACTGAGCCACCCAGGCACTCCTGTATCCATATATATTTGTACATACATATAAAATTTGGAAGGTAAACTGCAGGAAGGACTTTTATTTTTACTTTACACTCTTCTGAATGGAATTAATTATTTACCATAAGAATATATTATTTTTAAATTCAAAATATAAACTATGCTAGATATAATAGTTTCCATCCTTGAACTAGATCTCAGTAAATGAGATTATTACTGAACAGTGATGAATGGAAAAAAAAATAATTTTCAGGTACATGGTCAGCTCTAGGTTTGAAAGTACAAAAAATTTTACATGGTGTATATTTGGGCAAATCACTTTTCTTCAATTAATCCTCCTTATGAATCAAAATGGGCAGTTGGGCACCATTGGGCGCCATTACAGGGTGACTTAAGTTCCCTTTAAATCATGAGTTAGAGCAACTAGAAAGATCAAAATGCATGACAAAGAATAAAGAAGCTATACTGGAGATATATCTTAAATATATCAGCATGATGTGTTTCTCAGTGAAATGTCAGCTCCTAGAGTTTGTAACCAGGCCTTGGATACTGTAGCAATAATATGAAAAGCATACCTCTCAAGACAGCTGCCCTCGATTCCACTTAAGAGCAAGTAATGATTTTCTTTGCTTCAATGCAATATGTAAAGAATTTGAATTTCTTTAATTCTCAAGTTCTTCAAGTAAATGTCCTTACCATTTTCCCATTTCAAACATCTTTTCTCATTCCCCACTCTTTGAAACACAACCCATTTTTTAAAATTTGAATTAATCAGCATAAAATAGTCCAAAAAAGCAAATCACAAGAATGCATATTCACCTCATATTTCAGCTTTCCCCAACCTGCTGATGCTGCTAATATTGTTGACTCGATAAATAAACATTTTGCATGTGGTATAGAATATATTTCACAGCCTTAAAAATTTAGAGGCAAGACTATTATCACAGTTCAAGCAATTTTTTTTTCTCTTATGTCACAGTAGGCAGTTTTCAAGTTTCAAATGGTCTGTGTCCCAGAATTTAGTTTTTAAATCAGCTATTTAGAAGTAGGAATATACTTCTCTCCCCACAGAAACAGGATTATAAATGCTTCATGTATTCTCAGCCTATACCACAATAACCTACTCAATCCATAGTTACCCAAATCAGAGTATTTTGAGGGATGGTGTAACATAACAGGAAAATGATCTCTTTAGAGCCAGCAACAAACAGATTAGAATCCTGGCTCCATCACTTCCCAACTGAGCAGGTCATTTAAAGTCAATGAATGAGTTTCTGTTTCCTCCTCTGTAAAATAGGTCATAATATTTACTTCCCAGAGCTGTCTCAAGGATTATCTGAGGTTATGTAGGTGGTCCTTTCTTCCTACCTCCCCTTCCAGCCTACCCTTTATGCTAGGTTTTGCTACTCCTTTGAAACCACAGGGGTTTTTTGTGTGTTTGTTTGTTCCACATCATAGTCACAGTATTAACTAAGCTGTGAAAATGGTTTTCCCTAATTTTTAATTTTTTTTTCAACGTTTATTTATTTTTGGGACAGAGAGAGACAGAGCATGAACGGGGGAGGGGCAGAGAGAGAGGGAGACACAGAATCGGAAACAGGCTCCAGGCTCCGAGCCATCAGCCCAGAGCCTGACGCGGGGCTCGAACTCACGGACCGCGAGATCGTGACCTGGCTGAAGTCGGACGCTTAACCGACTGCGCCACCCAGGCGCCCCGGTTTTCCCTAATTTTAATCATAGCCCCAAGCAGCATTTGAAGGATGGGTACTGCTTCAACTCTGAGAGGCAGGGAAACAAAGCCTCAGAGCTCTTGCCATGCTCTTGGGGGATTATAGCTCCTATCACAGTGGCACCCATATTCATTTTTGATTAAGACCACAGGTCCTCCTCGCAGAGGGATCAAGTTCAAAATCTTAGATCTACCATTTACCAGATATGCAAACCGAAGCAATGTGTTTAACCTCTCTGTGCCTCAATTTCCTCATCTTTAAAGTGAGAATAATAACGGCCCCTCTCACCTAAAGTTTGAAGATTAAGTGAAGCGATGTAGGTAAAATCCTTACAAGAGTAACTTTCTGACAATATTTTTTTATAGTTTGAACTTACTAATTATGGTTTTGATGCTTTCTAACTAAAGAAGTTTAAACAAAAAAGAAAACATGTATGTACTGCTAAATTCAGTTGGGGAAAATATTGCAAGTGAATTTCAAAAAGCACATTTTCCTTTTTTTTTTTTTTTAATGTTTACTTATTTTTGAGAGAGAGAGACAGAGCATGAGCGGTAAGGAGACACAGAATCCGAAGCAGGCTCCAGGCACAGAGCCGAATTGGGGCTCGAACCCACAAACCATGAGATCACGACCCTAGCAGAAGTTAGACGCCCAACCAACTGAGCCACCCAGGCACCCTTCGGGTTTTTTTTTTTTAAGACACTTTTCTTATTTATGAGTTCAAGATTTGAAGCTTTATGTGTTCTTAGTGTGCACTGATAAATTGTGTAAAAGGATGAATCTTGGCTCGCAAATCAGGAATGAAAATTGTAATTGTATTGAGTTTTCTATGATTTAAGTTTTTGTATAATTCCCTTCAGCCAGGATGATGCAACTTGATCTTTGTATTTTGAGTTTCCTAGGAATAGCACCCAAATTGTGTAGGCTTCCCACATTCCTAAGATATCAGGCTGAGTCTTCCAGGGCTTGATGCCATCTGTTTACATAGATGTCCGCTGAAGTATCCTACCAGGTTCTCCGCATCACCTCACAGGAGTTGCCCGTGAGATTCTTTACCTCTGTTGGCTGGCCTCTTTCAACAGGAGGCTTTGCCATTTCTGTGCCTCACCTGAATCTCTGCTCCTACTATGCTGGGGTGGGGCTCTCTTAGAAACCATGCAGCCTCTCTTTCAGAGTTCCTGAGAGTCCGGCCAGTGAGCAGAAAGCACAGTTTATCTCAGGGACCTACTATTATCTATAGTAAGTTCACTTCTCTCCCCTATCTGCCCTCCTATGATGTTATAAATAGTGTCGGTATGAATAGTCTCACTAAGAAAGCTCTGGAATAAATTGATATGTAAGTAAATAAAACTGAAGCCAGGCAGGCTCAGAAAGGCCTCCAAAGATGCTAACAAAAAAGTATGAAAAATCCCTAAGGACTCTCGAGAGCAAGGACAATGGGCTTATTTCCGTTAGGAAGAAAGGAGAAGGGTGCCTGTATGTAGTGTGCGGTGAGGAGTAGGAAAGACAGCGGTAGAGAAAGGCAGCAGACGTTTACATGTTCAGGTCATTTCTAAGCTGTGTCCCCAAATAAGCTGCTTTTTCTATCTTTTTTATTCCATCTCTTCCTTTTCCCTTTCCTAATTCTATTTTTCATTTAGTGTTGTGCTAAATAATTTTTTGTTAGCATCATTTGGAGGCCTTTCTGAGCCTGCTTGGCTGAGATTTTATTTATGTATATCTGTCCTTGTTCCAGAGCTTTCTTTGTGACACTACTCATACTAACACCCCTTATAACATCATCAATCTCTGTCGTCTTCCTCTTAATCATCCTAGGTGCTTTTTCCCTTTATTTTCTCTTATCTTCCCTGATTAGGATCCTCTCAAATCCATTTATATTATGCCTCTATTTTTACTGGCATTTTAAAGCTAGTTTTTAGTTCATGCAGCTCTGTTATTTTCCAGGTCAATTTGATTTATATTTACAACATTGTGAGAAACTGTATCAAATGCTTTCTCCCATTTTGTCATTCAGAGGAATCTCATTGCATTTCCCCTAAAAGACCAAGGAAAACTTGAAGATATTTCTCAATTTTTGCATTCTTTTCTGAGGCAGTGTTATACTGTGCACTACTGAATTTCAGTGTAAATGCTTGGAGCCTCATCTTTTGAAACTCTTCGGAAATACAGACATTCAGTTGTCTAGCCACAGGAGACATTTTAGAAAGTAAAGCTCCAAATTCTAAATAACAGAGCTATTTCCATTTCTAACGAAATGACAGTATTTTCGCTTATTTCAATAATATACCAGGGGCGCCTAGGTGGCTCAGTTGGGTAAGCCTCCTACTCTTACCTCAGCTCAGGTCTTGATCTCAGGGTCATGAGTTTAAGCCCCACATTGGGCTCCACTCTGAGCATAAAGCCTACCTAAAAAAACAAAAATAAAAAAAAAATTATATACTGCTATTTGTATATTTATAGAGATGCAGAACTTAGCGCTTGTGTTTTGTTTTTATTTTATTTTATTTTTGTTTTGTTTTGTTTTGTTTTTATTTTAAAGCAACTATGCAAGCTATAATACGTTCCTAGGACAGGGCCTGAAAGAAATAAGTCCCAATTTTTTTTAAAGGCTCTGACCCAGATTATTTATAACAAACAAGACACAAATATATTTCCTCAAGCCATCAATACCCAGCACCTTGAGACTGCAATGGTCCTCCATTTTGATTCTCTATTAGATTATGTATTCTGTCCCTTGAAGGACAGATTGTGTTTTGTTTTGTTTTGTTTTGTTTTGTTTGTTTGTTTTCCTACAGACAATGTCAAGGATAAACCAAGCTCCAGTTAGGGTTTGGGTTTACAAACTATCAGAAGCATTTTTAAAGCCACTGCTTAAGAGAGACAAAAAGAGCATGTTGTTTCAAATATCAGAATTTATACCGACTTTTCCTAGACTTTGATCCAAACGACTCACCAGATAGAGTGGGAGACATAAAAAGAAAGAAAAGGCATCACTGAGTTTAATACATTGTCATTTACAACAAAGTTTAACAGATAAAACTTATCAACTGATAGCCATCTTCCCAATTTTTCCTGGTTTGTAACTTGGTGTAATTTTCTAAAACTATTTCATGAAATGTAACCTCCACAGAAACATAAAGGTTGGACTTTATACTTTTATAAAAAGAAAAAGACAGACTAGAAATACATTTGAGAAAGCTCCTCTCTCCTTAGACCTTTGGTGTGAAAACAAAAGGGCACAGTGTGAAGCTTCATGAGAAAGACAGAGAATAGCATCTGCACTTTGGCTTAGGACTTTTGCTGTTAACTCAGTTAATCCTATTTAGGCTATGGTAAACATTCAAAAGCAATTCCCTGCACTGACCTGGATAAACAGTAAGTCTAACTGATTACTCCATAATTTTCCCATAATTAATGCTATATCTGTTCTTAAAGGTAGATTCAGAGTTGTAATTTCATATTCAATTTTCGAAGAGGGAGTTCACAGTATGCTGTTGCCACACTGGAAACACCCATA
This sequence comes from Lynx canadensis, assembly GCF_007474595.2. Lineage (NCBI taxonomy): Eukaryota > Metazoa > Chordata > Mammalia > Carnivora > Felidae > Lynx > Lynx canadensis. The sequence goes on from NC_044311.2 coordinate 102,621,438, forward strand.
CCCTCTGTGAATCAGTCCCTTGGGAACCCTAGCACAGCATGTCCCATGACACAGCAGGAACTTCCGTCTGCTGGATGGCCAGAGAGGAAAGCAGCTGTGGATCACTGTGAGGCTACCAGGCCCTGACACAGCTAGAACTCCCATTCAGCCTGCTTGCACCCAGGAACATGACTTTGTAACCAATTGGCCTAGATGGCCTCAGGCAACAGATACCACTAAGCTAGGCCTGGTTAAACATAACTGAGAACTAGAAATGTCTTTGCTTTTTAGTAATAGCAAGGCTGTGCTTTTTCAAGCCCTCTTCCTTCATGCAACCATAGAAAAATGTTCTTGATAAAATCTTAAATTTTTAAAAATAAGGAAATCACACCTATGCTACAATTACTTACATATAAATTTTATAGATATGTGAACAAAAATGAAGAGAATGTGGAAAAAATAAAAGATTAAAAGATTATTGAATTCTAAGTAATTCCACTCTTTACATGTTTTGAATCTTCATTATTGTCATAATATTGTTTATATAAAACCCACACATAGGCCATACGAAAACCTGTGACTTCACAAATTGTGACTTCACATTTTTTCTTACTTGAGACTCTCCATATTTTAATCAGGTTTTTTTTTTTTTTAAATATTCCTAATCCCTTGACTGTATCTAACCCACATAAAAAGGACCTTCAGTTGATAACTCACCAACACCTCACTGAAGGTGAGCTTTAGATTTCTAAGGAGCTTTAGAAAACAAAAGTAAAAGAAGTATGTTGAAAATACCTTCTTGAGCTCATCTTTTGTTTTTTAAAAAAAATTTTTTTTTTAACGTTTATTTATTTTTGAGACAGAGAGAGACAGGGCATGAACGGGGGAGGGGCGGAGAGAGAGGGAGACACAGAATCGGAAGCAGGCTCCAGGCTCTGAGCCATCAGCCCAGAGCCCCGACGCGGGGCCCGAACTCACGGACCGTGAGATCGTGACCTGGCTGAAGTCGGACGCTTAACTGACTGAGCCACCCAGGCGCCCCTTTGAGCTCATCTTTTGAAAGAGGTTAAAATAATTTGTGTTATCTTATGTATTTAAAAATTAAAATAAGATAAAATTTTATAAAGCTGTAGCAACTGAGACACAGGGAAGTTAAGTAGCTTGCTTAAGGCTGTATCAGAAGCAGGAATTGGAGACCACTGTCTGTCCCAGTAATCTGGCTAGAGTCCATTATCGCTACCACTGCAAAGTAGTCATCATCACCACATAAATATTGTCCAACGCAGAATCAAGGTAAGCTGTTGAAATAGACCCTAAATCCAAGGGTCTTCTTGGATTATTTTTTTTTTTACTTATGTTCTTCGAATTAACAATTGTGCCTCTTTTAATCTGCTTAATTTTTCTAATATCCTTGATTCTTTCTAAAGGCTCAATCATGACCATTTATTAAGTTTAATTCCTTTCTCCTGAAGAGCCTCACTAGTTTACTCTAAAGTAGAAACAAACAGGGGCGCCTGGATGGCTCAGTTGGTTGAGCGTCCAATTTCAGTTCAGGTCAGGAGCTCACAGTTTGTGGGTTCAAACCCTGCATCGGGCTCTGTGCTGACAGCTCAGAGTCTGGAGCCTGCTTCAGATTCTGTGCCGCCCACACTTTCTGCCCCACCCCCTTGTTCATTCTCTGCCTCTCTCAAAGATGAATAAACATTAAACTTTTTTTTAATTAAAAAAATAAAAATAAAAAAATAAAGTAAGAGCAAACAATGATAAATTAAGGGAGATGATGCAGAGGTAACTGAGACAAGTTTTGAAAGAACTGATGAGACCTGTATCTCACAAGATATCTCACTATATCTTAAGCTTGTATACCATGAGATCCTTATTTGGGAATAAAGGAATATTTATATCCAAGCTAATCAGTAACTAGAGATTCCAATGAAGTCAATGAATAGAAATGCAGTGAGAGTTGCAGCAGAAACAGCTAATGGTACCCCCCAAAACCATTCCATCTTTCTTCCCTTCAGAAATAGAATATCCCAATTTTTGCCTGCATACAAGATTGCTCGGCTAGGGACTACATTTCCCTTTTAGCTAAGTGCTATAGACTATGATTATGTCCCCTCAAAAATTGTATGTTGAAACCTCATCCTAATGTGATGGGATTTAGAGTTAGAGCCTTTGGAATGTGCTTAGGTTATGAGAGTGGGAGAGTGGAGCCTTTGTAAATGGTGTTATTGCCCTTATAAAAGAGATTCCAGAGAGCTCCCTGGCCCCTTCCACCATCTGAGAACACAGCAAGAAAACAGTTGTCTATGAAGCAGGAAGTGCGCTCTCACCAAACACCAAATCTACCAGCAACTTGATTTTGAAACTTCAAGTCTCCATAACTTTAAGAAATAAATTTCTGTTGTTTATAAGTCCCTCAATCAATGGTATTTTGTTAAAGCAGCCAAAATGGGCTAAGACATGAGGTATGACTGTGTGACCAAGCTGTAGGCCAATGGAATATGGGCAGAAGGAATGTGTGCAACTTTTGGGTCACGTGCTTTAATAAGATAGCTGTTAGTCCTTCATTTTCTCCCTTCTTTCTGAGTGCTGGAAAGTATATATAAGTAAATCAGCTTCAAATATGTGAACAAAGACAGCCCCCCTAAAGGATGGAAGAACTACAAGCTGGAAAGACTTGGGTCCCTTGATGACCTATAGAATACAGCCATCTGCCACCCTGGACCACCCACTTCTGAACTGTTGCATGAAGAAGACCCTTGGATTTAGGGTCTATTTCAACAGCTTATCTTGTAACTAACATGGATGGATTAATCATGTGTAATCTGGGTGAATAGGAATTATAACCAGAGATTAGGATATTAGATTTTGTGGCTTCAAATATGATGTAGTTCTGGGAAACAAATGGTTCAGGATAGGATAGGAGAGTTGGTTGCTGAAGGAAAGTGAATATAAGTAGAATAAAAAATGGAAAGAAAATCTGAATTTAGCAAATTGGATTAACCAGCTATATGGTTATTGAAATCACCTGGATGAGAAGGGATGAGGATGGCAAAACAAAATGACAAGCCATAGGACAGGGGTCTCAGTGGATATAGTAACACTTTAAACGTAATAAATAATGGGGGCTTGGAGGGAAGGAGATTACCACAGTTGATTGGCATGAGCCTCCATGCCCCAGGGATATTTTTCCCAAGAGTAGAAAAATAACATTATAGAGGTAGTAAAACAGGATACTTACTGGTGATTCTAGTCCAGATGCTAGCATCAACTAACTTGGCAAATTGTGTAGCATCTCTAGGTCAAAGGACTCTCACCTATAAAGGAGAAAATTGGATTAGATTATATCTAATTTCCTTGTAGCACTAACATTTCATGATTTTAACTTAGAATTGAATCCAAATTCCCTAATTCTAATAAAAGGCCAATCTTCTACTTGCTTTAAAACCATGTCACTACACCTTTAATGGAACATAAACCCAGGGCTAGTGCCTCTTGGGGAGAGTGATGAAATGGTACATAAACAAGTCACTTCCCTTCCCTCTCCAGCAGAGATGGTCAACTTCAAATTTGTTCCCTCTGTATCTGTGAGCTGTGGTTCACAGCTGTGTGAGCTGATTCCCAATTACCATGATTTGCAGGAAAATCTAAGTCCAGAATGAGATGAGACCTATGGGAGGATCAAGGCTCAGGCCTGTCAGGCAGTGTCTTGGGTGACCTCCTCCTGACCTGTGTAGTTTTATTACCCAGCTGCTGTTGGAGTGCTGCTTGTACAATACCATTTCCCTTTCCGCCAGCTATTTGGATGTTTCCTCAGATTTGTTTTTTCTTCCAATTTCCAGAATTTCCACTTTTGAATAGATTATTCCAAATCATATATGTGTGCATGTTACACGTGCACATACATGCACATATCGGCCACATAGCATCCTGATTTTCCAGGCTTTCAACTAATCTAATCACAATATTGATAATTGAGTGCTATGAGCAAGATGATGTTCTAGTACTCTGCTAATGAGTCCCAAGCTTTTTATTTTGGCCTCTTTTACCTTTGGCAATACTATGCATCTTTCTAACCCCCAGAGTCTCTTACACTTCCCTTCTTGGGCTTGACCCAGCTGACTTCAATGTAGGGTTCTTTTCACACACCCAGCCCACCATCTGTCTATTTTCCTTCCTTTTCCAACAAGAAAACAGCAGCACAGGACAGAGATGGAATCAATCATTAAGGCAAAGACATAGATTCTATTCAGTTGAGTTTGTCTTTAATAGGACCACTTCAGACCCATTTTCCTTTCCACCTTTGACTCCTGATAAAGAGACTATGTGGGGGGTAAAGGGGTCACTATTTCTTAGGGGTTCCCCTCACACCAGAAACTTTCCCAATTTTTCCTTGGTTCCTGTCACCACACAAAGGACTTTTGAGGCAAACTTTAATTCTTTAATTTGAAAAAAAAAAAAAAAGAAGGTTATGGGGAAAGAAATGTTGATTAGTGGCTGTTAACATGTTCTATAGGTAGTGCTATCTTCCTTGTTTTAAGTGTTGATTTTCTATTAAACAGAGAGATGTTAGTTGTGAACCTAATGCTGACAGAGCTTAACATTCTTTAATCCACCAGATTAGGCCACATGTGTCATGGCTGTTTTCTTGACATCTGTACAGATCATTATAGAACTTGTTACAATGATAATCATTTATGCTTACTCTTTAAAAGTGAGAACTGTTAGCTTGCAATCTCCATCAGCGCTGAGAACACATTTGTATTTTTCAACACTTTACCATGACTTGCAGTTTCCATGTACTCAAAAATTTGAATGCATGAATAGTAGCACCATTATATTGAGTAATATTTTTCAGAGTTGTTTTTTTGTTGTTTTTTTTTTTTTTTTTAAGTGTTCATGCCTCTGAGGCACTTGGTTTCTGAAAGGCTCTACTGAAGTGTTCAGTTCTTACGGCCCTGAAAATAATAATAGCCAATCGTGTTTACTAGGTAAGATTTGAACAAGAATGGCACTTTACTCCTTACTCTGTTATAGTACTCTCAACTGCCATGGTAATTTTCAGAGTACCAGAAAAGAACCCAGAACACAGAATACGCACATTCAGAATGCAACATCCGGTTTATTTATTTATTTACTTTTTTAAGCTCAGCAGACACTCCAGGGTCATCTCTGTTAACATCAATTATCTCTACCTTCTAAATGTGTGGAAGTGCAGTTAGGAAATTTATGCTTAACATCTTGCCATGTAAACCAGGCTTTACTATAAATGTAATATTAAACTGTCAGTGAGCATAATCAGTCATATATCTCCCATGTCCCACTCTGTGTTAGCAATCACTATGTATTTATGGCTACTTTTACCCCTATGAAATACTGTATCGATAACAGGTCAGACATGCTAAATGAACGGGTTTGATTAAAGCAGGATTCATTTTAAGCTCTATCATATTTTTTTCTATACTATGGCATAAGTGCCAATGTTTCTTATTACATATGTTTATCTTCTTTGAAATCTCCCATGTAGACACTAAAGACCACAATCTCTGTGTGTTGCAAATCATATCAGGATGAAGTAGTGCATCAGTCTCATAGGACTTTCCTGCTAAGTATTTAAACCATCAATGGATGTTTGAACAGTGTACCCAAGCTGACCCTCTAGCTGACATCATTCAAAGAACAGATCTCCAGAAGAAGGTGGAGGACTCTCTTGGCATGATTGTTTCTGTGATAACATTGTTTTCATTCCTAGGCTCGTATGTCACTATAATTGCTCTAGATAAAAAATGCCTCTCACTGTAGGCTTGCTTGTTAGCAGTTTTGGGAAACTGTAGAAAGTATGAGTCTGTAAACATGGATACCTCATTCCAATAAATTCAGATTTTACTCATCTGACCAGAGGATAGTATTTATTTTACCTGAAAGGTTATTCGAAATTAAATTTTTATTGACATTATTGAATTTATTTCTGATATCTAAACAGCCATAAATTGTCCCCTCCTCTCTCACTCCTAATCTCTGGTCACACCTTTGTTCAAGAACTGCCAAGCACTGCCTCTCAGAGGAAGTCTACACCACCTCTGCCTCCCTCAGGACCCTCTATAACATGGTCTCTCCATGCTCTTACCCACCCTAGTTCAGCCTCTCCGCATTACATAACTTCTGTTTGGGCAGATTTTTAGTCATTTTTCTACTCCCACATAATTTGCCTATTCTTATCTTTTGCACTTAACATACCATCCAGATCTCAATAGCTCTGCTTACTACTCATCCTTCAAGTTAAATTCTCATCTACTGAAGACATCCTGTGCCCTTCCAGACCCGCTCTCCACCTTGACCTCTGCCCAGATGGCTGATGGGCTACATTAATAGGCTCCCTAGACCGCTGTTAGTTAGATAGCTGTTAGTTAAGTTTGGCACAAGAGGAGCACAGGCAGAGATGGGAGGGGAAGAAAGAGGAAAGTGAGGCTGTGGTATTTATTCCACCGATGTACAAGGTAATCTCAATCTGGCTGCATTCCTCAACCACAGGCAGCCCTCTCCCCAGAACTCCCTCTTTCCAGGTTCTAGGAATTAACTCCATTCCTGAGCCCCTTCAGATGTTGATGGCCTGGTTACTAGCCCCATGGGAATGTACTATCCCTTGTGGCTTCCACATACCCTGAATGAATTTTGTACGTGGTCCCTTTATTAAACCTGAAATTTAATTCTGAAATTATCTACTTCCTGCGAGGATCGTAATTGATACACATATCTTCCTAGAAGCTTTAGTCAATAATTCCCATTCACTTTCAGAGGATAGAATATATCTTTACTACTTTGTGGTGACTTTAAAAAATGTCCACAAATTCTTTGATACTCTTCTCTTCAGAGGGAACCTAATTCCCATTTCCTGTGGGCTGTAGAAAGTGCCAGAAGTGTTGTCAAGTAACTTCTCTCCATACATGCCACAAAAGGCATGTGACTTCTTCTTGCCCTCTCAATTGGGTCACTTTCTCTAAGGAAGCCAGTTGCCAGTTGCCACTCAAGCAGCCCTTAGTAGAGGCCCATGTGAAAGGGAACAGAGATATCCTGCCAACAGCCCAACTGAAGCAGATCTTCCAGCCATAGTCAAGCCTCCAGAAGACTGCAGCTATGGTGGGCATCTTGACTCAGTCTGATGAGAGTCCCCTTTATCAGAACTACCTGTCTAAGCTGCTTTCCAATTTCTGATCCACAGAAACTATAAGGTGATAAATATTTGTTCTTTTAAGCTGCTAAGTTTTGAGAGGTGATTTGTCATGCAGCAACAGATAACAAATACGAACAGATAACTATTCTAGCAAGACACACACAGACAGAAACATACCCTATTTAAAGAGTTTTAGGACACAGCGGTGTAATGCAAATATAGTATCGGATCACCCTGGAACTCTTTATCTTCAGTTACCTCATTTTTTTTTTCTTTAGTGATTAATCTGAGGATCATCTCAACAACAATGCCTCCGAATTCTTCCACAACTCTGTCTTTGCATACCTTCATGAATTTCCTGCTTGTGACACAGGCTGAGCCCCACCATTTGCCTCTCTGGCCATGAACTTAATTTAAGCCCCACTTACTACTTCTGCAGCCCTGATCGTGACAGATTTTTACCATCAATCTTGTGTCACATACAGATAGCACTTTCCCAATATTCTCTTCATTTTCCTATGACATTTATAGTATTACATTATGTAAGACCTAAAACACAGTATGTGTTTTGTTTTCTTCAAGTGTTATTGCAAAGGGAGAAACCATGATCTCATTCTTCTATAGTCTGTATTCTGTTCTTTTCAATTCTGTTGAATATATAATTCAATATATTCTGTTGAATATATAATTCAATAATTCACACTGTAAGTGTGAATACTTCATGCCATTTATTTGTGTTTAATAAATACTCTTCTTTTGTCCTTGCTTCATTCTTCCTTCTGCTGCTACCACCCAGAATCCCCATATATCTCATTGAGACTTTTATTTTTCCCTGGGCTTCTCTGCCATCCACATCATGCAAATTATTATATATTCTGTAGAGATGTTAAAACTTTGTGTTTTTTTTTCACTTGTTTTAGTTTATAGCAATTTGCTGATCAAATGCATCACCTTCATCCATAAGCCCTAAAGTAATTATATAGAAAACATTGCTGCTGTTTGCTAGTTTCAGCTTGGACATAAATGAAGATGACTCTATCCGAGTGTTACTGGGTTGGCTCTTAGATAAATAGGAACATATGTGGCATGTCCAAAGTAAATGGATGACTTACTCTCCCAGATAACTTGATTTGGCAAAAAGAAAACGAGGTTTCCTGGCTCTTTTTCCTTTTGTCCAATAAAAACAAGCCTTTGAGACAGCTTTTCTCCCATCGACACTCCATTAACTGCCAATATTGCTGGAGCTACACAGTTATAAATATGTAAAGCGTGATATATGCAGGCCTACTTTGCATAGTGTGCCTGTGTTCCCAGCTGCCTGCTATTTTTGTTCAAGTCAAACATGTTTTGATGTGCTTATTTTGTTGTTTTTGTTTGAATTCTGTGATACTGAATGATTAAAAACAGTTTATAAAAATCATCAGATATCCAAATGTTGCTGAAATACACCCAAAATCTAACCTTCTGTGTTTGGATATAAATATAGATGTTAATATGGCAGCAACATAGAAATTTGTGCTTCATGAAATCCTTCGCATGCAGGACTTAAACCACACCTAAATCATAGAGACAATGTGCAGATGAACTCAACATTAGAGTATGTAGGATTGAGTTATATAATGCCACAGCATTATATGGAAATTCAGAGACACTTCAGTTCAACTCTTCTGCTTCACTTATGAAGAGGTTGAAGCCAAGTTATATTAGAGTATTTATTCATAGCCACACAGCTAATTTAATAAGGGAACTACATGTAACCAGATTTCTATTGATTCTTGGTTCAGTGTTCTTTTTCTGTACAAAAATCAGAAACAGTGGTAGTTGTGTCATCTACAAGAAGTCAGGGTGGTCTTCACCCAAGAGTGCCTTATTTTCTATGTTCTGGGATTTCATGTTCTACCTAGACAGGTCCACCTTGCTCTTTGTATGCCCAGAGGGATAAGTAAGTCCTTAGAGGCAGAGTCTCACTAAATCAAAGGTATCTAACACTGAAGCAGCCACGAGGATGATAATTAACATAATTTAACAATGACAAAAAATACTGTGGACCATAAAAATTCGGGTTAGCTTTATTATCACAGCCAAGCTACATAGAAAGCTAGATATACATCACTTTATTCATTAGCCATGAGGCATTATCACAGATATCAAGAATTTATTCTTATATAATCAGAGAATTGCCCTCTAGGCTCAGAAGATAAAAACTCAAAAGCTAGAGGGGATGGCAGTTAAGTTGGTGAAACAGCAGGGTATAGTAACACAAGGAATGGTGAAAATTCTGGCAAAATAGAATATAAATGCCTTCTTTAAAGGGAGCAGCTGCTATTCATCTCTAGTTACTCCCGTCTAGAAATCTGAAATATAATCTTACAAAAACTTTCTATTTTTGGAGACAAAGCAAGATCAATTACAAACTACTTTCTAATTGTTATATGTTTGCAACTATTTAAGAATATTTATTTTGGGGCACCTGGGTGGCTCAGTTGGTTGAGCGTCTGACTTCGGCTCAGGTCATGATCTCATAGCTTGTGGGTTCGAGCTCTGCATTGGCTCTGTGCTGACAGCTCAGAGCCTGGAGCCTGCTTTGGATTCTGTGTCTCATTCTCTATCTGTTCCTCCCCCACTTGCACTCTGTCTCTCTCTCTCAAATATAAAGATTTTTAAAAATATTTTTTAAAGGTTATTTATTTAAATTACATAAGAAAATGATTTGTTAGTCTGAATTTGGCCTGTGGGTCCTCTATAACCTTTCTTATGCAGACTTACATCAAAAATCAAATCATAACCAGATGCCCATTTACCTAGAGTCAGAACAAGGGAAGTTATGATTACTTAATGTTTCCAGCCTAATAAAGTCCCATGTAGACCCTCCATTAAGGATAATGTTGCCAATGAAGATCAGAAACACTATGAATTTACTCATTCCCTTCCTTGCATCTATGTCAAAACCGAGGATGGAGGGGCGCCTGGGTGGCGCAGTCGGTTAAGCGTCTGACTTCAGCCAGGTCACGATCTCGCGGTCCGTGAGTTTGAGCCCCGCGTCAGGCTCTGGGCTGATGGCTCGGAGCCTGGAGCCTGTTTCCGATTCTGTGTCTCCCTCTCTCTCTGCCCCTCCCCCGTTCATGCTCTGTCTCTCTCTGTCCCAAAAATAAATAAAAAACGTTGAAAAAAAAAAATTAAAAAAAAAAAAAAACCGAGGATGGGCCTGTCATCGGCCCATGTTGGAAATTTCTGTTCCAATAGTTGAAAATCCTTTTCTCTTGAATTGTCCATATGACTATGTCTGACTTTACCTCAACAACTCTCCATTTTTTTCTGTGCCTCCAAAATGACTAATTCCCTTTTGATTAAAAAAAAAGAAGAAGAACCTCTTCTATAGACATTAAATACATTTTTCCTTGTTAATTCATGGTTGGTTGATGTATAAACAGTCCTGTTTCCTCCAGGTGAATTTGGGTTTGCGTATTCAGATCCTTTCTGTGCTGATCTTGTTCTTTCACTTTGAATGTGTAATGTTATCTTCCTTGTGTCCAAATTCTTGGAAGACTACCTCAATTCAACCTCTAATCTGCCTATATTAAGACTGTCTAATGGCATAGTGTCCTCAAGGTAATGGAGGGATGTGCATTTCCAAATACTCAAAAAAGTTAATAGGTTAAAAGTTAATTTCTGCCTAAAATATCAAAGCATTTGCTGAACTAGGTGGCATTCACTGTATCCTGTGTCCTCCCTTCTAGGTCCTGATGCAAACTAACAAACCACTGTTGTTTGCACAGTAGTGCAAGTAGTGAAGAAGATCTTTGTACCGTTCTTCACAATCAAGGTACACTGAGACTTGTTACCAAGCACTTAAATTACTGCCTCACTTTTTCCTCATCTTTGACACATGAAGTGCATACAACACAGGAAACCAAGCATTGGATTTTCACAAAGAACAAATCATGTTCCCCATGGGATCTTGAGCCAATGGAGGAGTCATGAGTGTGGCCTTACTATTAGCCAATTCTTGAGGAGCAGTGGCAATGCTAACTCAACATCCTCCTTGTTTAGCATCCCTACGTAACCAGGGAGACTATTATTGCAGCTGCTTGCTGAACAGCAGCTCTAAGTTTGCCATAGGTGCCTCCAGAGGAGACAGTAGTCAGGTAGTCGGTAACTTCATGGCTCTTTAATAAAGCTCCAAAAATATTTTACATATGTTTGGCTTGTACCAGCAGTAATCACTCCTTCCCATTAAAAACTATAGTCTTCCCCATTTTGTACCTCCCCTCATACACTATACTTAAAGGCAGTATAAAACCATGGTAGAGTATGGATTCTAGAATAAGACTGACTTTATAGCAGGCTCTGCCATCTAGAAGGTTGGTGCCTCAGTTTCCTTATTTGTAAAAATAGGGTTAACATGGCATCATGTCAGCTCAGAGCCCAATGCAAGGCTCGAACCCATGAACTATGAGATCATGACCTGAGCGAAAACCAAGAGTCAGCCACTTAACTGACTGAGCCACCCAGGCGCCCTAATTATTTTTTATTATCACTTATACTATCATCTCGTTGGCTGTGCCTTATGATTTTGTGCCCTGTTGATTCTGTCCTGTCTCCATAGTTTCATGTTTGTCAACCCAATGTGCTAATTTCTGGTTTGGAAAATATATTCATAATTTTAATTAAAACATTATTTCTGAAATAGTACTGTTGTTCAAATTCCCTAACCTTAAATGCTATCTGCAGAGACTCCCAGAGAAAATCGCCTGACCTCTCTTCGTCCCTAGTACTCTGCTCCTCTTTTGTGTCCTGGCCCATAAAGAGCTAATTTCTTTACACAATTTAGCTCAAAATCAAGTCTCAAATGTCAAACAGTGAGTATGTTTTCTAAAAAGTCACAAAAGGATATTCAGCAAACTAATCCAAATTCCTTCGCTTCTAGTTCATGCATGTGTCTCAAATTAATGAGGCTTTTTAAACTCCACTGTCATTTTCATTTTGGCTCTGCTCAGGATAACTAGACGTCTGGTCATTAAAAGTAATTTTCAGAAATACTCTATTGTAGCGGAGAGCATTGTTACTTTAATATAATAAGCTAGTCTTTCCAATAAGTCACATGGGATTCATTACTTTTCACATGTTGCTTTCTTTGTTCAAAATATTGAAAGAAGATATAAGCCTTACGATAGAGGTAACATTTTCAGCTATCCATTGCTGTGTAATAAACTACTTCAAAATTTAATGGCTTATAATAGCAGCCATGTTAGTATCTCTCATGTTTCTGTAGATTGACTGGAATCAGCTGCATGGTTCTTCTGTTCTATAGGATATTGGTTGAGTCGCAGTTATCTGGGGAGTCAACTGCACTGGAACACCCAAGGTGGCTCACTCTCAGGTTGGCACTTAGTACTGGCTGTCCACTGAGGAGCTTATCTTGGGCTGTAGACCAAAGGTCCTTAGGTCTCATGCTGCTTATAGCATTACAATTGTATTTACAGAAGGCAAAAGAGTGAGTTTCCAAGAGGAAAGGAATGAAAGCTGTTAGTCCTTTTAAGTCCGCACTCAGAACCCCAAAACATTTTATTGGTCAAAACAGTTACGAGAGCAGCCCAGATTCAAAGAGAGAGGATATAATTGTATCTCTTCCTGTGAAGAGTGGGACATAGTGCAGGAAATGGAGAAATTCCAAGGGCTATCTTTGGAGACTGGCTACCACAGTAACCAAAACCCTCTTCTTCTTCACAGATTTCTAGTTAATGGACAATAAATGTCATAAGAAGTAAGAGAGTAGTTAAAAAGACAAAACGAGTTATGAATAATGTCTAAATTTTATTGAAACGGTAGAAAGAAATATGATCTTGGAATCAGAACACTAGGATTCTAATCCAGGCTCTATAATTTATAATCTAATGTGACCTAGAACAATTCTCAGATTAGTCTCTTACAAGATCAGAATGAGAAAAATCAGGCAAGGAACCAACCTTGAGAAGGAAGTAAAATAACTTATAGATGCCAGCATGTAACTTTCAAAGAGAAAATCAATAATCAGACTTAAACTCATGAGACACTGAGTTTATCTCAATGTAGTCCCAGAATACCAGTGGGCTCATCTGATAGCTGACATAAATACAAAACATAAAAGCCACATGGTTGGGTCATTCCCCATGTAAGGCCAAAGACAAAAGGCAAAGTTACCAGGATGGACTAAGAAACTGGGATGCAGGCAAGGGTCAGACAACAGGAGAGCTAAAGAGATACGCATACTTCCTCTGGTCTCTCTGCTTCCTTATTCAGATCTTCTGAATTAACAAGCAATTCTAATCAGAATTTTTCAACTGTAGCTCTACACTAGAACTGCCTATGGAATGTTTAAAAAACAATAAATGCACACTGGGCATGCTATTCCTCCTATCTGGAACACCCTTTCTCCTGATTAATTTCTGTTCATCCTTTAAGTCTTAGACTCCTCCAGCCCAGGTTAGATTCCGTATCTCCTCTGAGTTACCACAGATTATCACTTTTAATATTTTCTATTTTCTTATTTCTCTCCTTCAGTCTACTGTGAACCTAATTAATTCTTAAGGCCTACCACCATGCCACCAAGATACATACATACATACATACATACATACATACATAATGGAAAGCAGGAAGGAAGGACGATCATTTGCTTAATTTCTTTCTAGCATCTCCAATACACACATGCACACACATTTACACCCTGGCCCCCTAGCAAGAGATTCTAAGTCGGTAGATGTATAATTTTATAGATTACTATCCTGAAATATAGTCAGGGTTGGTATTTATTGCTTTATGTTTGATAAGCAAAAATTTAGCCTGTACTAGTACAACAATGTTGTGCTGATCCAAATTGCTGGGCATGAAATCGAAGAGTAAGAATACTCTTTCTCCTGATCTAGATATAGAACCAAGGGAAAGAATGATATTTTTTGAGCATTTATTATGTATCAAGCACTATTCCAAATGTCCTAAATATATTTTATTCTCACTGTAACAATAAAAACCCTATCTTACTATCTCTTGTCAATTTTACTGACAAGGAAATTGAGGAATGGTACAGAGAGAATAAGTAATTCAGGTCAGGCAGCAGATAGAGCCTGGCACATACAAGTAACCACAGCCCCATAGGGGAGTGTTGCCTCTATAGCTTTCTTTGTATACTGCTAAGCACAAAACTATGCACAAGTTGATGTTCAATAAATATTTATCAGCATCAGGTCAAGGTTTACCTTGTCTCCTTCTGTAATTAGCAAACATAAGTATGTATAAAATGGTTACACTACAGAAATCATTATGGCTCATGGGTATCTTAACTACCACTGAAGTTGGGAAGGTGACAGAAGATTGACACAAAATAATACAGCAGAAAAAGTAATGATTGAGTTGAGTAAAGTGTTTTCTAAGCAACAGGTGAGAGACTTCCAAGTCTCTCGTGTGGGTATTCTTTCCTTCCCACCAAAACCCAACAGCAGGTTTGACTTCATGGTATATAACTAGTGCAGCTGCACAGGGCCATGTTTTAATAACTTTCAAACAAAGAACTTTTATTCACTTTGTATTTAGCCCCTCAAATTACATAGCTGGTTCTGCCTAGGAGGTTCTGTAAAGCCCCTCACAGCACAGCAATATGAAAGGAGACACTTCATAGTAGGTGGCTACAAGCAATATGTTTACAAAAATGGGGGGAAATTGCCTAACTATATGTAATAACGAGTGAAAGAGAATTGTTAGACTCCTAGACATACAGACAGGGTCTTAGAAGTCCTTGTAATCAGTATATCAGTCTTAAATCAAGGGAGTGACAAGACTGATGTGAAGCAGATTAGATCAGCAGGTATTGGCTCAGCATGGAATACAGAAGTGGATCAATGGACAACAGCGAACAAGGACAGTGAGAGAACAAAGATGGATGAAAATTAGAACCACAATATCTTTAGCAGTGGTGGCAGAACATTTTTTCAAAACCTCTGAAAAAATAAATCAGTAATAAATGTTGGGGAGGGGGTACATAAATTCTTCTGGTTATTATTTTTAATTGTGTTTATGTTTAAGTGAACTGCTTAATCTGTATATAATTAACTTTTGGATGTGAGTTCAGTCATTCTCAATTAATCATTTCTGATGTCTTTGTAAACTGTTGAGTTAAAAGAACCCTTTCCAGAACTGTTAATCATAGGAAAGTAACTAGATATTTGTACTACCATTCTTTTTGCTCAGGCAGAACAGATGAGGCAAGAACACAACAGTGAATGATCCCATGAAGACTCATTCCTGTCTAAGTGAGTTAGCTGCTTAGGATGGTCACTGGGAAGGAAAAGGTGCTCATAATAACATCTAATATTTGAGTGCTTTTTGTGCACTACATGTTTAGTAACTCTACCAGGCATAGGGCACCTGGGTGGCTCAGTTGGTTAAGTGTCTGACACTTGATTTTGGCTCAGATCATAATCTTGTAGTTCATGAGATCAAGCTCTATGTCAGGCTGAGCACGGAGACTGCTTAAGACTCTCTCCATCTTCCCCTCTCCCCTGCATGTTCTTGTTCTGTGTCAAAATAAATAAATAAACTTAAAAAAAAAGAACTCTATGAGGCAGATATTATTTCGATCCCCATTACTGATGGGGAAATTAATGTATAGGCAGTTAAGTTATATCCTCAAATCATATTCTAATCAAGGAGCAAACAGATGGACACATTAAAGAAAATATAACATATCATCAGAGAGATATACGTCCAGACTTACATCCATGAGTATGACTCCAGCTCAGTGCTCTGATACATTGCTTCATGCTTCATTTGTTCTTTCATGGGTGAATGTGCCTTGCTACTAGAATTCACCATTCTGATCCTCTCGAACACCTATGAACTATTTATTCATTTAAAACATTATCCTTTCCCTGAGTAAATTGGGATATTCAGATGCCAAAAATAAAATGTGGACCTCATACTATATGCAAAAATTATCTCAAAATGAATCATGACCTAAATGTAAAATCTAAGAATATAAAAATTCTAGGAAAGGGGTGCCTGGCTGGCTCAGTTGAAAGAGCATGTGACTCTTGATCTTGGGGTCATGAGTTTGAGCCCCACATTGGGTATAGAGATGACTTAAATAACTGTAAAAAAATTGTAGGCAAAAAACATAGTAGTGATCTTGGGTTAGACAAAGCTTTCTTAAATAGGACACAAATATCACAAACTCTATAAGAAAACACTTGACAAATTAAGCTTTATCAAGATTTAAATATTTTATTATTCAGAAAATACTGATAAGAAAATGAAAAGACAAGCCACAAACCAGGAGATAACATAAACATGTATCTTATAAAATACTTGTATCTAGAACATATAACGAGTTCTGAGACCCAACAATAAGATTTAAAAATTGTCAAAAATAATAGGCAAGATATTTGAACCGGCACTACACTAAAGAAAAGATTTAGATGGCTAGTAGGAAGAAGGAAGCCCCCACATTACTAGTAACTGGAAGACTAACATTAAAACTGAAATGAAATACCACCAGACCTTCACTGGAATAGTTACATTAAAAAACTAACAAATCTCAAGTTTTGGTGAGGATGAGAAGCAACTGCAATTATTCTATAGTGCCAGTGGGAAAGCAAAATAGACACTATCGCTTTTAGCCATTTTGGAAAATAGTTTGTTTTAGGGTTTTTTTTGTTATATCAAATATTCACTTACTATATGACCCAGCAATTCTGCTTCTAGAAATTTACTCAAGAGAAATGAAAACATACGTTCACACAAAGACTACTTAATAACAGGTTGATTCATAAGCACCAAAAACTGGCAAGAACTCAACTGTCTATCAACTTGGGAATGGATAAATGAATAGTGGTATATCCACACAAAGGAGTATTACTCAGCAATAAAAAGAAACTCCTGATAACATGCAAGAGCATAAATGAATCTTGAAAGCAATATGCTACATGAAAGAAGCCAGAAACAAAAGACTTCATACTATGTAGTCCTATTCTTTTTTTTTAACAATTTTTTTAACGTTTATTTTTGAGAGAGAGAGAATGAGAGAGAGAGAGAGAGAGAGAGAGAGAGAGAGAGCGTGAGAGGGGGAAGGGCAGAGAGAGAGGGAGACACAGAATCCGAAGCAGAGTCCAGGCTCTGAGCTGTCAGCACAGAGCCCAACGCGGGGCTTGAACTCACGAACCACGAGATCATGACCTGGGCCAAAGTCTGACGCTCAACTGACTGAGCCACTCAGGTGCCCCTGTAGTCCCATTCTTATGAAATTCTTAAAAAGGCAGACTGTAGATATACAAAGCAGCCAGGTGACGGTCAGAGGTTAAAGAAGAAGATTGAAAAGAGTCGTGAAGGAACTCCTTAGGACATGGAAATATTCTACATAATGATTGTGGTGGCTACACAACTGTAGACATATGTTAAAAATCACTGAACTGTACACTTCAATGAAATATAATTTATGCAAATTATACCTCAATAAACTAACCCCCCCAAAAAAACCTCTTTAGTCAATCACAACACAGCAAATTTGTTGAAAAGTTCTATCATACGGAGTTGTGAGTTTACACAAAATTATTTTTACATCTTCTTCATTCATCTGTAACTTTTGCCAGGGTATTTGCTTGTCCATTTATTGTTTCCAGTACCCTTTTATCATCACATGAATTATAAACAAGTATTTTTTGATGAAGCACTTGTGCTTTGAAACACATGTTTCATGGAATCACAGATACTAGATTCCATGAAGGTGAAATATTGTTTGTGCACTGCCAACATTTAATCAGCATATGGGCTGGGGGTGTTTTTTTGATTTATAGGATGTTGAAATCATTTCATCCCTTCAGGACACCCACTGGTAGTGATTGTTTATCCAAATGGTTGCTGCCCAGATGAATTTCACAAAATCTTAAATGCTTACAATTCATCTTGATTCATTGTTTTATGCTTGTGTATAAAAATTTGCCTGCTAAACTTATTTCATCCAAAAATTCACATTTCAGATGAGGGGGAGGTCTGAAAGTCCAGATGCTTGTTTCCTGCTGCTTCTAACTTATCCATGTCCACATTTATGTAGATGACAACAGGAGTCTGGGCCACCACAGTATCTTGAAAATGGACTATTAGAGAACTGATTGAACTTTAAAACTAAATAACATAGTTTCTCATTCCCTTTTCAAATAAAGCTTTTTGAAGTGATGTGGATAAGAGAGAACATGTTTCAAACTTTAGCACAGAAAATAACAAATGTAAGAAAATAATAAGGATTATGTGGTGCTTTCTGCTTTAAAATGTCTTTTTTATACATTATCTCAGATCAAACCAAACTACCAGAGGATCAGCATGACTTAAGATTAACTCCCCAGAAATATTTTTCCCTTGAATATAGAACATTTCTAAGTTTTCTAATACCTGATCAACTCTGAGATGGTTCAGCACAATATACACCTCACGGCATAGATGATATGTGTCATTCATTCAAAACCTTCACATATCACTTCCATACACGGAATGCAAAGAGAATGACCACACCTCTCTGGTTGTTAGTGAAAGAAAACACACTTTAAAGGGGCTTTTTAAAAATCAATTAGACTCTCGTCATTTTCTAATCTAACCAAGTTCCTACTGTTTCAGAGCAGCTAATATCTCAAAGTGAAACATTTTTGGCACAGCCAAATCTAAAGTACACTTTAAGGCTCTACTCCCTGGATTTCTTCCAGGAGGAAAGTCAATTTGTCTGACTAAAAATGATGAGAAGCCACTAGCACATAGACACATGCTTTAAGAAAGTCAGCTCTAGAATGAATAATGAAGTAGGAAAAGTTGCCACTGAAGATGCATAAAAAGAGATATTGGGGTGCACTTCAAGAACTTGGAAGTAAGATGAGTTTCAAAGAATTAAATTAGTAACACTTCACATTTTCATAACATAGCAGTAAACCAAAGATTGTTTGTTATATAATGAAGAGTTTAGATGCATGAAGAACTCTAATCAAGGTAGTCAACTGTTTTATTCTTTCTTCCTACTTTTAAAAAATTCAGGAGTCATACAGAAATATGCACAACAAGAAAACAACAGATAAATAAATACTGATACTCCTAGGTATTAGGATGGAGAACTAGCACACAAATCTACCTTTGCTTTCCCCGACACTCCACTTAAATAATAGAATAGAGACTTTAAGGCATAAGAACAGAAGATGGAAGTAATAGCAGCAAAATTTTGGGAGAAATGGGCTAGTGATGACACAAACTACCTAAGAAACAGAATCCTAAAGCAGTAGGAGAGAATGCCAACAACAACAACAATAAAACAAAACAAAACAAAACAAAACAAAAACCCCACAAATAATTGGATTAAAAATGGGCAGAGGACCTAAATAGACATTTTTCCAAAGAAGACATACAGAGAGCCAACAGACACATAGGAAGATGTTCAACATCACTAATCACCAGGGAAATGCAAATCAAAACCACAATGAGATATCACTTTATACCTGTCAGAATGGCTAGAATCAAAAGACAAAGGGCACCTGGGTGGCTCAGTTGGTTGAGTGTCTGATTTCAGCTCAGGTCATGATCTTGCGGTTCATGAGTTCAAACCGCACATCGAGCTCACTGCTGTCAGCCTGTCAGTGCAGAGCCTACTGCAGATCCTCTGTCCCCCTTCTCTGCCCCTTCCCCACTTGCTTGCTCCTAAAAATAAATATTTTTTTTCATTAAAAAAAAAGACAAATAACAAGTGTTGGTAAGGATGTGAAGAAGAAAAAATCCTCGCACACTGTTGGTAGGAATGCAAATTGGAGCAGTCACTTGAAAACTGTATGGAGGTTCCTCTAAAAATTAATAATAGAATTACCATATGATCTAGTAATTCTGCTACTGGGTATTTACCTATCCACCAAAACATGAAAGCACTAATTTGAAAAGATATATATACTGCTATATTTATTGTGGCATTATTTACAATAGGCAAGATATGGAAACAAACCAAGTATTTATCCATAAATGAGTGAATAAAGAAGATTTAGTATTCATATACAACAGAATATTACTCAGTCATAAAAAAGAATGAGACATTGCCAGCTGCAACAACATGGATGGACCTAGAGGGTATAATGCTAGGTAAAATAAGTCAGTGAAAGACAAATACTATACAATTTCACTTATATGTGGAATTTAAGAAACAAAACAAATGAACAAATGGAGAAAAAAAGACAAAAAAACAGACATTTATGTATGAAGAATAAACTACTGGTTGACAGAGGTGGGTGGGGAGGAGGGGTGAAATAGATAAAAGAGGATTAGGAGTACACTTACCAGGATGAGTATTGAGTAATGTATAAAAATGTTGAATCATTATATTGCACACTTGAAACTAATATTACACTGTATGTTAATTAACTTCAATTAAAAAATAAAACAATATCTGAGTAAACCCTCTAATGCAAAATATAACTTGGGGGAAACAAGGACTACACAAAGAGAAGAAAATGTAAAAATCATTAATATACTCAGAGATATAAATAATCTATTGCATCCATAAAGACAGAAACAGTGCTATCAGGAGCATTCCAAAAAACGAGAAAGAAAAAAAAAAGGAAAGGAAAGGAAAGGAAAGGAAAGGAAAGGAAAGGAAAGGGGAGAGGAGAGGAGAGGAGAGGAGAGGAGAGGAGAAGGAAGGGGAGAGGAGGGGAGGAGAAGGGAGGGGAGGGGAGAGGAGGGGGGGGGGGGAGGGGGGGAGGAAGGAAGGAAGGAAGGAAGGAAGGAAGGAAGGAAGGAAAGAAAGGGAGGGAGGAAAGGGAAGAAAGAAAGAAAGAAAGAAAGAAAGAGGAGGGAGGGAAGAAGGAAGGAAGGGAGGGAGAAGACAGAAGACATGAAGTAAGGACAAGAAAAGAAAAAAGAGCTCTTTGAAACTAAACACAGGATTATAAACACAGGATTAGCAGAGTGTAGACTCTGTAGAAGTGTTGAAAGATAAAATTGAGTAAATCTCTCAAAAAAAAATAAAGAACATACAGATGAAGAGAAGAAAAGTTTGGGAAAAAAGTGATAAGAATCACTAGTTCAGGAGGTTTAAAATCTGAATAATAGAAATTACAGAGAAAATGACATAGAAAATGAACACAGAAAATCATTAAGAGATTTTTCCAGAAAATGTACCCAGAATTGAAGGACATGCTTTTTCAGGTTGAAAATCTCAGAACAATGGATTAAACTATATTGCACTAAGTCGTATTATGAAACTTCAGGAACTTGGCGATTAATAGTAAAAAGCAGGTCATATTAAAAAAATATTATCATAAGGAACCTTAAAATACCAAAGGAAGGAAGTATATATATATGGTCCCTGATTTATGGTGGTCTGACTTAATGATTCTTCAACTACAAGGTACTATGAAAGCAATACACATTAAGTAGAAACTGTACTTCAAAGTTTGAACTTTTATCTTCTCCTAGGCTAGCAATAAGTGGTACAATACTCTCTCATGATGTTGAGCAGCAGCAGTGAGCCAAAGCTCAGAGTCAGCCACGCCATCAGGAAGCTAAACAATCATACGCTTACAAGCATTCTGCACCCATGCAACCATTCTGCTTTTCACTTCCAGTACAGTATTCAATAAATTACATGAGACATTCAACATTTTATTGTAAAATAGGTACTGTGTTAGGTGATTTTGTACAACCGGGGATTAATATGCTATGAGCATGTTTAAGGTAGGCTAGGCTAAGCTATGATGTTCAACAGGTTAGATGTATTAACTGCTTTTTCAACTTACAATATTTTCAACTTCCAATGGACTTATCAAATCATCATCATCATTAAATTGAGGAAGATCTGTACAGTATATCCAGCCAGACTTAAAATTAAGTGTGAAGGTAAAGACCATTTTGGACATCCAGGATGTTTAAAGTTTACCTTCCCCTCCTCCTCTTTCTCAGGAATCTGTAAGATGATGACCTTCACTAAAATGAAGATGTAAACCAAGAAAGAGGAAGATAAATTCAGGGGAAAATGCACACTCACTAGAGAGACCAAAAGAATTCCCAGGTGATGGTGAAGGAAGTTTCTATAACAGTTATGCCTCAGCAAAGAAGAAAAACAATCCAGATTGCAGTAGGGCAGAAAGTTGTTCAGGAAGAGAATTCTTCACAAGATAAAACTGATAGAACACCTAATGTATTTCAACATCTTGAAAGGATAATTGTATGACCTTTAGGGAAAATAGAAAACTGTGCAAGGAAAGAAAAATTGTGAAGATTCACTACATGACTCACTGTCAGTTGTTTTGAGTTCTATCAAGAGGATGTGGTCTGAGAAGTGGCACTCATGCTGTAGACAGTGGGAATGGTGAAATTCGGCTAAATCTAAAAGTTCTGGGGGCATCTGGTAGCTCAGTTGGTTAAGCATTAGACTCCTGATTTCAGCTCAGGTCATGATCTCATGGTTCATGACATTGAGCCCCGCATCAGGCTCTGTGCTAGCAGTGCAGAGTCTGTTTGGGATTCTCTTCCTCCCTCTCTCTCTCTGCCACTCCCCGTTCATGTGCACACACTTTCTCTCTCTTTCTCTCTCAAAATAAATAAATAAACTCAAAAAAAAAATAAAAATTCTGTAGTTGAAAATCAATAGGTCATGCCTAAAATCAACAAACCAATAAGTAGCAAGAAAGCATGTTATTTAGAAACACAGAGACACATCCCAAAATAATCCACTAAAAGTGAAAGTAAAGGAAAGCAGACTGATGGTTTTTACAACAAATTTTATAAGAACTACCTTCTCTTTGAAATCAGCATATATTTAACTTTGTGAAAAGTATTTTAAAAGAATAATTGGTTACTTATGGAAATTACAAATATATAGTAGAACATATAAGAGCACCGACTTCCTAATGTAATGTGAATATTGATAGCACAGGACAAATTTTTCAAAGACATCATACATGGAATTAGTGAATCCATATTTCAAAAAATGTAGATAGAAGTGAAGATGACATTGTGAAATCTCCAGCAGCCTAAGACCTAAAGTAAACACCATTACACTCCACTGTTGACATAATAGTGTGGAAACTGATGAGAGGTAGCTTTCTTCAAATCACTTATATTTATTATAGAATTATCTAAGAAAACAAAAAAGATTCAATTAAAATTACCCAATCCATTTAAACTTTCCTAATAATATACTCACCACACCCACATGTGTGGTAAAAGGACATATAGTAGAGTGTCTGCAATGATCCATTCAATTGTGGGAATAGGTGATTTTGTTTTTCCAAGTGGTTGCTAGACCTTGACTGTGGATTGAATCTGGTACAAGTGTTTTCCAAAGAGTATATCTTAGTCTGTAACCTTCAAGCATTAGGCAAGTGGAGGGACAGCATATACACCTGCCGTGAGAGCAACTAATGAGCTATATAAGTTCAGGGTGTTATACTTAGCTAACATTCATATGCTCATCTTACATATAATTACTGCATAATTCATCTCTGCTACCCCCACCAATTGGTCCATATGTTTCATGTGGATAAAAATTCATGTTATGTTGATCTTGAGAATATGTGGCATCCTTCACTGAATGTTGACAGATCTATGGGTTGAGAAAGATTGGGTGCTACGGTAAGAACTGGTTTTAGAGTCATAATTCATACTCACACTCTGAATGTTCTTTGGAACACTGCCTGTTGATCATATAGATACCGATGGCAAAGATGCATGTGAATAATTTCAACTAATCTTCTTAAAACATGAGTCAAATACATACTTCTAAATTAATAAACTATATATTATTTTAAATATGTATAGACAAATAAATGACATATAAGTTTAAGAGGACAGAATGCTTGGGTAAAGAAGGGAAGCCAGAGTAAAGACTAGGGACCCCAAAGTGCAATCCATGAGATTGTTCAAGATCACTTGATGGTCCCACTCAAGGAGACATTATGGGATACTGAGAATGACTATTTTTTTTTTTTTTTTTTTTAAACTTTTTTTTTTTTTTGTTTATTTATTTTTGAGACAGAGAGAGACAGAGCATGAACAGGGGAGGGTCAGAGAGAGGGAGACACAGAATCTGAAACAGGCTCCAGGCTCTGAGCTGTCAGCCCAGAGCCCGATGCGGGGCTCGAACTCAGGGACCGCGAGATCATGACCTGAGCTGAAGTCGGCCGCTTAACCGACTGAGCCACCCAGGTGCCCCATGAGAATGACTATCTTACAACAAATACAACAGTGAGTTTCAATGAATTGTTTGATGTAGTCCAATGGCAAATATCAAAGAACAGGTTAGTAAAAGTACTATCATGAAAACCCAAACAATCTAGTTTATAGTCATAGTTCTCTGATGATTTGTCATAAAAGGAAGAGTGTGGAGTAAAAACTGCTAAGTACTAAGATTCAAAAAATTCAGGGGCACCTGGGTGGCTCAGTTGGTGAAGCATCCAACTTTAGCTCAGGTCATGATCTCGCGGTTTGTGAGTTCGAGCCCTACATCGGGCTCTGTGCGGACAGCTCAGAGCCTAGAGCCTGTTTCGGATTCTGTGTCTCACTCTCTCTCTGCCCTTCCCAATATTAATGGACAATGTGGCCATGATAAAACCATGATCTAATTATCTTATTATGAATTAACATAAAGAGATAACTCTTTATATACAGCAGAAATAAGTCTGGTGACTAGGTGGGAGAATCATGGTGGCTGACATGAGGCAGTCAGAGGGGGACCTTGAGATTTACAAGAACATTGGTATATTACTTTGGTTGGGCTGCCATAACAAAATAGTACACACTGGGTTGCTTAAACAAGAGAAATTTATTTTCTCACAGTTCGGGAGTCTGGAAGTATGAAATCAAGGTGTCAACCAGACTGGTTTCCTTAGAGGCCTCTCTTCTCGGCTTGCAGATGGTCACCTGTTTCTGCCTCTTCACAACTGTCCTCCTGTGTACATAAGCCCCTGGTGTTTCTTTTCATGTTTCCAAATTTTCTCTTCTTATATATGGACACCAGTCAAATTCTATTAAGCCCCCCTTTAATGGCCTCATTTTAACTTAATCACATCTTAAAAGGTCCTATCTCTAAATTCAGTCACATTTTAGGACTTCAACATATGAATCTGGGGGGTTCACAATTAAATCTGTAAAATTTGGAAAGAAGACAAACCAGGGGATGACAGAAAGGCAATGAATGGGGTGCCTGGGTGGCTCAGTTGGTTAAGTGTCTGACTTTGGCTCAGGTCATGATCTCGCGGTTTGTGAGTTCCAACCCCATGTCAGGCTCTGTGCTGTCAGCTCAGAGCCTGGAGCCTACTTTGGATTCTGTGTCTCCCTCTCTCTCTGCCCCTCCCCTGCTCACAGTCTGTCTGTCTCACTCTCAATAATAAACATTAACCAAAAAGAAAAGAAAAGAAAAGAAAAGAAAAGAAAAGAAAAGAAAAGAAAAGAAAAGAAAAGAAAAAGAAAAGAAAAAGAAAAGAAAAGAAAAAAGAGAAAGAAAAGAAACCAGAAGAAAAGAAAAGAAAAGAAAAGAAAAGAAAAGAAAAGAAAAGAAAAGAAAAAAGAAAAGGAGAGGCAATGAAGAGATGAGAAGACCCCAAAGCTAGGTTAGGTGTCCTTCCCAACCCAGATTTAAGTTGGCTTGATTCCCTCCTCTCCACTCTCTGACCACAGAGCTGAGAGAGCACCTGAAAGTTTAAAAAAAAAAAAAAAAATCCTTGGCCTCATCCTCCAACCTTGAAGAGTGTGGGGATGATGAAACAAGGAGGTAAATGGAGAAGAGGGTGTGAGCCAGCTATATTATAATTCTCAACAGTGTTGGAACAGAGAGGGAAGTTCATGTTGAGACACAAACACTAGCCGTTAATCTCTTCACCTTTCAGCTCTTCTGTAGGATACATGGGGAAGGTTCTCCTTTCTCTTTTTATTCCTCATCAGCCCCCTGAGTCAGCTATGATGACCCTCCAGAGCTATGAAGGGAAACCGCGCATGGCAATTACATAATGCCAAGCACATTCACAGGTCCATAGACAGTGCACATCACTACCCTCTTTCCTATTAGTTTATCCCATAGGACAAATGTCATCCCTTAATTTTCAGCATAAACTACCCAGAAATTAAATTGCTTTGGGTTCTAATGTAGTCAAAGAGATGAAATATGTGCTGCTTCTGACAGCAGTTAAGGCATTAATTAAATATTATAGTAGAAAACATGTAGCACACACTTTGACACCTATGCATTTATAGCATTTGCTGAATTTCAGGCTAGCAAGATATTTCCCTTGGAAAAGTTTGCCACCTTCTGCTATCCTATGATATTCGTATCAGATAAAATGGAATGGTTATTAACACCCCCAAAATTTTTTCCAGTGAAATTTATGGGAGTATAGTATTCTAATTACAGTAATTTGCCACTAATCGTTAAAACGATTTCATGTATAAAATCCATAAAGTTGAAGAGAAATATATCTCTGACACATGAAAAATGCTTTGGTCGGTTTTTCAAAGTGAGTTCATCTCTAGCAGCATAATTAGACATGCATATCGTAGATGATCCATGCAGGTGAATTGTCTGACTTCCAATTAAGTTCTTTGTGCCAAATTCTCTTACTATTAAATTGCTCATATTTATTTTTTGAGAATACCAAGTCTCCTCTGTCTCACTTTTACATATTTTATGTCGAACATCCAAGTTTCCTGTTGTAAGGTATTTGTTCAGTAATTTAGAGCTGCAACAAGCTGAACAATCTGCGGCCAGCAGCCACCGTATTTTACTCCCATATCACAAAGTTGTTTTTGCGCTTCAGAAAATATTCAGCAAACATTCACCATGAGCATTCTAACCTGCGGCCGAATGTAAGTGACTGAATTCAGCCACAAAATGTTGTCCTGATCCTCTCTCCCCCCTCATTTTTATTCCCATTGTCATGACTCTAATTTGGATGCTCATTAACCCATTCCTGAATTATTGCAATACCTCCTGAGGAAACAGATTTTCTTAGTTCAAGGTCTACTCAGTCCCTGTACTAATTTGTCTTGTATCCAACAGCATATTAATCCTGCTATAGCACTGCTGCCATCAGACCGCTTCCATCTCCTACTTTGTTTTCTCAACAACATGCACAATGAGTTTCAAAGTACAACACACACTCTGTTCCCTGTATTCAAGGCTCTCCGTTATGGACTTATGTTTGTGTCCCCCCAAAATTTATGTTGAAACCTAAGTCTCCAGTGTAACAGTATTTGAAGATGGGACCTTTGGGGAAGTAATGGGTCACAAGGGTAGAGCTCTAATGGGACTAGTGCCCTTATACGAAAAGATACAAGAGGCCTTGCTTCTCTCTCTGCTGCCTGCCATACGAGGATGTGAGAAGATGGCCATCTGTAAGCCAGGAAGCAGGCTCTCTCCAGATACCATATACACCAGCACATTATTGGACTTTCCATCTTCCACAACTATGAGAAATAAATGTTTGTTGTTTAAGCCACCCAGTCTTTGATATTTGGTTAACAGCAGCCTGAGCTAAGATACCCTCCAAAACCTGTATCATCATTCCAATCCAACTTTTCAATTGTCCAACCCAAATCCTAATTTCACATCTATCTCTATACGGGTACTTGCATATACAGTATCCATGTTTTCCTCATTTTTTTTATCAACCTAGAAAATTATCTTATCCTTATTACCCATCCTACACCTTTTGATTTTAGTCCATATTCTAAGCAAAGACTTTAATAATCATTCCAGGCTACAGTGATCTCAACAAGTAATCTCTGATCTCTTACTGCCCTTAATTGCTCTATTAAACAAAGCACTTAAACAAATGTAGAATCAAGTAGTATTATGTGCAAGTGCATCTTTCAAATAAAACTGTATGTGTTTCAAAGGGCGAACTATGTTTTATTTTTCTTGGATTTACACTATATGTTTCACATTATGAGGCACATGGTAGAGATACAGATGTAGATATAGATATCTAGATATAAAGATAAGTAATTAATTCATCACATTAATCAATTATCTATTCATTATATTAACAGTAATCAATAAGATTTACTCACGATTATAATCACTTATTAGTTCTGTGATCTTGGGCAAGTTGCTTAACCACTCTGTGATTCAGTTTCTTGATTTGTAAAATGGAAATGATAATAGTATCTCCTTTATTGGTTCAATGGGAGGATTAAATAAATAAAAGCACGTGGAAAAATACCTCACACATAGAGAGCATTCAAGAAGTGTTTTATCACAATCATCATCATCTTTGCTGCTGCTTCTTCTTCTTCTTCTTCTTCTTCTTCTTCTCAACATCTCATCAGATAGATGAGTCTACTCATGGACTTATAACTTCAATCTGTCAGTCAGCAAATATTTGTGTTCCTTGTAGCCCACTTATTGTTAATGCAGTCCTTTTCAAACATTGCCTTTCAGAGTCCCTCCGTGCCTGTCACAGAGGAAGCTAGGGGGCTAAGAAAGCCTATCTCCAAGCCACCTTAGACCTAAGTCAACCAGAACAGCAAAGCTTTCATCTGTATTACAGATGAACAATGGCTAAACAAGCCCAGAAACCTGATGCATAAATTCAGCCACAAATGTTATTGCTTTCATGAGCTCTGTAGCTCCCAAGCTTACAGTTTTTCTGTTGCCCACTCTTTTATAAATGGTCTTACCCAAACTTCCATGCAGAGTCTTAAATAGGATTATGTAGTACAGCTTTGCTTCCCCAAGAGTCCCATTACTTTTCCCATATCTCCTTTTTCCAGGTTTCATAGTCTGCTCTGCAATAAGTAAAATAAATATGGTAGTAGAACACTAAAGCTAATCACTGGAAAGCAGGATTCAGCAAGATTAAGTCATTTCACAGCCAATTATTGAAAAAATATTGATTGATTGCTCTTTATATGCCAGGTATTGTTTTCAAAACCAGTTTGATGCATAAATACCAGAAAAGATAATATTCCAGAAATGTCTCTCATCCTATGTATCCCATATGTTCTTTGGACAAATATGAAAATATATCTCTTTACTATTATCTGGAAATTAAAAGTACTTTGATTTAGAAAAAAAATCACAAAATGGTAATTTTAACATGTATTACCACATATTATCAATCTATACAGTTGGTTTATCTAACCACAAATTCTCTTCTAGCTCTTGTGGAAGTTAGACCGCAGGTCAGTGTTTATACCAAGTCTGTTGCTTTGCTTTGCTATCACAGACAGTAGTGCAGAAAAACCCACTTCAAATATGCACACAATTGCAAGAGTAAATATGCATTTTCAAACTGCACATCCTGAATCTGGGCATCTACCTGCTATGTGCACAATTAAAGACAATGACTAATAAACAAAGTAGGTATTTGTCAATATGTTATGTAGTGCTCTAGTAATGATATAAATTTTGCTTTAATTTCCCCATTGTCTCACTTTTTGAAGGGTCTCCTTTCTATAATAAATCATATCATATATGTTTAGAAGGAGCCATTTAATTAATTTCCTACCATAAGACAATAAGTCTGATGCAAAAAACCACCTAGGAATGCACTTGTCTCATCTTTTAATTAAATTTTGCACAATTTTCAGCTCATACCTATTTGATTAATGACAACTACATCCACTTTGATTTATATTGGATCTAAAAACAAAAATAAAGATGGCTTTTTCATCAATTTAAGTAATAAGATTATATAAGCAATTAGCCAATCATCTTCCATCTTTAAGTGAGGCCTCAGCATGAAAAGCACCTTCCTTACTACTGAAACAAGAAACTATTTTCATTAGAACAGTGAAGTTTTCAGCAAAGACTCCCTGGTGAGACTACCCTCAGATTTCCCAAATTTTGTTGATTGATTTTTCTCTTTACTCTCTCACCTGTGTGCCTTAATTGGCGTTTGTGATTTTAGAGTACTAAATGACAGAGTTGGAGATGTTAACAGGCAGTAACCAAGATACCATCATCTCAATGTTATACAAATAACAAGGTAGTTAGTTTTGTTTTTTGTTTTTTGTTTTCCCCAAGTCTGCCTGTTTGGTTTTTCATTGGCTCTTGTTCCCAGGATGTAAGAGATAAGGCACATGGAAAAAAAGAATTATGAAAAGGTTCTTGGCAAGAGAGTCAACAGGTGATGTTAATGAAGACTTTGATGAGAGTATTCCTGTTTTGTTGTTATATAGCAATGATTTAAATAATTTTTCCCTGTTAAAAAGGAAAATCAGAATCTGTCAGAAACAGAATAGTCATGATCTAGGAGTTAAGTTTGTAGGTAAAAGAAATATAGCTTTATTTCAAAACTCAGCAGCCAGATTAGTAACCTATATAAATGACAGTGCTGGATGCCGGGGCACCTGAATTATACACAGGGTTCTTTGCTGAAAGTTTCCTCTTTAATATTCAAGCTCTATTATCTCTAAGTTTCTATAACTCTGAATATACTGATTCTCCTTCTTCAGTTCAAGCTCTCCGTCTCTGTCATCTCTGCTACTTTCCTTCCTTCCCCCAACCCTTAAATGTTTGCACCTCAAAACTCAGTTCAAAGTCTGATAGATTCTTGGCCCCTCCCTTTTTGCCTCTTAGAATCAGGCTTCAAGTCTTTGAATTTAAAACTGTTCCCTTCTTGGTGCGCCTGGGTGGGTCAGCCAGTTAAGTGTCCAACTTCAGCTCAAGTCATGATCTCATGGTCTGTGAGTTTGAGCCCTGCATGGGGCTCTGTGCTGACAGCTCAGAGCCTAGAGTCTACTTGGATTCTGTCTGTCTGTCTGTCTGTCTCTCTCTCTCTCTGCCCCTCCCCTGTTCATGTTGTGTCTCTGTCTCTCAAAAATAAACATTAAATTTTTTTTTAAATTGTTCCTTTCTTTCTATTCTCATTAGGGCTACCCTTTTCCATGAGTTTACAACCTCCTTGTACTCTGACAGTAGTTTCTGAAGTCAAATGAAGAACCAAATGCTAAGCACATACCACAATAGCCACAACATCGATGCTTAATAACTGTAGTTGTCTTCCTGTCTCACTGCAATTGGTTTCCTTGATATCAATCTGCCGTCAGTAACAAATCTCATACATGTAACATTTTTTATACATGCATTGCTCTACTTTCAAACCCTCAGTCTGCGCTCTATGTTTCCCAATTTAACATTAAACATCTAAAGAAACACTACACTTGGGGCACCTGGGTGGCTCAGTCTGTTAAGCATCCAACTCTTGATTTCAGCTCAGGTCATGATCTCACAGTTCATGACTTGGAGCCCTGATTTGGGCTCTGCACCGAGGGTGTGGAGCCTGCTTAGGACTCTCTCTCTCTCTCTCTGTCTCTCTCTCTCTCTCTCTCTCTCTCTCTCTCTGTCTCTCCCTCCCTCCCTCTCCCCCACCACCACCCCCTCAGCGCTCTCTCTCTCTCTCAAAATAAATAAACTTTAAAAAAAAGAAACATTACCCTTAATCCTACCAAGTCTACTTAATATTCCTGAAATGGTCATTCACATTTCTTTCTGTTTCCTTTCTTGCTTAATTTCCTTTTCCTTCTGTCTACTGAAATGTCTACCTCTTCCATTAAAGTGTATCTTGAATCCTGTATTTTCCAACTACTTCAGTCATTAGTGTTCTTTGCTGAATTATTTTGGCATTTACAGATACTTACAATATTAGGATTTAAAAGGATGTTTGAAACCCCATCTATTTGTGAGGCCAAACCTACTTGTGTAAGAGGCAATCAGCACCATTAGTTGTTGGCATGCTGGGTTGCCATGGTTTGCTCCGGTCAATAGCTTAGTTCATATCAATGATTTACTGACTTTGAATGTTTGTAAGTGAAGGTGCTTCTGCAATGTGTGCTCCATTCAATATACTTAGCATCTGTTTTACATTGTTCTTTATCTTTTAGTGAATAAGTCTTCGCCATCTAGCATACAAGTGGCTTTGAGGCTTATACACTCTCTTTCTTTTAATGTTTATTTTTAGAGAGGGAGAGAAAGAGACAGAGAGAGACAGAGAGAGAGAGAGACAGAGAGACAGAGATAGCAAGCAGGGGAGGGGCAGGAAGTGTGTGTGTGGGGGAACAGAGGATCCCAAGTGGGCTCAACTCTGACAGCAGACAGCCCGATGTAGGGCTCGAACTCATGAACCAGGAGATCATGGCCTGAGTTGAAGTCTGATGGCTAATGGCTGAGCGACCCAGGCACCCCAAAGCTTATACAATCTTAGACATCTCTGTTTCCTACTTCCCCAGCATAATAAAATCACAGCCAATATTCGTTGATGATAATAAAAAGATATTAAATTATTTTCCCCACTTGTATCACAGGAATATTGTGAAAATACAAGATCTTTGAAGCACCATAAGCTCCTCTGAAGCATGCAGTTTATACAAGGGGGAAAAAAGTTCTGTTTTGTGATTTTCACTCTTTTAGCAGTATTCATTTCTGGGAAAAGGATACAAACCTGCCTGTCTCAGAGGCAAATTTTTTGTGTCTCTACAACCTGTTAAATCTGTATCATTTACATAATTATTTGGGAAAGACAAAATCATATTCATTAGCAGAAAAAACTGAGAGATACCAAGACCAGGTCAGTTTTATAAATGGAGCTTGAAATATACACTAATGACCCTCCATTGGGCAAAAAGGATAGTATGTGCTTCTCATTTAAATAAAATAGTAAATTGTCAAGTAAGCTGGCATGGGACACTCTAGGCACAATATTAGGGGATAGATTTACAATATTTTTACAGATATGCTGAAAATGAGATACTCAAACTCTAAGATGAGCTGTTACACTAAATTCCATAGTATATGAATCCACATTCTTATAAAGCCCAAAATGCCTTCATGCTGAAAAAATACTAAGTTCCAGATTCATATGAATAAGAAGTTTGGACAAGGAAAAGCAGTTTTCAAAGGATTAAATAATGAGAAACACAAGATGGAAAGTGCATATATAAAGTGCCATCAAAATGGAAATGTACAGGTGCATCCGGGTGGCTCAGTCTGACTCGATTTCAGTTGAGGTCTGTATCTCAGGGTTGTGGGTTCAAGCCCCATGTTGGGCTTTGCACTGAGTGTGAAGCCTACTTTTTTTTTTTTTTAAAAAAAGGTGCAAACCTATAAAGGATAGGAATGTATAGAACCAGAGATCCCCATTTTAAATCATTATCATAGAGACTACGCAGAGTTCTAGACCAGAGACTGACAGTCTAGAAGTACCCTAGTCACCTTTTACTTTGTCACCCTCTCTCAGCAATTCAGCATTTCCTCTACTATGAAATGCTGGTGTGTTTCTTTCCCATAATACATTGTTATGAAGAAAAATTAAGAAGTGTTTTAAGTGTAATACAAATACAAGGTGTTCAAATACATGGTTGTGAAAATGCTACTCCATTTCCTCCCAACCTGCCATAATTGCTCAAAAATAGCTAAGCAAAGCTACTCACAGCAGACTTTTCTGCTTTATTGATCTGTTTCTGATCTGAACTGAGCCAGGCTGTTACATTCCTGTTGTTCATGGCACATTTTAATAGATTTTATATAACTAACTAAATCAAGAGCCCATTACTTCCCAATTTGGATTTGAAAATAATTGCCGGAACAGGGATCTTAGGTAATTTGGACACCTGAGCTTCCACATTACCTAGAAATAAAAGACAACTAAGTAATTATATGAATCAAACACACCCAATTTGCACAGCTAATCACTGTAAATTTTATTTTCCATTATTTATCAGTGTGGGAGTATCAGAGTGTCTAAACTGAAACTAAATTGGATTGCTTTTTGTACAGCGTCACCTGTAGATGAATTTATGTGTCTGTGGATGTGAGGAAGGGTTTTTTTGTTTTTTGTTTTTGTTTTGTTTTTGTTTTACTGAAGGAGAAAAGGGACATTTTATTGTTGTTTATGGTGATAGCACTAGTAAGACAAAGACCTGTGGTGGAAGAGTGTTGGTAAAAACCATGAAAGTTAGGGATGCGTCGGTGGCTCAGTTGGTTAAGCAGCTGACTCTTGTTTTCAGCTCAGGTCATAATCTCACAGATCATGGGTTCCAGCCCTGCATCAGGTCCTACATGCAGAGCCTGCTTGGGATTCTACCTCCCTCTCTCTCTGCTCTTCCCTGGCTCTCGCTCTTTCTCTCTCTCTCTCTTAAAATAAAAAATAAACACTAAAAATTTTTTTTAAACCATGAAAGTTATAGACATGTATTCTTCTCTTACTTGAACTGATTAACTAGCTTTATACTTCTGTAAAAGAAAGGTCAGGGGTAGAAGCTTATAGTTACGTTTATAAAAGATATTATGAGATTATGAGTTTATTCAGTGCTGCTTTGAGGTCCAGTTAAGAATCAAAGGAGGGGAACAGAAGAAAGTATTTGTACCTACAAGACTCCAATATCAGAGACAGTGGTGGGACAACCGGACACGTCGGCAGTGGGCAAGAGCACATGTGATGCCACCATGCTGGAGACATCTGGCATTACTGAGGCTGACTTCATATTTGGGAGCAGACTGAGGCCCTACACAATAGTTTGGGCACTGGAGCAATTGAGGTTTAGATGTTAATGTTAATGGTATTGTTTATGTTCCCACAGGGTAGTGAGACCAGTTGTGTGTACCCAACCTATTTACATATGCAAACTGCATCTCTTCCAATGTACCTTCTCAGACTTGTCCAGCAACAATGCAATAATCCATTTCCAGGGTAAATTATACATATCCATGGTTATATATAATCTAGGATTTCAGCTGAAGTGAAATCCTGTTTCTGTCTCATTAAGACTCTGCTTAGATTGGGGCGCCTGGGTGGCTCAGTCGGTTAAGCGACCAACTTCGGCTCAGGTCATGATCTCGCGGTTCGTGAGTTCGAGCCCCGCGTCAGGCTCTGTGCTGACAGCTCAGACTCTGGAGCCTGTTTCAGATTCTGTGTCTCCCTCTCTCTGACCCTCCCCTGTTCATGCTCTGTCTCTCCCTGTCTCAAAAATAAGTGAAATGTTAAAAAAAAATTAAAAAAAAAAAAGACTCTGCTTAGATCACACAAGTAGCAAAATTTATGCAAATATAATGGCTGCTGTGAATGCTTAATATCCTAAACAAGGGACAATATGAGAAAACATGATTACTGTTAAAGAATGTTTGAATTGTATGAGACGCCTGCTATAGTAGAATTTGTAATTCCTTAAGACCACCCAGCAATAAAGCCCCTCCTGGCACAGAAGGTGAAAATACCAACCATTCACCATCCTGCGTTATTTGCAATGAGGGCCTGAGGATACAACCTAGGCTTCACTGATTAGACTCAGTGGTACTGGATTTTCACTAGCGAGAAAATGGTACAAGTGGAAACCAGAGAATGTTCTCTGGTGGCTAAAAGAGTTGCTGCAAAGCTGAAGTCCCCTGCTCAACACCGACAGGGGGCCAGCTGCTGGGGTTCTCATTCTTGGTGATGGCGGCTGTGTGTTTTTCATCTGACTGCTTTTTCTTAGCTGTGTAAGTCTGCACCACGTGTTCCAACCCTCTTTGAACTATCCAATATACTTTTACTAACTCCCTTTTCTGTTGCTTGCAATAAAGAACTCTATAAACGTAGGAGTCTGGAAGCTTCTTCTT
Source organism: Lynx canadensis (assembly GCF_007474595.2). Taxonomy (NCBI): domain Eukaryota; kingdom Metazoa; phylum Chordata; class Mammalia; order Carnivora; family Felidae; genus Lynx; species Lynx canadensis. The sequence continues at coordinate 102,657,167 of NC_044311.2, forward strand.
AATAGTTTAAAAATGTGAAATAGTATTTATTATCTATTAAACTGGACATAGTCTTGGACCAGACAGCACCATAGCTGTCTTGGTCCCTTTATTAATATCTCTGCCAAATGTTACCTTATCAGAGAGTTCTTTTCTGACCAACCTATCTGAAAAGCAACCCCTATCCACCTATCCATTCCGCCCCTTTAAGCCCTGATGGATTTTGTTTGTTATCATTTATCTCTGACCTTAAATGATTTTCTTTATTTTCATATTCCCTCACTGGTACATAAGATCCAAAAGGGCATGGTGTTGATAATAGATACAGTTTTCTATCAGTCCCTTCCTTGAAGCCTTTTTTTTTTTTTAAATACTTGATAATTAGGGCTTGTAGGAAAGGCAATTACATTCTAATGTCCTGTATGACCATCTACTTGTATCAGCCACTGAAGTAGCTGTGGTCATTTTTAATTTCTTTAAAAACCAACATCAGATGTAATATGGGAAATTAAGCATTATGGAAGCAATTTGACATAAGCATAAAATCAGAAAATGTAACGATGATGCGCTGCTGAAATACTGAATGTATATAGACTTAATTCATGTTTTTAAAACAGGACAACATAAATGCTTGCCTTTCCCCTCAATTATTCTGATGTCATTTTTAATACATGTACATAATTCAAAGAACCATTAGGCTGAATTACTAAAGCAAAAACACCACCGCTGGCATCTTGTGTTTAAGGTTTTTTAGGTTATTTTACATATTAAAGGATATTAGTAGTGGCCCAATAACTGTAGTGAAAAGAAGTTTCTGTCCAATGTATCTCCTGAGCAAGGATAGCTTCCACACGTTGGTCATTAGATTCACTTCTTGCATAACTGTACCATCCCCCATATTTTTCTGAAGAGAGCAGATTTTTACAGAGAATCTTTTCACTGTAAAACTTTAACGTAAACAAGGGAAACCCCAAAAAGCACAGGAACAGTGATATGGCCTCATCCCAAACCCTGAGCAAGGCTCCTCATGGGTCATCATTCCTAAGCCACCGTTAGTTAAGTAGTAGAAAGAGCACTTGGTAGGGGTAGGGAGATCTGTTTGAATTCTGGCTCTTTGACCAACTATCTGAATGATTATGGGCTTCAGTTTTCTCATCCCAATAGTAGGGAAGTTAAATTCCTTCTTATTTTGAAAGTTTATGAGTTTTTCAGTCTAAAGAGAAGATATTACTTAAGAATAATAATACCAGGGCACCTGGGTGGCTCAGTCGGTTGAGCATATGACTCTTGATTTGGGCTCAGGTCATGATCTCACAATTCGTCAGTTCAAGCCCCACTGTCAGAACAGAGCCTGCTTGGGATTCGCTCTCCCTCTCTCTCTACTCCTCCCCTGCTTGTGCTTTTTCTCTCTCTCAAAAATAAATAAACTTAAAAAAAAAAAAAGAGTAATAATACCAAAACTGATTCCTGGCCAGTGAATTAAAGTTAGTTGTACAGAATATCCCTCACTAGGTGTGGCAATTCAGTGGCCCTTGCACTTCCGTCATTGGGTGTAGTCATGGTGATCAAACACAGCTCCTCTAGGAGGTAGGCACTCTTAAAAGAGTGCCATTATGTCTGGCTGATCCTTGCCAATGGCCTGTCTGACTGTCTCCTGAATAAAAGATAACAGCATTGTGGAAAAAAATGGAGAGAGAAGACACCGTTGACCTGATGAAACTTTCTGGGCACTCTAGAGCACATGTGATACTAAACAATCTCCATGGGTTTAGCTAGCTTCCTTTTGAAGCACCCCCATATCTATGATTGCTTGTAGCTTCGCACTTCTTTGTCACCCACCAATCAGAAGGGGGAGGGGACTAAGACTTGTCTTGCCCAGTGACCTGAATTTAAGATGGCAGGTGAAAAATCAAGCATTTGTATTTCTTATATAAGGTTAATAAGCACAGAAGCTTGCCTGTCCCCAGGCAAAGATTTAAATTGTGCATCAACAGGGTGATAAATAGATATGAGCACAGAACCTCAGAAACCTCTTATAAGCCTCAAATGTCCATGTCTTCAGGCAGGTTATGCCATCAAATATCCAAGTGGTGGCTGAGGCTGGGATTACAAATCATTTTTTAAAGCAACAAAAGAGTCCCCAGAGCTATCAACTAGGTAACCAAATAAACTAAAGCCTATTAGCCTATTTTTTTCTTTTAACCTACAGGTCTTACATTATATGGGCATTATTGAAACAAACACTTCACCATAGGTGGTGGTTCATTACAAAGCTATGTAAAGAAACATGGGTGGGGAGACATGAACATTGCTTTTTGTCTTTTCCTTCCTACGGGGCAATGCTGTTTAAATGTAGCTGCACAATGGAATCGCTTGGAGAACGATTAAAAAACAAAAAAACAAAACAACAACAACAAAAAAAAACCCTAGTGCCTGGGTTCTATTCCTAGAGATGCTGATTTAATTGGCCCAGGTGCCTCCTGGGCATCTGCATTTCCAGAGCTTTTCAGGTGAGCTTAATGTGAAGCCGGCACTGAGAACCTCTGTTTATCGAGATTGCCAGCCATCAAAGGGGCCAGTTGGTCCTTTTTGTGATTGTTAGCTCAGATGTGGGACACCTGTTTACTCAGACATTGGGCTGAGGCAGCAATTCATTCTGTTCAGTGCATAAAATCACATTCAGCTGTTAATGGCTTTTTCTCTGCACTGACCTACGCTGGATTTAAACCAGCAATGACCTTCGCTTTCCATTGCCTGTAATTAAGGATGTCTGCCACCACCATCATCCAGTTTGGGGCTTGATTAATTCTTATAATTACCAAATGCATTTTTGCAGCTGTAGAAAAAGAAGGTCCAGACTACTGAAATGAGATAAAGCCATAATAGCAAAAAATAAATAACAATAATTTTTAGTATTTATTTTATGTTTAATCATTATTTTTATACTCTTGACATTCTTGAAATTCATTAATTACTTATTCCATACAATGTCCCGGAGAAGTAATACAGAATTATTATTTGCATTTTATGTCAGTCAGTGGGGCAGAAAAGTATTTTGTCAAGTCTTAGGAGTTGTAATTTTTAAATCCTTTGTTACATGATTAAGCTTGCGGCTTCCCCCTTAAAGAAGAGAGAAATATCAGGGCTGTGGTGACTCAGAGACAGTGAAACTCACACTGATCTCAATAAATAACCTCTATCAAAGTGGACAAATTAATGATGCATTTTACGACTAGCACATCATTATGGTCTAATACTTTCCCTTGCAGGGTCCACTGGCAATCTCCAAGGGATTTTAAAAATCTCAATGTCCAGGGTGAAACATTAGAACCTTTTCAGCTAAACAATAATTCAAATGTTATACTCAAAAAGTAGATAATATTATTTTTGAAGTTCCAGACCTTATAGAGGAGGACAGGAAATGTTCCTGGCTCTCGACTCCCAATTTCAACATTCCCCAATACTCACTTCTTTGTTTTGTTTTGTTTTGTTTTGTTTTGTTTTGTTTTGTTTTGTTTTGTGTTGTGTTGTTTTTCTAGAGAGAGACTGTGAGCAGGGGAGGGGGCAGGGAGAAAGAATCTCAAGCAGGCTCCTTGCTCAGTGCAGAGCCCAATGTGGGGCTTGATCCTGAAATCAAGAGTTGGATGCTCAACCAAATGAGCCACCCTGGCACCTCCCAGTACTCACTTCCAACTTCAAGGGACTGAACATGTAACATTTTTATCAGGTTCTATTTAGTGGCTTACCATGCCTAATCCCTGTACCACATACCTTTATATACTGTAACACATTTACTTACAAACTGTCTCCTAGATTATGACTACTATCCCCTCCTCAGTTTATGAATAAGAAAAATAAAGCTCAAGGAAATATAGGAACTAGTATAAAATTTAACAGGAACGGAATTAAAGCCCAGTTCTGCCCAACTCCAGAAACCTAAAAACAAAACAACACAACCTTTTAGAAATTGTTGAAGTTTATCTTTGGGTTTCCTTATCTCTTTTCTAAATATTCCCTTAGTGATTTCCCTCCCATGCAGTGACCACCCTATGTCTGAAACTCAGTCTCCTCTCCTCCCAAAGAAGCTCATTTGACTCCTCTTTTGTCAGACTCTCACAGGCTGGCTAAATCCAACCTGTTACAGCCTAGAAAGGAACCATGTTGTGGTCCCTCCATCATCCCGGGATTCCAGTCGATCATAATGCCATTTCCTTTTCATATTTATTCTATTTCTGCCATTGCTACTTTCAGTCCAGACTCTAGAACAACAGGCTCCCATCACTCTTACCATCTCATGCTAACCAATTATTGATGTTGGATCAATAATCCCAAATGCTACCTTCACGGTGCAATTTTATGACTTAAAAACCTTCCACGGATCGTGATATCCTGTCACAAGACGCTAAGCCTTTGTACCTGGCTTTCAGTGTATCTTGCATTGTTTCCCCACATTATTCACATGCTCTCTATCTCCTATTCAACCTAATTGATTTATTAAGATCTCATAAATTGTCATTAGATCTATTAGTCATTGTTAGATCTGATAATTAATGACCTACTAATGATTAGGTCTAATAATTCATTTTACATATCATAATTAAGTACTTGTGGGTGGCACACAGGATTGTCCAGTGAATGGCTGTGGGTGATTCTGTCTGAATTACCTGGTGATGAGCAAGCAGGGACCCATGGCTCCTGCCTGCCCCCCAGCCCCAACCGTGAAGGAGGTGCTCATAATCTCTACCTCCCCCAAGGTTTCCAGGAGTTGAGCAGCAGACATTCCCAGGATCTCTCAAATAAATCTTTCTCAAGCTCAGATGATGTGGCACCCAAACTCAGACTGGTCTCCTTGCAGGATATTCTCACAATGGCCCTAAAAAAAGAGAGCAGTCTTGGGGTACCTGGGTGGCTCAGTTGGTTAAGTGTCTGACTTTGGCTCAGGCCACGATCTTGCAATTCGTGAGGTCAAGACCCGCCCCAGGCTCTGTGCTGGGCTCTGTGCTGACAACTTGGAGCCTGGAGCCTGCTTCAGATTCTGTGTCTCCCTCTCTCTCTCTCTGCCCCTCCCCTGCTTGCACTCTGTCTCTCTCTCTCTCAAAAATAAACATTAAAAAAAATTAAAAAAAAAAAAAAAGAACAGTCTTGATGGATACAGATGTCTCTGACTCAACTTGACTCTGAGCAAGATGCTGTGTGAACAGCACAGTGTTAGCATCAGAAGATTTTTTTAATGGAGAAATGGGCCTGGTCTCTTTCAACAATTCAGAACATCAGATGGCTAATAGTTGAAGACCTCAGAAACTGTCCCATCCAAGAACTATCTAAAATAAATTTAAATTAGAAAAGAAAAGTGAATTCTATTGATTTATAAAGTTGTATAGTTTCTGCATTTACTGCTAGAGCTTCACACAAATGGCAGCTTCTAGATTATAGCAGATTTACTTTTCACCAAGTTCAAGGGTACAGTCTCCAATACAGAAAGTCACAAGGAAAGTACGCTATGAGTAGTGAACACAAAGCAAAGCAATAAGGAAATGGTGACCCGGGTTACCTTAAACCTAAAATTTGTAGAACCTACAAAAGCTAGAGTAACAAGAAATAAGGTGGGGGGGGGGGGAGCGGGGCAGAGAGAAAGAGAGGGAGGGAGAGGGAGAAAGAGAAAGGGAAGGAGATTTATTTCAGGTCTTATGGCAGTGAATGAGGCAGCAAAGCTGATATTGAGCTATAAAATGGTCTATATACTGATGTCATACAAAGACTGTACAATGGATTATAATGCAAAGTTGATACAGAAAGAAGAGGAACAGCAATAATAGGAAACACCTATTCAATGAGAGCACTTTGTGCACCAAACAGGGTATAAACACTTTACACGGATTATTTCATTTAAAACAAATCTATATGACAGACGCTGCTCTTTTCAATTTGTTGTTATAAGAACACGGCTAGACTAAGAGCTTCAGAATTTTGTGTAAGATTTTTAATCAAGAAAAAAGATTAGAGGGAGGATGGGCAGAAAATAATTTAGCACAAATAGCAAATGGCAGAGGAGAATTCGAACCCAGCTCTTCCGACCCCAGCACACATGCTTCCAACAATACACAAACACATGCTAATGTCATGGGCCCACGCAGTTACTACAACCTCCCAGACACATTTTTCCCTTATGCTCCAGGCACCCGCTGGGAGTTGCCCAGGATCCTCTAGTTTGCAAGTTGTGTGGGTAAGAATAGATAAATGGATTCGACACGAGAGGCAGTGTTGCCACAGTCCTTCCCCATTGGTTAATTAGGAGGAGGCACGCAAGACAGAAGGACAGTTAGGGTATTGGAAAGATATCAGATTCAACTGCTGCAAGTCACAGAACACCCTGCTGTGAGGATGGGCTAAGACGGGCTGTGTGGAGAGGACAGAGCTAAAATGCTCCCAGGATTCTTACCATCGCAGCATCACAAGCAGCTTTTAAATCAAGATGCTTCCTTCCTGAGGCATGTATAAGGAAAGCTAGAAAACAAAAAATAAAAGCCGTAAGACGCCTGAAAATTACGTTTTGTTTAACGTCTTCAGTCAGGCGGGAAGACGGTTGGTTAGCAAGTATTTATGGAGAGTTGGTTCTTGGTGAGGATCTCTGAAAGCTGTGAAGAATGAAACAATATAATAAATACACTGTCCTCAAAGAGATTATAGCTAGAGACACGTAATTTGATACAAGGTACCAAACTGCGCAGTACAACGCAGCAAGTTTCATGAATGCATCTGACCCATTTGATTCCCTAGTGCCTAATACCACCGTCAGCGCATACACACCGCCGCCTGCCTCACCTCATTTAGTCATGTTTGTTGCACACAGTGAGCTGAGAAGGCAACTTTCCTTCCCAGGAATAAACAACTGTGGTACCAGAACCTAGGGTATAATTTTCCTTCCTTTCATTGTTTTCTTTAAAGTGCCTTTAAAATCATTTAGAGCACTAATGTACCCTCTTAATTCATCTTTATCAGCTCCATACTTCACAATTTCTGTGACAGCTCACTTCCTTTTTCTACTCTTTAAATTATAAATGCAACATTTGATTAAGAAAAAGGATATTCCAGGACATTTGGATGGCTCAGTCGGTTAAGCGGCCGGCTTCGGCTCAGGTCACAATCTCATGGTTCGTGAGTTCGAGTTCTGTGTTGGGCTCTGAGCAGACAGCTCCGAACCTGCTTTGGATTCTGTGTGTGTGTGTGTGTGTGTGTGTGTGTGTGTGTGTCTGCCCCTCCCCTGCTCACTCACTCTCAAAACTAAATAAGTAAACATTTTTTTAAAAAGGATATTCATACACTGGAAACACTCCTACAGCCTCTCTTATAAACAAAAATATGAAATACCAAAATTTAAGATACCCTGAAGGGCAAGAGCTAGTTTTGGCTGTTCAGCTTTCATTAGGGCCACTGTGATTTATCTTAGGCTTATGGGTATTTATTTGAATGAGGATATGATTTCATGACTCTCTCTAGAATATAGTAAAGTTAGCCAAGAACTGAAACTACCATGTAAATATTCACAAGACTACAAGGTCAAACCCCTAAAGAAACAAGATTACCAGGCCTTTATAGGACCCCCAGTGCACTGCTGAAAACAAACAAACCAAAAGTCATAAACAATTTAATCATAAGGGAAACATTTATTAAGTTATTGATAAAGGTTCCCATTCAGTATGTGGCTATTCTATGCCAGACACTGTGTTCATTGCCTTGCACTGTGTTTAGCATTATTACAAGCTCTTAATAAGTATTGGTTAATTTAACATCTTATTTTTAATCTTCACAAAAAAGCTTAATGTAGATTTTATTAGATCCATTCTCCATGTGAGAAAATCAGGTCAAATAGCTAATAAATGGTGTCTAAGCACTTTTCTCTACACTGAACTGCCCCTCACCTGGCAAAAGGAATCTGATGATTCTGCATTGAATATAATTTATAAAACATTGACTTTGTATTTTGCAATTTGAATGTCCTTAAACTGAGCATCGACTCTTCTAAATTGCAAGCATATAGAAAATACAAATACATCATTCTGCATGCATAACCGAGCGGTTAAAAATGCAACTACTTGACCTTCCATTGTTGTGGATTTGCATACACACAATTTTGAGGTCCTTTGAATGAGACAGAGCAAGACATCAAAAATATTATTTCAAGTTGATAATTAATATCATAGCAAACGCAACAGTAAATAATGTATCCTTGGACTTCTATTTGAATTATTCTTTAACTACAGAAGATACATACATAGAGATACAGAGAAAGAGAAAGAAGAAACACTTGCTAAAAGGAGACTCTAAGAGAAAGGGAAAAAGTGGATTTGAACACTTGGCATTTGACCTCTGTAGTCTTTTCTTTAAAAAAAAAAAAGTTTTTTTAATGTTTATTTGTTTTTGACAGAGAGAGACAGAGCAAGAGCAGGGGAAGGGCAGAGAGAGAGAGGGAGACACAGAATCTGAAGCAGGCTCCAGGCTCTGAGCTGTCAGCCCAGAGCCCGATGTGGGGCTCAAATCCACGGACCACGAGATCATGACCTGAGCCAAAGTTGGAAACTTAACTGACTAAGCCACCCAGGCGCCCCCCCCTTTTTTTTAATGTTTATTTATTTTTGAGAGGGCCTCTGTAGTCTTTTCTATCTCTAATATTTTATAATATAAATTGCCAATAAAACAATTACACTCAGTGTTTTAAACAAACTTGACATACTTTCTCCTTTCTTTTTGCTGCTGCTGTTATATATATATAGAATACAAAAAAATCAAATCCTCATCAATTCTAAGAATCATTCTAATAGGTAGAAAATTATTATCACTATTTTCATATTGAAGACAGAGAAATTACAATAAGGAAAATTTGTGATTGACCAAGCTCCTAAATCAAATGAGGAAAACATAAACATAAGAAAACAGAAACAGGGGTGCCTTGGGTGGCTCAGTCAGTTAGATGTCCGGCTCTTGATTTCGGCTTAGGTCAGATTCTCATGGTTTGTGAGATCGAGCCCCAAGTTGGGCTCTGCACTGACGGTGTGGAGCCTGCTTTGGATTCTCTCCCTCTTTCTCTCTCTCTGCCCCACCCCTGCTCGCAGATGCGTGCGTGCACTCTCGCTCTCTCAAAACAAATAAATAAACATTAAATAAAAAAATTTAAAACAAAACAAAACAACTTGCTTTAATACCCAGTGTGTAATTCTAAAAACTAAAAAAAGAAATGTTACTAATTTTTTTTTATTTTTAATGCACTATCATAACTGTGAACAGACAATTACATAACAATGATACATAAGAATAGATAGTTCAAATATAAAGCAAATCATGTACATTTTATTTCTATAGGAGTTTTAGTTTTCAATATCCATATTAAATCTAAACAGAAACAAATCAAATCACAAATCATAATATCACATTAGAATATCTGTATTTGAATTTTATTTACTAATAATTGAGGTAGAAAGAATACGTGTCAATGGAATCTATTTATATTCTCTCTACATTATTTGTGGAGTTTGGATTGACCTTAATAAATTAAATATTATGAATACATTAGCCCTCAGAAATGAGAATGAAGAAGATATAGACATTCTCTTAGAAATCTATGACCTTACTTGCTTGCAAGATTCAGTAACTGTCATGGCCACATTTATCTGAATGATGGATATTTTAAAACGTTCCAGGGAACACACAGCTGAGTTCTTCATGGAAAGCAACAATGGCTTTACATAGCATCTGCCCTGTGCAGAGTTTCTGAAATTTAGCAGACAGCCAGGTATAAAGGAAGCAAGACAGCGTGTTCAGGGATGTCAATCAGGGGTCTGAAGTTCTCTCCACACCTTAGTGAACAGGCAGGCTATTTCACTGACCTACACCTTGATTTCCTTATTGGCAAAATGAGACTAACACCACCAAACTTGAAGAATTATGGTGGGAAAAAGTCACCCTAACACACCGGCTGATCGCATTCATTGCACAGCTAAGCCTTCGGGATGGGAATCTGTACAGTGCGGCTCAATTCTTCACCTGACACAGGCTTAATGTAGGTCCTTTGTCAAGTCATTTCTCGGTTTCTCCATCTGACACGTCACCTCTGTAAATCTGAGGGGAGAACCTTTTTGAGATAATTGATTGATAGGAGGAGATTTCTACTGCACAGCATGATATTTACCTTTATTATTATTTATACTTTTCAAAGAGAATTACAGTTTGTTCCTGAGGAGTCTGGTTAGAGTTCCACGGGATTTGCAGTTTTGAAGTGAAACTGGGGGACAGGAAGGAGGAACTGTCCCTGTGAAGTCACTTTCAGTACATACCCACAGCTATATAAGCCCCGGCTGCCAGTAGGATGTGGCAGCCATCTGCCAATGTTACCCAACACTTCTAAAACAGTCCCTTGAAAGGTTTAATTCCCTGTGGTAAATAAAACAAATTTTATTCCAAAATTTGAGAAGCATAAGCATGTCTAATTCTGATCCACAAACACATCGATCAACTAGCATCTCTAATTGAAGCGTGCAGCATTTTACTGTTTTACTTCTGTTTACTATTTATCTCTTCGTTTACATATTTATGGCATTCTTTTCTTCTTCCCTAAGAGTGAAAACTGGCAGCTCCTAGAAGCTGGGAAATCAGAGGCACTAAATGATATAAAAACAAAAAAGGAACAATTACCCACAGTAAACAAAAAAGAGTTTTCTCTGAGAGCTACACGAAGCAGCATATTTTTGATAGCTTTTATGCTCTGTCAACTTCCAGGCAAGCCATTAAAGGAAGAAGGAGGAGAAAGAAGGCAAAAGAGGCCTCAAAGCACTTGGCGGTTTTCCATAATGAGCTTCCTGTCTAAGTCTCCAATAAAGGCCAGCTCCAGTAATGGGCCCCCGGTGAACTCAACATTCCTAACCCACATGTGTTGCTCCACACAGCTGCATAAGGTAGAGAGAGACGAGGAGGCACCCCAGCTTTTACACAGCTCCTTAAAGGCAAGGTCCAAGACATATTATTCATCGCTGTATCCCCAGCGCCCAGCTGGGATTAGGTGTTCGCAGAATCAATTTGAATATGATTATGTGTTTCTGAGGGTGTTAAATAAAAAGATCCTTTAAATGCCTTATTCAGAAAATGTATTTTTCCCTGACCAAACTATATCAGTTCCAGTGACTGTGTTAATCCATGCATCTCCTTCACCAGATACATATGCATTTGCTGTAATCTATTCTTGTTTCTCACCTCCTTATCCCCATATGTAAGTAACTGATCATCCACTCTCAGATTTCCTTGCTGATTCAGATGCTCTACTTTCTAACTTTATTCTAAAACATTCCAGGGATGCCTGGGTGGCTCAGGTGGTTCAGTGCTCAACTCTTGGTTTCGGCTCAGGTCACGGTCTCACGGTTTCATGAGTTCGAGGCCCACACTGACAGTGCAGAGCTTGCTTGGTATTCTGTCTCCCTCTCTCTCTGCCCCTCCCCTGCTGGTGCGCTCGCTCTCTCTCTCTCTCTCTCTCTCTCTCTCCCTCCCTCCCCCTCTCTCTCTCTCTCTCTCTCTCAAAATAAATAAACAAACTTTAAAAAATAAAACATTCCAGCAGCCAGCTTTAAGAGTATCCTTGATCTCCTCTTCCTAAATGGTATGGGAAAATGACTCTAAGAATATTCTGCCAGTTGAAGGCCGAGTCTGCTCCCTCTTGCTAGCCCCTGCCACCTCCAGCTGGCTTTTTAAAGGACTGAGCCACCAGTAGGAACTCTAACATTCTTGCCAGCAGCCTTCTTTCAGACTTACCTGCTCGACTTCCACACATCCATTACCAAAGCTCTGGAAAAACTTTGTGTCCTCCACACTCTGCCTGGGAATCCACTTGGGGTTTAGTTTCTCTATTTGAAGCAGTTGGCTTTGGGACAGTGGCAGTGGTAATTAAGGGAAAACGGTCCCAACAGGGGACGGTCTGAGCAGCAGCACTGCAAGTCCAGCTGTTGAAGACTGGTGGAATATTCTTTGTTATAAGTGCTGAAGATGGCAGCAATCAGCGCCTGTGAACCCCCCCACTACTCTTCCACGAGACAGGACGTGTTTCAGAAGCCTGAGATTTCAGACATTATGCGAGGAGGATCTGAGTCAATGACTACCGAATACACTGTATGTGGCAACAAATTCTCTCAACAAGCCTTCTGTAGGCTGGTGGCCAGAGAGGCACCTGCTACCATTGCAAATGCCACTGTAATGAAGCAATTCTGCTCAAGGATGCCATGGCCAAGATTCAACTAAAGCTCCCCTGCAAAAGTGATTTTTTTTTACTTTATTTTTGGGGGAAGTTTTAGGTTCACAGCAGAAGTGAGGGGAAGGTACAGAGATTTCCCACATACCCTGTGTTCCCACACATGCATAGCCTCTCCCATTAACAACATACCCCACCAGAATGTAACATTTGTTTTAAATGACAAATCTACATTGACATATCACAATTACCCAAAGTCCATAGTTGACCTCACAATTCACTCCATGTGTTGCACATTCTATGGTTTTGGACAAATGTATAATGGCATATATCTATTACTATAGTATCATACGGAGTATTTTTACTACCCTAAAAAAAAAATCCTCTGTGCTCTGCCTATTCATCCTTCTTCCCCATTCCCTAACCTCTGCCAACCACTAGCGTTTTTACTGTCTCCATACTTTTTGCCTTTTCCAGAATGTTATATAGTTGGGAGCCATACAGTATGTAGCCTTTTCAGATTGGCTTCTTTCATTTAGTAATATACACTTAAGGTGCTTTCATATCTTTCCATGGCTTGATAGCTGTTTTTCTTTTAGCACTGAATAATATTCCACTGTTTGGATGTACCACAGCTTATTTATCCATTCACCGACTAAAAGACAACCTGGTTGCTTGCAAGTTTGGACAATCATGAATAAAGCCACTATTAACATCCATGTGCAAGTTTTTGTGTGAACGTTAGTTTATAACTTCTTTGTATAAATAACCAAGGAACACAATTGCTGCATCTTGTGACGAGATTATATTTAGGTTGCATAATATTTTATTAGAGCTGATGTTATATATGCTAAGCCATACCAAGTTAATCATAAATATAGATATATTTATCATATATATTTATAGGGGCGCCCGGGTGGCTCAGTCGCTAAGCATATATATTTATAAATGTAAAAAAAGAATGTTCAGTTTTATAAAAACAAAAACCACCAAACTGCTTTCCAAAGTGGCTGTACTATTGTTCACTCCTGACAGCAACAAATGTGCACCCCTGTTGCTCCACATCGCAGTGTTCTGGCTTTGGGCCATTCTAACTGCTATGTAGTAGTATCTCATTTTCATTTGCATTTTCCCGATGACATTTGATATAGAGCATCTTTTAGTATACTTATCTGCCATCCATATACCTTTTCTGGTTAGGTGTCTGTTATAAAAGTGACATTTTAATTAAAATAATTCTCTTCAAGAAACAATGAAGAAGAAAAGTTCTTCCCTTGCACCTATCCTTACAGTCACCTTAGGCAATGGGTGGCTCAGTTAAGCTTTTGACTTCAGCTCAGGTCATGATCTCACAGCTTGTGTGTTCAAGCGCCACATCACACTCTATGCCCACAGCTCAGAGCCTGGAGCCTGCTTCTGATTCTGTGTCTCCCTCTCTCTCTGTCCCTCCCCTGCTCATTCTCTCTCCCTCTCTCTCTCTCTCTCTCTCTCTCTCTCTCTCTCTCTCTCAAAAATAAACAAACATAAAAATTAAAAATAAAAAAAAGTCATCTCAGGCAAGACAACTTTGTAAAGGAAAAAACAAAATTAGAAAGTGAACACATTCTGATTTCAAGACTGAGTACAAGCAACAGTAATCAAGAGGTAATACTGGCATAAAGATAAACACAAGGACAAAGGCAACTTAGTAGAGAAAAAGTATCTATTCAACAAGTAGTGGTGGACTAACAGATATCCATAGGCAAAAATAAGAACTTTGGTCCATACACTGTATCACACATAGGCAAAACAGAGTACATACTTTAGGATTCAATATGTATAAAATCTAGGAAATTCAAATAAACTATAATGAAAGCAGATCAGTCATTGCCTGGAAGGGGGTGATGGGGAAGAGTGGGAGCAAAGGATTACCAAGGGGCATGAGGAAACCTTGGAAAGATTAAACAAAGCAAGGCTGGGCATGGAGAGCCTCAGACTAGCTAACAGATGGGCCTCTGACTTAGCCAACCCAGTGGAGAGTTCTGAGCAAAACCTGTTCGTTAGAAGAGTCTCATCTCCTACTGTGTAGAAATGGCCAGACTGTGGTAGTCCTGCCATGCTCAGTCAGTGGCTGTGGACCTCTTGGAAAGGGGATGCCCTCCCCGAGAACAGAAGCCCAGGACGATCCCAAAGGCACTGAGGAGGAAAGCCGTCAACTCCCAGCACTCTGTACCAAACAACTTCCCTCTAAGCAACCTGACCAGCTCTCCTCCTTGGCTGCCACACCACCAAAGGAAAAAATACATTTTCTTAAAAACTCTAGAGTGTACAGTAAGTTTTCCAAAACTGGTCCTGAGACAGCTGGAAGATCCTCAATGATGGTAAAGCATTGCAAATCTTAGTGAGTTAGAAACGAGAAACTTATCTGTCAGACAAATTAGCCTAACTATTATTGATCAGGAGGTTCGGAGAAACATCCTTTTTTAGTATGTTCCTTCTCCACAGTGGAGAAGAAAAAACAAAAGCAAATGCCCAAGTGGTATTAAGCTTTCTGCAAAAGAAATTGCTTCTTTGTATCTGTCCAGTGTGGAGGAAAATTCAACCACTCCCTAAATAAATTCTCTTCTCAAGACCTTACACTTTGTTTGATAATACTATGTCAGATAAGACCCCAATATTACTACTACTACTACAGAATAATAGCAGTTCCCATGCAAGGTGGAACAAGCCCAAATGGAATCTAAAGTCATCAATGCAAAAGATTCCAATTTTATTTTCAAATTCAAGTGAATCAGATGCATAAGTAAACATGCTCAAAAAGGAAACAAATTTGCTATTCTCAATACTTTCCCAATGAAGGGAGAGAGAATACATTTCCAGAATACGGAGTGAAAGGGACATGGTGAAATATCCCTCCTATTTGAAACAGTGGTTGCATTACTGAACCACCTGAATAATTAAGCAAGCACTTGCCACCTGCAGGAAACAGAAAATGAAGGACAACATCAAGTACCTCTCAGCTCTAACTCTGAAAAAAGAAAATGATTTTTCCTGGGAATCAGTGGTTCCAACTTGATAAACTGGCACAAAATTATTAATTTCCTATAGTTTACAAATTGAGACATAGCACTTTTTTATATATATATACATATATATATGAAATTTATTGACAAATTGGTTTCCATACAACACCCAGTGCTCATCCCAAAAGGTGCCCTCCTCAATACCCATCACCCACCCTACCCTCCCTCCCACCCCCCATCAACCCTCAGTTTGTTTTGGCTCTCTCCCACTCCGACCTCTTTTCTTTTTTCTTTTTTTCCTTCCCCTCCCCCGTGGGTTCCTGTTAAGTTTCTCAGGATCCACATAAGAGTGAAACCATATGGTATCTGTCTTTCTCTGTATGGCTTATTTCACTTAGCATTACACTCTCCAGTTCCATCCACGTTGCTACAAAAGGCCGTATTTCATTTTTTCTCATTGCCACGTAGTATTCCATTGTGTATATATACCACAATTTCTTTATCCATTCATCAGTTGATGGACATTTAGGCTCTTTCCATAATTTGGCTATTGTTGAGAGTGCTGCTATGAACATTGGGGTACAAGTGCTCCTATGCATCAGTACTCCTGTATCCCTTGGATAAATTCCCAGCAGTGCTATTGCTGGGTCATAGGGTAGGTCAATTTTTAATTTTCTGAGGAACCTCCACACTGCTTTCCAGAGCGGCTGCACCAATTTGCATTCCCACCAACAGTGCAAGAGGATTCCCGTTTCTCCACACCCTCTCCAGCATCTATAGTCTCCTGATTTGTTCATTTTGGCCACTCTGACTGGCGTGAGGTGATACCTGAGTGTGGTTTTGATTTGTATTTCCCTGATAAGGAGCGATGCTGAACATCTTTTCATGTGCCTGTTGGCCATCTGGATGTCTTCTTTAGAGAAGTGTCTATTCATGTTTTCTGCCCATTTCTTCACTGGGTAATTTGTTTTTTGGGTGTGGAGTTTGGTGAGCTCTTTATAGATTTTAGATACTAGCCCTTTGTCCGATATGTCATTTGCAAATATCTTTTCCCATTCCGTTGGTTGCCTTTTAGTTTTGTTGGTTGTTTCTTTTGCTGTGCAGAAGCTTTTTATCTTCATAAGGTCCCAGTAATTCACTTTTGCTTTTAATTCCCTTGCCTTTGGGGATGTGTCGAGTAAGAGATTGCTACGGCTGAGGTCAGAGAGGTCTTTTCCTGCTTTCTCCTCTAAGGTTCTGATGGTTTCCTGTCTCACATTTAGGTCCTTTATCCATTTTGAGTTTATTTTTGTAAATGGTGTGAGAAAGTGGTCTAGTTTCAACCTTCTGCATGTTGCTGTCCAGTTCTCCCAGCACCATTTGTTAAAGAGGCTGTCTTTTTTCCATTGGATGTTCTTTCCTGCTTTGTCAAAGATGAGTTGGCCATACGTTTGTGGGTCTAGTTCTGGGGTTTCTATTCTATTCCATTGGTCTGTGTGTCTGTTTTTGTGCCAATACCATGCTGTCTTGATGATGACAGCTTTGTAGTAGAGGCTAAAGTCTGGGATTGTGATGCCTCCTGTTTTGGTCTTCTTCTTCAAAATTCCTTTGGCTATTCGGGGCCTTTTGTGGTTCCATATGAATTTTAGGATTGCTTGTTCTAGTTTCGAGAAGAATGCTGGTGCAATTTTGATTGGGATTGCATTGAATGTGTAGATAGCTTTGGGTAGTATTGACGTTTTGACAATATTTATTTTTCCAATCCATGAGCAGGGAATGTCTTTCCATTTCTTTAAATCTTCTTCAATTACCTTCATAAGCTTTCTGTAGTTTTCAGCATACAGATCCTTTACATCTTTGGTTAGATTTATTCCTAGGTATTTTATGCTTCTTGGTGCAATTGTGAATGGGATCAGTTTCTTTATTTGTCTTTCTGTGGCTTCATTGTTAGTGTATAAGAATGCAACTGATTTCTGGACATTGATTTTGTATCCTGCAACTTTGCTGAATTCATGTATCAGTTCTAGCAGACTTTTGGTGGAGTCTATCGGATTTTCCATGTATAATATCATGTCATCTGCAAAAAGCGAAAGCTTGACTCCATCTTTGCCAATTTTGATGCCTTTGATTTCCTTTTGTTGTCTGATTGCTGATGCTAGAACTTCCAGCACTATGTTAAACAACAGCGGTGAGAGTGGGCATCCCTGTCGTGTTCCTGATCTCAGGGAAAAAGCTCTCAGTTTTTCCCCGTTGAGGATGATGTTAGCTGTGGGCTTTTCATAAATGGCTTTTATGATCTTTAAGTATGTTCCTTCTATCCCGACTTTCTCAAGAGTTTTTATTAAGAAAGGGTGCTGGATTTTGTCAAAGGCCTTTTCTGCATCGATTGACAGGATCATATGGTTCTTCTCTTTTTTTTTTGTTAATGTGATGGATCACGTTGATTGATTTGCAAATGTTGAACCAGCCCTGCATCCCAGGAATGAATCCCACTTGATCATGGTGAATAATTCTTTTTATATGCCATTGAATTCGATTTGCTAGTATCTTATTGAGAATTTTTGCATCCATATTCATCAGGGATATTGGCCTGTAGTTCTCTTTTTTTACTGGGTCTCTGTCTGGTTTAGGAATCAAAGTAATACTGGCTTCATAGAATGAGTCTGGAAGTTTTCCTTCCCTTTCTATTTCTTGGAATAGCTTGAGAAGGATAGGTATTATCTCTGCTTTAAATGTCTGGTAGAACTCCCCTGGGAAGCCATCTGGTCCTGGACTCTTATTTGTTGGGAGATTTTTGATAACCGATTCAATTTCTTCGCTGGTTATGGGTCTGTTCAAGCTTTCTATTTCCTCCTGATTGAGTTTTGGAAGAGTGTGGGTGTTTAGGAATTTGTCCATTTCTTCCAGGTTGTCCAATTTGTTGGCATATAATTTTTCATAGTATTCCCTGATAATTGTTTGTATCTCTGAGGGATTGGTTGTAATAATTCCATTTTCATTCATGATTTTATCTATTTGGGTCATCTCCCTTTTCTTTTTGAGAAGCCTGGCTAGAGGTTTGTCAATTTTGTTTATTTTTTCAAAAAACCAACTCTTGG